>NW_026068008.1:5615795-5625127 GCF_014885135.2 Alexandromys fortis
GCTCTGCTCTCCCAGGCAGCTGCAACCCACGATGGACTTAGGCTAGAATCTTCCCGGTAAGCGCACCTTGGGGTGCTTACACACATCATTAGAAATGGGCTAGTCCAGGTGCAAGAATTAGCCTGTAAGGGTTAGAGTTCATGGGCCAAGCAGTTCTTTAAATGAATACAGTTTGTGTGTTGTTATTTCGGGCATGAGCTAGCCAAGCGGCCGGGGTGTTGGGGACACAGCCACGCCGCTTCTTATTTCAACCAGCAGATATGGGGATCCTTGACTTGAAATGTAACTAAACCTTCAATAAATATTTATATGAGATATTCCCCTCATTCAAAACTACCAATGTTATCACGTAATCAAAGAGTAAGTTAATAACATAAATAAACTCATAGATGGTGCAATGGTTTAAATTATAACAAAATGTTATTAAGAAGAATACATAGTAAGAAAATTGTGAATATTTTAACTCAAAGAAAATACAGAAAAATAACAGGATAAATTCAACATATTTTAATATTATATTTGACTTAAGAAATATATTATTAAATATCTGGGTAATATCTTCAGGAGGTACAAACACCTACAAAGTTCTAAAATGA
Source organism: Alexandromys fortis (assembly GCF_014885135.2). NCBI lineage: Eukaryota > Metazoa > Chordata > Mammalia > Rodentia > Cricetidae > Alexandromys > Alexandromys fortis. The sequence continues at coordinate 5,616,392 of NW_026068008.1, forward strand.
AATGAAGGGGAAGAAAAAGAAAAAAAAATATTGGATTTTCTAAATAGGAGAGTTCAGCAGAGAGGGTATGTATATGATAATGGCCTTAATTTTTAAATGAAAAAAATGTATTAAAATAGAAACAGAGATCAGTCATTAAAATGTAGGGTAAAACAACTATTTATTTCAAATATCTGTGTCAAGATAAAATATCCAAAAAAGTAAAGGCATAAGAAAGGTCTTTCTGAAAGAGTAAAATTAAAATTACTTTGTAATCATAACTCCTTTTTAATGTCATTTAGATTTTTAAGCTATTTCAGAATTGTCTTACAGGGAAGTATTGAAATAATAGAGATGGTTAAGGTCAAAAGAGAAAGATAAACATATGAAAAAATTAAATTAAAGAATGGCAGTGCATGACAACACAGTTTTCAAGCCACAAAATTCAAAGAATTCAAAATTCTTTTGGAATTCAAAATTCTTTTACAAATTGGAAAAGTACTAATTCATAATAAGTTTCATTAGAATTATGTTCAAAAGTATGATAAACTATGCACATGAAATATAGAATCAGAGAAATGTAATTAATGTCTTACAGAGGTTCACTTGCTATGATGAAGTAAATCAAAGCATGTTTTAAATTATATATACCTGGATTTTATGACTTCAGTAAAATTAACCTAAAATACGATTAGCAAATCTGTATCTTACTTTGTACTTGAGAGTATGTACTTTAATTTTTCTTGACTCTCCAGCAGCCTGTGCTTTTGTCTAGTTTTCTTACTATATTCCTCACTGATAGTAATATTTAAGAAAAAAGGAATGAGGTATACGAGGGTTTGGAAGGAGGAATGGGAATAGAGAAATGTAATTATAATCTCACAAATAAATTTTTGAAAAAGATTCCTCTTTCTTTTTCAAATCACTCATCTCTAAATATTATGTTTTGAGAGACATTTCTTCTTTACCTCACCTTTTAAATTATAATATTAATTAGCATAGCTGAAATGATCATCTATTCATTGATAATATAACTTTTGATTCTTTCATTTCCTTTGTTTTAACATATTTTTTTATTCTTTGGAAATTTCAAATCATAGTACCCCAATTCCACTCATTTTCTTTTCCTTCCATATCTGTTTTTCTCCCTTACACTAACCACCAAACCAAAAAAAAAATTAAAAGAAGAGTTAAAACCGAGCCACCAACCAACCAACGAACGAAACCAACGAAATCAACAAAAACCACTTTGTTCCTCTGGCATTCTTACCCTTCCAAAACATCTACATTCCTTTTATTGGCATTAGGAGCTTCATTGTGTCATGCAATATACACCTTTGTCCAGTCAACTTAACTTGCAAATGTTCATTGCAATGAATCACTGGTCTGTTTCAAGGACACTGGTTTCTGTCACTTGAATCTTAACCTGATGTGGGAGTGTCATATATCAAACTGTTGATTTCATTGGTTAAGCAATAGAGGAACTCTTTGGCCCTGATAGGTTAAAGATGGGAGGAGGAAACAGAATAGAATTCTGGGCAGAAGAGGAAGTGAGGTCAGACTCTGCTCTGCTCCCAGAGAGACCCAACAGCTCTGCTCTCTGGAGCAGAGACACCAGGATGGACGGAGGCTAGACTCTTCCTGGTAAGTGCACCTTGGGGTGCTTACACACATAATTAGAAATGGGCTAGTGCAGGTGCGAGAATTAGCCTGTAAGGGTTAGAGTTCATGGGCCAAGCAGTTCTTAAATGAATACAGTTTGTGTGTTGTTATTCCGGGCATGAGCTAGCAGGCGGCTGGGGTGTTGGGGACGCAGCCCCGCCGCTCATATTTCAACATTAACCAAACTCATCTAGATATCTCATAGCCACCCTGAGTCATAGAGACACTGTGGATCATTTAGCAAGACAAGTCCCTTCACATGTTCCAGTAGGTCATAGGGTAAATGTTAGGGTGGGCCAATCCAAGAACCTGGTTGATAGTACAGATGATTATACCTGCCTGCTGCCCTTCCCCCATGTGTGCAGTTGAGCTAGCTCTCCTATGCTCACATCATTAGGGGCCATCTCTCTCAAGTGCAGTTCTTCTCTGAGGGTCAGAAAGCTTTCTTGCTGTAGTGTCCAGTGAGGGGCAGGGTCAGCTCTCCCAAGGCAAGTGAAGGTCATGGTTAGCTTAGCCTGGCCCTCAGATCATCATTCATGGATCTTATACCCCCCATGGAAACACATGCCAGAGACATTAACACAGACTCCAGCTGCAGTTGGACTACATCCCTAGACATGAACAGCAACAGTTCAAGCTGGATGTCACCATGGCCCCTGTGGCAGCTCAGGTCACCCAGATCAGTGTGGCCCTGGTAACAGATTGATTCTCAGACATGAACATGGTCTCAGGTGGTTGTACATACCCCAGGTATCCTAACGATCTTTGTTAGTAACAGGAGTCATGAACATCAGCTCAGACCCTGGCTGCTGGAGGGACACAGACAGACATTGCCTTTAGCATCAGCCTTTCCTATATGTCACCATGGCCCCAGCTGGCAGTGTAGGCCACTTAAATTGGGAGAGCCACAGTGACAGCAAGGCCCTTGAACACCATTTTCAGACTGGACTGAGTTTGAGGTAAGAGTCAGTGGTTGGCTGCTTTGTTTTTTGGATATTCAAGTTGAACCTCCAATTTCTCTCTCTTTGTTTTGATTAATCATGCATCAAGCAAAACAGCCAGCCACTGGCTCTTACCTTGACCTCAGTCTGAATTGGTGATCCTGCCTTCAAAAATCTCAGAAGGAGACTGTCTGAGATCTATCTCCTCCTGTTTTATAATACTCCCTACATCTGGGATTACAGCACTAAGAGGGCATGTACCACCTGGTTTCTATGGCAAACTAGTGTGGTAACTGGGTTTAAAAGTGTGTGATACCGCTGCCTGGTCTATAAAACTGGCCAGTGTGACTGTTTTATTCTCTGAAATTCAGGCAAGCTATATTTATTAAAATAAAAAAGTAAAATGCCACTATACCCAGCTATAGCATGGACCCAGGACACCAACATGGCCACAGGTAGTGGTCCATACTCAGGCAACAACAGAGTCTGGGTTATAGATATTATTGTGTTTTCTTTGAATTTTTGGACTGTGAAGGAGCTAAGTACAGAGAGACATTTTATTGTATGGGCTGCTAAGCTAAACCAACATATATATTTTTAAAATATCATGATTTCAAAATTTGGGTCTAAGAATTTGTTGCTTTGCAAAAGAGATTCTTCTTTTGTTTCTACAGAAGATGAGAACCTATGGATTCCTTCCAGATTAATTTGGTTTGATGAACCAATAGCCCCTCTGAACACCCTCAAAAAATTACTTTGCCCAACAAAAAGCAGGAAGCAATTTGCAGAAAACTACACCCAAATTTCCAAATATTGTTTATAAATGTTTGTTTACATTTAAAGGGGGATATGATATAGAGATGATTACTTTGTATTTGTATGGATCTTTGTTTATTGACACAAATTTAAAATCAATTTTGTTACATGTATATTTCTGCTCTTGTTTAAGGTATTGTGTTTGTGTTGCTCATTTTAAAATGTAATGTATAATTAAGAAATATATGTTAATAGAGAGTCATCAATAATAGTCAAACTTGTAGTCATGATAGTTAGGTTTCCTAGATACATAGAGATACATTTCAGTTAAATAGGTATTCCTCAAATCTTTCAAAATCCTTCAGAATATGGCATTTAAAATGTTTTAAGAACTTGAGACTTTTCATGACAGTGAAACACATTTGCTCCTGGCAGCACCAATCTACTTCAAGAGATGATGGCAAGCATATAAGAGTCTCCTCATAGAGTTTGTTAGCCATTTGGGCAAGAAACTGCTCTTGCCTAAACTGTATGACTAGATTTGCAAAACCCACAGAAAAAATGACTGCTGAAGTTGCCTAAAGAAGGTGAGATAGTCCTTTGGGGTTCATGCGTCATGAAAGAGTCTGCCAGACATTCCGCAGGATACAGAAGAAATTTACTGAAAAACTGCCAATATAGGTGGAACTGTCTTTGAAAATTTTTGATTAATAGAAAAGTTTGCCAGATACTATGGGCCCATAGGCTGAAGATTGGGTGCCCCGATGGTACAGAAGAACTTTGTGTGACTGCTCAGACAGTGAGATGTCTCTGTCAATTCTAAAGTTTTAGAAATTGCCTACAATGCACTTCCTGTTTACTTAGGAAATATTATATCCTCCTGGGGTCTTCGATGGAGTTATAAAATAGATAGTTATAATTATATTTTTCCTTAGTTATGATAAAAAATAAATAGATATAAATGCTATAACTATAATTCTTGATTGATACCTGTTTTGTTATATGCAATTTTATTATTAAAATTAAAACCTTCCTTTTTATTTAAACAGAAAAGGAGAAATGCTGTGGGAAGTCCTTCTGTGTATGTGTTGCTTTAATTGGTTAATAAAGAAACTGCTTTTGGCCAATGGCTTCACAGATTATAGCCAGGCTGGAAAAGATATATACATATACACACAAACACATATGTGTATGTGTGTGTGTGTGTGTGTGTGTGTGTGTGTGTATGTCTATATATACAGAGTAGACACAGTCAATGAGAAGCCATATAGCCACCACTGGAGACAGATGCATTGGCACCTCACTGGCAGGCCAAGAGCCTTATAGTAAAATATAAAATAATAGAAATCCGTTAATTTAAGATATAAGTGCTAGCTAGCAATAGACTTAAGTGATTGGCCAAGCAGTTATTTAAATAATATGGTTTCTAGTGATTATTTCAAGTCAGGGAATTAAGAAATGAACTAGTGTCCTCTGAAAACAGCCATGGGCATTAAACAGACTATTGCTGCTGTAGGACAACAGTTCTAGGTTTGGTGTTTGGCAGCAGCCTGACCCTGGTTGGCAAGCATGTTACCCATATCATCCTCCTTTTCAATGCCTTCACTTCCTTTGTTCTACTGCCACACATTTGCTCATCGTGAGGTGCCCTGGGGCACGTTGAATTTCTTTAGGCAGCCTAGGCCTTGAAGACCCACGATGGCCTGTGGGTAACTTCCACTTGTCTGACCTGAGTCATAATTTTTAATTCTCACTTAATTCCATCATTAGTATCTTTTTTAAAACTAACTTTTTAAACTTAGGAAGAAGTAAATCAAAGTGTATTTCAAATGATAATCATTAAAATCATTATTTTTGATGTCAGTGAAATGAAGCTAAAATATAAAATGTCCCATACATCCAATTTTATTTTAGTATCCAAGCATATCACCAATATTGATAGACAGCACTTCATCAATATATTCTTCTTTTCTATCTCAGACGTTAGCACCAATCACTTAGCCAGAATTGTGACTGCTCCTAGGTTGCTCATACCACAATATACAGCCTCATAACCATGAGCAAATGGATAACACTATATGGTTAACAACAACAACAGCAACAGCAGCAAAAGATGCTTTATTTTCTTACCATTTCAAACCTCAGATTGGCTCTCATCTCTTTGGGGACAACTTTGCTAGCCATTCATCTGAACCAGCACTTTCTCTCTCTCTTGTTTTATATTTCTCTTAGAATTTCGCATGACTTCATGTTGGGCCAAAATTATCTCAGGTCCTGTCCCTCGAGTCCTATAGGAAAAAAAAAAAAGCCTGGATTGAGTTTGAGTGAGGATGAGATAGCAAAAATTAGGTAGATGCCCCTCCAGTCAGAGGGAGGGTTTGGCTGCCTCTCATTGGATGAAGGTACCCCCATATCACACCATGTCACTTAAGCTAAATAAGCTGATGCTCTTAATAATAAACTGAGTTCCTACTTGACTTGACTCCCTATCTCATCTGATTGTCTTTCATTGTGGGTCTGCAGAATGGATGGGTAGCACACTCACCTTTTCCTGGGGAGTAAGAAGGCCTAGCAAGGACTAGAGGAATATGGAGGCTCAAGAAACCAGCAACTTCATATTACACTTATTTTATTCTCTAAACCTTGTCTTTTTCCTTTCTCTCATACTGAAATAACTCTATACTTATAAACTGCACAAATGTCCCTGTGATTTGTTACTTCACTGGCTCCATTGTTTAAAATTACACGTTGTACAAATTTGGTAAGTAATTGGTGAACCAGTAGATAGACTCGGAAGTCTTGGTTAGTGACAAACCATGTTCCAGGAGGGCAAGCACAGCTGTTGACATATCTACTTTGAAAGACAAGACAAAGCTAACCTTAGAGAATATCGTTATGACCATGAGGTAGAAAGCATTTCTAAAAAAAAAAGAAGAAAGAAAGAAATGATAAAAAGAGTAAAAGAACATGGTATTAAAAATTTTTTAAGTGGATTATACTAACTGAATATACTAGTTATGCACTGAAAATTTAAAATTCCAACAACTGGTATGTAATCAGAGTCAAATGATAAGTCTTGTATAATGCAAAATGAGCAATGTAACTCAGCTTAAAAGGATTAGTTTTTCTACTAGTATATTTTTAGTTTCTAACATTCCACATGTATACACTACATGTGTGGTTGGGCTTGGTCTAGGAGTTCCCAGCCTCCTGAGGAGAGGATTCAACATTCTTAACTGAAAAATGTCAAACTGAAAAACATTAGAACATACTCCTTTGACCAACAAAACCATAGTAGTTTCAAACTTTAAACTCTTCCCAGATGAAAGATTCTAAAAACACTCAGAATCCCTACATTGCCCTGCATTGTTATTACTCCCCTGAAACTTCTCATGTTACAAGTGCACCTATATCTAACAAAAATTTATTAATTTTTCAAACAGTATGTCTTTACTCATATTTGCCAAATATTTATCTTTTGTAATTTTCTTACCTGAATTGAATATTTCCTTTTTTATTTTATATTAATGAAACAATTCATATTTTACATTTGTCCTTATAATTGTAAACTGTCACTTAATTTAGAAGTTACTAAGTGTTTTTATTATCATCAAAATACCATTATTGCATTGATTATACCTTTAATTAATTTAATGTTGATTTAATCATGTCTTTTCATCATCCTATGTGACCATTTGGTGCAGAATACAAACACAATGCTCCCATCTATCTTCTTTTGACGTTGTTTTAGCTTGTAGTTGATCTCCCTTATCTTTTCATTTTCTTCAGTTTAGTTTATGAAGAAACTATTCTATTTATTCAATAGAGGTTTAAATCTTGATTTTGTTCTTCTCTCATTTTTGTATCTTAAAATTATTCAGATGTAATTTGATTACTCGCCCACATACTTATTTTCTTTTAATTTTGTAAGATTAATTTGTCAGCAGTATATGGCTACTCTAATGAAACACATAATATCTCTACTGTGATATTTGTATCAATGGAATTTAGTGATCATTAATTCTATTGATGAGGAAATGAGAATGTATCTATCATTTTTATTAATTTGTTAGGTGGAATTCTTTTATGATGTAAACCTAGTATTCATTATTTCCTGAGCAGAAAGATAAATCTGTGAGAATTGAGTTTCCATTTGTTTTCATTGATAAAAGAATTTAGTTCCTTTCAATTATGAGACCCAAATCCTCATTTTCTAGCTCTTTATAAGCTTTATTTAACTTTGAGCAGCACCCACTGTTCATGAACCCTATCTCTCCATACAAAGATTGAATCACCAAGATAAGTCCTCAAGCCTCATCTGCTTGAGGTCTATAGGAAAAGTTTTCTACCTCTCAGGACTCTGTGCTTAAACTTGTTTCTTTCAAGTAACCTAGGGCAGTCTTCTCGTCTTTCTAGCCAACCGTTAACTTCTCTGATGTCCTTAATTCTCATACAAGCCTGAATATTTGATATGAACATCTTTAGCATGAATTAATTTATAGATAATGAAATAGAATTTTAGTTGCCAAATTTATTAATAAAATATTTCAAAATGTAATGTATTGTTGCACAGTAAATTATTTTGCCATGTTCAATGTTTGTTTACTTTCTTTTTGTTTATTCATATTTTATTCCTCTTAAATTCCAACCACAGTACACACTCACCACCTCCGTTCACACCTCCTACCTTCCATGACTCCAACCCCATCTGCTCCCCACAAGGGGTAAATCCTACTATGGGTAGTCAACTTTCTAAACTCAGGCATTATATTTCATCATATTATAAATAAAACAGAAAAAGGAAATATTATTCCAACAGATATAGTGAAAGTATTTGATAATGCTCTACTTTCGTTCATCATAATATTACTTACAAACGAGATAGAAAGAAACTACATTTTGTTTTTAGTGATAAGAATGCCAAGCTCTTTCCCCAGGCAAGGATATGCTATATGCTGACCAATGCTGCTGGCCCCAAAACACATTTGCATAATGTAGAATATCTGTCTATAAAACATGGGGGCTCACTCTTTAATACTGGAAATAAATTAAAGTTATGTGTATGTGTGTGTTCATATTTACATATATCTTGGCTGTTTGTCTAAAATATAAAAGAATCTATGGTAACTGATACTACAACTACTATATGTACTTACAAATATAAGATAAAATTTGTTAGATAAAAAAATAAATTATAGAAGCAGCAAGGATATCCGGACCGGGCACCAGGAGAGACATCATTGGGGTGAGTGAGTTTCTGACCACGGCAGGGAACTCAGACATTCCTCATCCCTCCTACACTTCCTGGTCATCCTCAGGGGCTATTCTGCCCGATACCTCCTCTCTCTTCCTATCCCACCCAGCTTGTATCCACAACCCTCCCCCCCCCCCCCCCCTC
>NW_026068008.1:5627956-5650954 GCF_014885135.2 Alexandromys fortis
ACTCATGGAAACTGAACAGTCAACTACTGAACCATACCTGGATTAAGGAAGAAATAAAGAAAGAAAGTCTTCCTTGAATTCGATGAAAATAAAGAAACAACATACTCAAACTTATGGGACACTATGAAAGCAGTCCTGAGAGGAAAGTTCATAGCACTAAGTGCCCACTTAAAGATAACAGAGAAAGCACACATTGGAGACTTAAGAGCCCACCTGAAAGCTCTAGAAAACAAAGAAGCAGACTCACCTAGGAGGAGTAGAAGACTGGAAATAATCAAACTGAGGGCTGAAATCAACAAAATAGAAAAACAGAAAACAATCCAAAGAATCGAAGAAACAAAAAGCTGGTTCCTGGAGAAAATCAACAAGATTGATAAACCCCTATCCAACCTAATCATACGGCAGAGAGAGAATATGAAAATTAATAAGATCAGAAATGAAAAGGGGGACATAACCACAGACACAGAGGAAATTCAGAGAAATATTAGATCTTACTACAAAAGCCTGTATGCGACAAAACTGGAAAATGTAAAAGAAATGGACACTTTTTTAGACAAATACCATATACCAAAGTTAAACCAGGACCAGGTGGACAATCTAAATAGACCTGATAGTCGCGAAGAATTAGTAGATGTTATAAAAAAAACCTCCCTACCAAAAAGAGCCCAGGACCAGATGCTTTCAATGCGGAATTCTACCAGAACTTCCAAGAAGACCTAATACCTATACTCCTTAAGGTATTTCACAATATAGAAACAGAAGAGTCATTACCAAATTCCTTTTATGAAACTACAGTTACTCTGATACCAAAACCACACAAAGACTCAACCAAGAAAGAGAATTACAGGCCAATCTCACTCATGAACATCGACGCAAAAATCCTCAACAAAATACTGGCAAACCGAATCCAAGAACACATTAGAAAAATTATCCATTATGATCAAGTAGGCTTCATCCCAGAGATGCAGGGCTGGTTCAACATACGAAAATCTATCAATGTAATCCATCATATAAATAAGCTGAAAGAAAAAAACCATATGATCATTTCATTAGATGCTGAAAAAGTATTTGACAAAATTCAACATCCCTTTATGATAAAAGTCTTGGAGAGACTAGGGATACAAGGGTCATACCTAAATATAATAAAAGCTATATACAGCAAGCCGACAGCTAACATCAAATTAAACGGAGAGAAACTCAAAGCCATCCCACTAAACTCAGGAACACTAAACTCAGAAACCCACTCTCGCCATACCTCTTCAACATAGTGCTTGAAGTTCTAGCAATAGCAATAAGACAACATAAGGGGATCAAGGGGATTTGACTTGGAAAGGAAGAAGTTAAACTTTCGTTATTTGCAGATGATATGATAGTGTACATAAGTGACCCTCAAAACTCCACCAAGAAACTTTTACAGCTGATAAATACCTTTAGTAATGTGGCAGGATACAAGATCAACTCCAAAAAATCAGTCGCCCTCTTATACACAAAGGATATGGAAGCAGAGAGGGAAATCAGAGAAGCTTCACCTTTCACAATAGCCACAAACAGCATAAAATATCTCGGGGTAACTCTAACCAAGGAAGTGAAAGATCTATTTGACAAGAACTTTAAAGCATTGAAGAAAGAAATTGATGAGGATACCAGAAAATGGAAGGACCTCCCTTGCTCTTGGATTGGGAGGATCAACATAGTAAAAATGGCAATTCTACCAAAGGCAATTTATAGATTCAATGCAATTCCCATCAAGGTCCCATCAAAATTCTTCACGGATCTTGAGAGGACAATAATCAATTTTATATGGAAAAATAAAAAACCCAGGATAGCCAAAACAATCCTATACAATAAAGGATCTTCTGGAGGCATTACCATCCCTGACTTCAAACTCTATCACAGAGCTACAGTAATGAAAACAGTGTGGTATTGGCATAAAAACAGAGAAGTCGACCAATGGAATCGCATAGAAGACCCGGAATTTAATCCCCAAACCTATGAACACCTCATTTTCGACAAAGGAGCTAAAAGTATACAATGGAAGAAAGAAAGCATCTTCAACAAATGGTGCTGGCACAACTGGATGTCAACCTGTAGAAGATTGAAATTAGACCCATATCTATCACCTTGCACAAAACTCAAGTCCAAATGGATCAAAGACCTCAATATCAGTCCGAACACACTGAACCTGATAGAAGAGAAAGTGGGAAGTACCCTACAACAGATGGGCACAGGAGATCGCTTCTTAAGTATAACCCCAGCAGCACAGACACTAAGGACAACATTGAATAAATGGGACCTACTAAAGCTGAGAAGCTTCTGTAAAGCAAAGGACACTGTCACTAAGACAAAAAGGCAACCTACTGACTGGGAGAAGATCTTCACCAACCCCGCAACAGACAAAGGTCTGATCTCCAAAATATATAGAGAACTCAAGAAACTAGACTTTAAAATGCTAATTAACCCAATTAAAAAATGGGGCACTGAACTGAACAGAGAATTCTCAAAAGAAGAAGTTCAAATGGCCAAAAGACACTTAAGGTCATGCTCAACTTCATTAGCAATCAGGGAAATGCAAATCAAAACAACTTTGAGATATCATCTCACACCTGTCAGAATGGCTAAAATCAAAAGCACCGATGATAGCCTTTGCTGGAGAGGCTGTGGAGGAAGGGGTACCCTTATCCATTGCTGGTGGGAATGCAATCTTGTGCAACCACTTTGGAAATCAGTGTTTTGGTTTCTCAGGAAATTCGGGATCAACCTACCCATGGACCCAGCAATACCACTCTTGGGAATAGGAGGGGGAGGGAAATGGGAGACTGGAAGGAAGCGGAAACTTTTTTCTTCCATTTCTCAATAAAAAAATATTTTAATAAAAAAATTACTTCAGCATAAATAAATAAATAATTTATATACTACAGTTAACATTCAAAATATATGCCTTCTTAATTAATACAATGGTATCAACACAATGGGATTCTTAGGGCTATATTTAAGAGAATATATATGTGGAAGTATAGCTTTAGCTATAGACCACTATGAAAGAAATTTTAAAAGCTTGTACATTTTTTCAAACAATGTCTCAACATTTATGGATCGTAAGAAAAATCTATAGATGTCATACAATTCCTGTGAAATTCTAGGAGCTGTTTTGAATTAGAGCTGCAAATATCAACTGATAATAACATCAATTTAATTTTTAAAAAGCTCATAATGAAAATCAAGAGACAAGACCAACATTAGGAATCAAGTTTTTATATACATTAATATAAATACATACAATGTATATAAATATACACAATATAATGTATATAAATTATATATAAATTATATACATTAGTATAAATTAATATAAATACAGAATATATAAAAAGAAAAAATTCTATTTTTATCAATGAAGTAATAATTAACTGTTCACTTGTGTAAAATGTGAATGGAATCTACTATATTAAGCTTATAATTTTCAGTTTTAATGACATGTCAAGTTCTGCATTTCTTTTAATTATTATTTTTTATAAATTAATTAATCTTTTTATATGGAGAGTGGTGGTGTATATTTATGCATGTGCAATATGTGTTTGGAAGTCATATGATGACTCACGGAAATCAGTTCTCTGATTTCACTAGGTAGATTCTCAGGGATGAACTCAAGTTTCAGTCTGGTTGCAAGAACCATTACCTACTTAGCCAACTCACTGGCCTCACATACTTTAATTTTACAGTATTCAAATAATTAATATGATTTATTTTGAACTCTAAACTTTTAAAGAAGCACAATGATACTTCCACTTTTATTGGACAGATACATTTTTAAAAGATTGACAAAGAAAATAGGAACACAACAGTTCAGAAATCAGTTTGGCAATTTATTACAAAAAAATTAACAACCAGATAGCTATATAGTTACTCAATAATAAGCAAAATGTAAACGTTAAAAATTTGCATTTTTTAAATATTTTTGCATTTAAGTTCATAGGTGAACTGATCTGTATTTTTTTTTTTCTATGTTGGGTAACTTCATGTAGTTTGAGTAACAGAGTAATAAAATAAATTTGCAAATGTTCCTTCTGTTTCTATTTTGTAAAATATTTTGAGAAGTATTTGGCATTAACTATTGTTTGTTTTGTAAAATATTTTGAGAAGTATTTGGCATTAACTATTGTTTGAAAGTCGGATAAAAATCTGCATTAAAAACTTCTGGCCCTGGGAAATTTTGGTTAGCTGTCTTTTGTACTACTTTTATTTCACGAGGAGTTAAAGGTCTATTAAATTGTTAGTCTAATTTTGTTTTAACTTGTTAGGTGACATATATTTAAAGAATTATCTGTTTAATTTATTTTTTTAACTTGGAGTGCAAGTGAGGTTAGGAGGGGGAATGCGTTATGTTTGGAAGGGGAATGAATGAGGGGAGAGTCAGCTTGAATTGTGGGTCATTGGATATGCAGTGTGAAAACTGTGTAGTGCACCTTCCTAAAATATACAAAAGCAAGCCTAATGAAAACCAGAAGTAATGAGGGAGATGCAGTCCTAACCGGACATATCTTGTCTCCAAATAAAGTTTCCAGTACAGGGACTGGGTCACATTCAGTGAGTTGTTAGCCAAAGTTTTCCTTGAAATCCTCAAACTACTCAGGCAGTTACCGATCCAATAGGTTGCTCTCCACAAGGCTCCATTCTAAAGATAGCACCCATACAGCTCATTGAACATGGAGAGATCAAACGGGTGCCTACAAAGAACCTTTATTATAGTTTCTTTAGTATGGGAATGTATTAGCAGGCTACAAAAAGAGGAACTTAAACACCAACCTTTCCACAAAGCCTTTGATCCAAAATGCTGTCCGTTCTGCAAAGAAAGGCAATAGTGGCCCCAAACCTGTGAGAGGAACCAACTAATAAATAATTCGACTTAAGGCACATTCCACAAAATGGAATCCATACCCAACACTGCTTTAGTGACCAAGAACCAGAAACTGGACAGTTCAGAGATCTAAGATCAAAACAAATACTACTGGTCTTCATGAAAAAATTGTAGTGATAAAATGACTTCTAATGATACTCTGTTATACCGATAAATCAGTGTCTTATTCAGCCATCATCAGAGAAGCTTCCTCCTGCAGGAGATAGGAATAGAATCAGAGACCCACAGCTAGGCATTAAGCAACAAAAGAGGTATCTTGGAACACACAGCTCTAAATGAAATTTCTCCTTCAAATGCCTCAACTCAGAGCTCAGTTAGCCCTAAGGAAGAGGAGGTGGAAAGAATGTAAAAATGTAATATATATGATGGCTTTCTGTTTAGTATTTTTATAGGACTCCTGAGTATCCTGTCCAGTTATTCTCTGGTTTTTTTCTTTTTTTTTTTTTTTTTTTTTTTTGTGGTTTTTTTCTCTTTTGGGGTCTTTGCTTTCTGTCCACTTTTCTTGTTCAAGTTTGATGTGATGATTTTGTTGTTGTTGTTATCTTTTAGAAGCCCATTCTTTTCTAATGAGAGACAGAAAGGTAGCAGATCTGGATTGGAGGGAATGTGAAGAACAACTGAGATGAACAAAGAGAGGGTAAAATGTAATCCAGATCTATTATATCAGAAAAGATTAATTTTCAGTACAGGGAGGGAGATGAGCTTTTTCATAACAACTTAAAATATGAAAGAAAGCAAAGCTACATCAGCAAGAGAATAGATAAAAGTTGTAAAGACTGTATTTACACAATCAACAATAAAATGTTGACTGAGTTTTCTGTCCTGCATGGTTCCCACAGTCATTAAGTCCTGAAGAAATCACACAGAGGTCTATATTAACTATTAACTGGCCCATTAGCTCAAGCTTCTTATTAACTCTTCTTATTAACTCTTATAACATATATTAGCCAATTATTCTTGTCTATGTTAGCCATGTGTCTATGTTAGTACCTTTTTTGGTGAGGCAGTTACATCTTGCTTCCTCTGTGGCTGAGTCAGGGCTGCAGACCAGGACTTCCTTCTTCCCGGAATTCTCCTGTTCTCATTGACTTGCCTCTAATTCCTGTCTGGTTATTCTGCCTATACATTCTGCCTGGCTACTGGCCAATCAGTGTTTTATTAAAATACAATTGACAGGGTAGAAACCATTGTCCCACAGCAATAAAGTATGAATTTTTAAACACATTGTAATAAAACATTTCAAAATGTTTTTGAGCCAAGAGGCTGTTAAAGTACAAAATAGAAAGAAGAATTAATAAATACATATTGATTAAAAATCAACAGTGAGTGTGTTGGCTTTGAAAGTCAAGTAAGTACTAAAAAATTTCATGAAGACATTGTCACTGATGGCTACATCTGTATCTTGATTTGGTGAGAATGTAAATTTAAAAGGTATTATAATAACTGCTTGAAAAAGAACCTATTTTATTGCATTGTTGAGAAATAAAAAATTGTTTCCAAAATTTAAAGACATCTAAGTTATAAAAGTAAAGTGTAATTAAAAAAATATTTCATGTATGTCTGTCTTAGTGTCTTGCTTGTTTCCAGACTTCTTTGGGATTATGGACTATAAACTGGTTATACTTTGCTTTATATCTAATAGCAACTTATGAGTGAGTAGACACCATGTTTGTCTTTCTGTGTCTGATGTTTTTTTTTTCTAGTTTGATCCATTTGCCTGCAAATTTCAAGGTGTCATGGTTTTTGTATGACTGAGTAGTACTCCATTATGTAAATGTACCACATTTTCTTTATCTATTCTTCAGATAAGGAGTGTTTAGGTTGTTTCCACATTCTGAGTATTACAAATAATGCTACTATGAACATAATTGAGCAAATCTCTTTATGGCATGAGTGTACATTCTTTGGATATATTCTGAAGAGTGGTATTGCTCTGTCTTGAGATAGATTGAATTCCAATTATCCAAGAAGCTGCCACATGATTTCCAAAGTGGCTGTACAATTTTGCAATCTCACTAGCAATGGAGAAACATTTTCCTCACTCCATGCTACTATAAACATAATTGAGCAAATCTCCTTATGGCATGAGTGTGTATTTTTTGGATATATTCTGAAGACTGGTATTCCTGTGTCTTGAGGTAGATTGAATTCCAGTTTTCCAAGAAACCACCATATGATTTCCAAAGTGGCTGTTTTTGTAACCCCACTAGCAATAGAGAGGTGTTTTCCTCACTCCACATCCTCTCCAGCACACACTGTCATTAGTATTTTTTTTTATCGTAGTCATTCTGACAGGTATAATATGGTTTCTCTGAACTGTTTAGATTTGCAATTCCATGATAGCTGAGAATGTGATGACAACTGTCTCCATATCATGTGGCTGGTTACAGGATTAACAAAATATGAACTTCCTTAATCTAACTGATGCCATAATATGTTAGCTGTTCTACCTAGCCTTTAAGAATTTGGCTAGTTTCTTAGGCATAATTAAAATCACAAACACATGCCTAAAGATTAAAGTTATGAAATTAAACCTTACCTGTAATACTACTGATATAAATCTAAGTATTCTGTTATCATATATACATATCAATGATAAGTATTCATGTTAATGCCTAATGTTTATTACTAATATTTTAGAATGTAAAAGATATTCAGGATGCAATATGAATACTAACTAAAGACTAGTTTTAAATAAGTTATTCTGTGAGGCAAACTTCACAAATAGACAAAACAAAAATATCCAGGATCATTCCATTTTCTTTAGTTTTAGTATACACACACAAAGACACATAAATGAAAATGAACAACTCAGTCCAAAAAAAAAAAAAAACTTCTAACATCTGGTTTATTCTTATAAATAATGTCATACTAAAATTGTGTGGAGAAAGTAGAAATGAACCTATGGGCTACAAATGACTGTAGTTGTTGCAGATGACTAAAATTTGCCTGCCAACATCCATGCATTGGTTGACAACAGTCTTTAACTCCAGCCCTAGGGGATCAAACATGCTCTTTGGTGTAGGAGATTCTTCTGTCTATGCGTTGTTTTCATTGGTTGAATAAAGAACCTGCCTTGGCCTTTTGATAGGGCAGACATAGGTAGGCAGAGTAGACAGAACTGAATGCTGGGTGAAGGCAGAGAGAGAGGGCTGCCATGAAGCTGCCAGGTCAGACATGCTGAATCTTTCCTGGTAAGCCACGACTTCATGGTGACATACAGATAATTAGAAATGGGTTGAATCAAGATGTGAGAGTTAGCCACTAGGAGGCTAGAACTAATGGTCCAGGCAGTGTTTAAGTAAAGACAGTTTCTGTGTGATTATCTTAAGGGTTAAGCTAGTCGGGGCAGCCAGGACAAAAAGCAGGGCCTCCCTCCATCAACAATTGGCACCTTAATGTGGTGACTAACTCCATTTAAAACCTGAGAGGGCTTGAAAAGCAATTATAGACACACAGAAAAATCAGATTTTAACACAGCTTTTTGCTGTTTGCTGTTTGCTGGTGGCTTTCCACAGCTGCTTTAAGAGAGATTTTCCTGATTCAGCTGTAGTGAAAAAAAAAAGTTGTGCAGTTTTAAAATGCCGGCTTTCTGGGCTATGCTCCTAGCACTACCTCTGTCTCTTGCGGGAGACAGAGCATTTCGATGTGGTTTGTGAGTAACGTGCTATGGTGTGCCTGGAAGGAGGGCATTGTGCACCCACGGCTCAGGGGCACAAGCAGTTCTACCATGGTAGACTGGGCGGGGCAAGCAGGCAGTACCTGTATTTGACCTGGGATTGTCACAGCTTAGATTCTTAAGAGCTTAGCATCTTAAAAGCACAAAACAAAAGTATTCCTGAAGAGTAAAGAATTACAGATTTGCAACAGGACAGATTCAGACGTAAGCAACCTCTAAATGGGTCACAATGTTAAATAAATGTACAGAGGCTTGAGAGAGACAAGAAAAAGAGTATATAAAGTCATAAAATAAAGTTGATGCTTTAAAAAGGGGTAAAGTCTTTAAAGAGACAGAGTACAGATAGTCATAGATTAAAAAATAAAGAAAAATAAGCCATGTAAAAATGGAAAATTCACAGAGAGTTTAGATTATGTGTATTGTTGTGTTTTCTTTAATTTTTTGACTGCAAAGGAGCTACATACAGAGACATTTCATTGTATGGGCTAAACTACACAAGCATGGATATTATAAAGGTATTATGACTTCAAAAATTGGGTCTAAGGATATGATGCTTTGAAAAAGAGGTTCTTTTGTTTTCACAGAGGATGAAACCCAGTGGATTGCTTCTAGACCAATACGGTTTGATAGACCATACCCTCCTGAAATGTTGCCATAAATACCCTCAAAAAATTATTTCATTCAACTGCTGACTGAGATGAATCTAGCACATAGGATATACCATAAAAGACCCAACTAATATTACCTCCATACAGCAGGAAGAAGATTGGAGAGAAAAAACCATGCCCATATACCCAAATATTGCTTATAAATGTTCTTTTACATTTAATAAAGGGGTATATGATATAGATATGGATAATTTGCATTGGTATGGATTTTGCATTATTTATATAAATTTAAGGTCACTCCTGTTATATATATTTCTCTGCTCTTGATTAAGGTATTGTGATTGTGTAGTTCATTTAAAAATGTAATGTATAATTAGGAAATAGGTTGTTAATGGATAATCTATAATAGTCAAGTTTTATTCATATTAGTTAGATTTTCTAGATGTGCATAGATATATTTCAGATAGACATTCTTCATGTCTTTCAAAGACTACAGAATATGGGATTTAAGATGTTTTAATAACGTAGGGCTTTTCATGACACATCTGTTCTTGGCAGCACCAAGCTACTTCCTGAGGAACATGGGAATCAAAGAGGCTCCTTATGGAGTTGGTTAGCCATTTGGGCAAGAAACTGCTCTTGCCTGGACTGCTTCACTAGACATGCAGTACCCAAAGAGACATGACTGCTGAACTTGCCTAAGTGTGAGATGGTCCTTCAGGGTTCCTGCTTCATGAAAGAGTGTGAGACATTCTGTAAGACAGAGAAGAAAGTGACTGAAATGTCTTTAAAATTCCCTGCTTTGTGGAAATGTCTGCTAGATACTGTGGGCCTGTAGGCTGAAGATGGACGCCCCAATGGTACAGAACAACTTTGGGTGTCTGTCCAGGGAATGAGATGTCTCTGTCAGTTTTAGAATTTTGGAAGTTGCTTATAATGTACTTCCTGTTTACTTAAGTAATATTATCTCCTTCTGGAGTCTTTGATGGAGTTGAAGAATTTATAGATATAGAGTTCCTTAGTTATGATAAAAGATAAAGTAGATTAAATATTGTAACTATAATTATTGCTTGATAACTTTTATTATATGTAATATTGCTATGTTAAAGTTAAAGCCTTTCTTTTTGTTTAAACAGAAAAACAGGAAATGGTATAGGAGGTTCTTCTGTCTATTTGTTCCTGTCATTAGTTGAGTAAAGAAACTTCCTAGGCCTTTTGATAGGATTGAAGTTAGATAGGTGGAGCACACAGAACTGAATGCTGGGAAGAAGGCAGAGAGAGAGCCACCATGGAGCTGCCAGGTCAGACATGCTGAATCTTTTCCTTTAAGCCACGATCTCATGGTGACACACAGATTATTAGAAATGGGTTGAATCTAGATGTGAGGTTTAGCCAATAAGAGGGTAAACATTCATTTAAACAATGCTAAGCAGTGTTTAAATGAATATAGTTTCTGTGTGAGTATTTCAGCTACTTGGGGTGGCCAGGATGAAAAACAGGACCTCCCTCCATCAAAACTCTTCCTCTACAAGCACCCTTAACCATATCACATATACATGTACACATGCACACAGTCTTAAACAAAAACTTAAAAATAAAATACAGATGAATTTCAGGATCTCGTGCTACACTATTTTTTAATTAACATTTATTTTGTCATTTAAGTGTAAATTTCATAAGCCATCTTTATTTACAATACTAATGCATAGTAATCATTGTACTAATATTTTGGAATTTAGGTAATCATAAAATAGGATTTTTTTCATTTTATGATTAACAAAGTAACATTCAGGAGACAATGTATATTTTAGGTATGCTTAATCTTGCCATTCTTTTTCCCCTCTGCAAAACAGAATTATTTTATTGAGAAAAGCAATTTTATTATTGAAGATGTTAATAAAATATATTACAAATATGAAAGAAACATAAGATACAAAGTTTAAGCTTCAATGGTTCCTCATTTTCTTATATTCTAAGTTTATTTCCTTATTTCCTCTATCTTTTTTGTTGTTTTCTTTTTTCTATCTGAGATAAGGTCTTACGCTACAGTCCAAGCAGTCTGGATTTCACTGCCCCTAACATGCAGAGGTTCCCCTGCTTGCATGATCTACTGTGATTGGATACTCACTGTGATCTTTATAATCCAGTTATTTTGCTAGATTTTTTAGTTTACTTTAAGTCTTTTTGCTGGATCCTAAAGAGTTAAGATAGATAACTGATACAATGTAATCATTCATAGTTGTTGTGTGATGTTTTACCCTTTTGGCTTTTTGAGGGGCCAGTCAAGTCACCCAGTTTCTAAATAAATCACACACAGAGGCTTATTCTTAATTAGGAATGCCAGGCCTTACCTTGGCTTGTTTCTTGGTAGTTTTTCTTAACTTACATTATCCTGCTTACCTTTGCCTGTGGGTTTTTGTCTTTCTCTATTTCAGTACATCTTTCTTAACTTCTTTCTCCATGGCTTGCTGTGTAGCTGGGTGACTGGCGCCTGATGTCCTTCTCTCCTTGTTCTCTTGATTCTCCTTGCTATGAACTCTCAGACATCTATCTGTTTCTTCCTCCAGAGTACTGGGATAAAAGGCAGGCACCACCACCGCCTTGCTATCTTTTAAATTCATGACTTTTTATTCTTTAGCCATTGTTTTGATCATTTGTTATGGAAACTGAGCATGGTCGTCCAGAAGAGCAGCAATCATTCTGAACTGCTAAGTCATACCTCCAACAATAACTTCTGTTTTATTTTATGGTTTTAAATACAAAGAAGATAAAGAATAGTTGATAGGAAGATGAACTTTCACTACTTTTATTAAGTTTTTGACATGATAGTCACAAAGGAAAAGAAAGAAAGGAAATAATTTAGAAGCTAAATAATTAATTAGTTTAGATTTCTACAGACTTATTTAGATTAGAATTTTTCCCTAATATTTTTACTTAAAGAGCAATTCTACAGCATCACTGGGAAAAAAAGAACTTGTGATGTTATTTTAATAAAATCTATTTAAAATTTTTTTATGTTTTAAATTAATACCACAAGCTAAACTTCTCAATCTTGGTAAGCCATTCCACTTTATTTTTTTTTATTTAAATGAAACATCAAATTAATATGAGATATATTTTTAAAATATTGATGTGATTCAAAAATATTAAGGTATATATGTAAGACACATTCAAAAATAACATGCTGAATATTTTTTTTGCCATAAGTATTTATTAAGGAAGAGGGAGAAAGAAAGAGAAAAGAGATAAAAGGAGAGAAAAGAAATAAAAGAAGAGAGAGACACGCCAAGGAAGCAGAAAGAGGAAGCTGCTGAATATTTTCTGTCAGGAAACCTCATGAACAAAGTTTCTTGATGAAATCATAGTGATATATAAACACATTAAGTACATTTCCATACCACATTAGATCCTTTGGAACTCCCCTGAAAAGATGACAAGACAGGAAGAACTCTGCACTTTTCCAATATTTCATTCTTGAATCTCGTGGTATAGTTCACATTTCTTGAATAGGATTTCCATGAAATCTGATAAAACTTTCATTTAATTCAGCCTCTTTTATGGCTTTCATATTTTCTTTTGTATAACTAGTTCATTTTCATCTGAAAAATAGTGATGAATTTGTTTTAATAAGAGAAGCTGCCATTCTATGGTTCTCCAATTTTATATAAGCCAAGATGTAATCATCAGATAAAATCAACTTCCTCTAGCACAGTTGTTCTCAACCTTCCTAACGTTATGTCCCTTTAATAGAATTTCTCATGGAGTGGTGACCACCAACTATAAAATTACTTTTATTGCTACTTCGTAACTGTATTTTTGCTACTGTCACTAAACATAATGTAAATATCTGTGTTTACTGATGGTCTTAGTCATCACATGTTAAAGAGTTGTTTGACCCCACCACCACCACCAAAGTGTCATGACACTTTGCTGTTGTAGAAAGATAGAAAAGCTGAGCGTTATAAAGTACCTTCAAACTGAAATGTTTCAGAGAAGGGACATTTAACCATGATTTCCATTAGGCAGCCAATGTAAGTATCTTTGAGTATAATTTAGAAGAACGAGAAGTACATAATGAAACTGTAAAATATCTGAAATATTAAGAAATATTGTCATTAAATCTTTTTGACTTCAGAGAAAAATACTTTGCTACTTCTAAGCAATGGAATATTTTTAGGCAAGAAGAACATACATGCTTTCAAGCTTGACAACACATTAGTTTAAATAAATTTTATTGAGTGAAATAAATCACTCTGGTGCAATTCCAATTACAGTCAGGAAATGGCAAAAGGATACAGGCAGCAATCTTTATTGGTTGCAAAATCATAATGGAATGAAAGGGGGAATAGGTATGTGAAAAAGAATTTTCTATATATTATATATTAAAATGCTACAATTATCAATTTGCATTTTGAAAAGAAAAGTGAACTATGCAAATACAGTGAATTGATGTAATTGATAGACTTTGCTCAATAAAGTTAATTACTATTAACAAATGTATTAAATTAGTATGGGTTTGATACTCAATGAGAGCAACGAGAGAGAGAGAGAATGGTAGAATGACAGTGTAAGAATTAGATGCAAAAGAATAGGATATAATTTAAGAATATTCTATATGTACAGTATATGTACAGAATTCATAATCAGTTAAAACACTGAATTGCAATTTTATCTTATCACAGCATGGCTATCATCAAGAAAATAACAGCAAATACTGGTACAGATATGTGGAAAGGGAAAAAATCTCTATTTTTACTATGTGTGAGAATGTAAATTGGTGCGTTGGCCATGGAAACCAGTATTTTAAAATAGAAGTCTATACATCTCAGCTATTACTCCTCAGTATGGACCATTAGACTCTTGAGTCACCATACCATAGATAATTGTACCTATATATTTATTGTATCAGAATTCACTATAGTTAGGATATAGAACCAGCATAGATGTCCCACAACAGATATATATATATATGTGTGTGTGTGTGTGTGTGTGTGTGTGTTCCTATTATTTGGTAAGGAAATCAGTGACAATATTTACAGAAAAATAAATGGAACAGGAATACATTACTAATGATTTTCTTGAGTTATTTAAGTAAAATAATATACATATGTAAATGTTATTTGNATTTTATATATGTATTATATTTAACACCTAAATAGACTCCATCATTTATATTTCTTCAAATCCCATGACAGCTACAGTAGAGAAGTTTCATTCTCTGTGAAAGCTTTCTTTTCTTCTGAGTCAGTGTGGTTCATTTAGATTGTTATGGTACAGTCAGGTGAAGGCAGAACTATGGCAACCATGTACTATTCCCACTAGAAACATATACAGTGATTGAGAGCTTCTAATTTGAATTTAGAATGGCATGAGATAGACTGCTCTTAATAATTTGCTGGAATAATAAAGCCCAAAGCTAACAGCAACTGTAAATAATTTATGAGCTTTAATAGCACAGCAATACTTAAATAAGGAACATTCTCTTTCTATACAAATTAGCAGCCAGATGCATCTTAAATGAATTGAAGTGTTACTAGGATTTTATTCAGAGTTGTCCAAGCTGTATTTGAACTTCCATTTGTGTAAAATAGCTTCTCAAAGCTACCTTGATGGATGTATGTCTTAGATATGGAATGGGCTTTCTGGTAAGTCAATTTGTTTAGCTGTGCAGTCCATTCTTTCAGTCACATAATCCAGACTTACTTTTCCAAATAATACTTATTCTGACATTTTCCAAGTGGCCAGATAGCTCAGAAAAAAAAAAAAAAAAAAAAACACAGAATTGTCTTGAGATATTATATCTCCTGGCAGAACTGAAAATGCTGTTGCAAAACTGACAAAATGGAAACCAAATTATAATGTGATCTAGTAGGCAGCTAAGAGATTTTACTCCACACCAAAATTCCTTCTCTCAATGCCCATAGAGAAATCATAGAGTGTGGCAGCCCTTCTAGGTCTAAATGGGAAATGCAAGTAAATATAGGACTGGTGAATGATATGCTCTGGTTTGGCTGAGTATAAAATGTCATTCTCTTAGATTTACAGAGGCAGAGAGTAATTTTGGAGAAAATGTGTGTAGTAGCAATTGGGAAAAATTAATAGAACTTTTAGTTTGTTTAACAGGAGAATAAAAATAAAGAGTTACATACGGTTCTATTAAGCTAAATGGAACCGGTTTGGGAACACTAATACTTAATTTTGTTACTATTGAAGCACTCATGCAATTTATTATTTACATACAAATACACTTTTTTTGTAAATTACACTTGTTTTGTAGTTCAGAATATTCAGGTTATAAGTCACCAATTATTTTGTGGAAGCAAAACTTGGGGAGGAACTTGGAGAGAAGGGTCTCAAAATTACTGTATAAGACTGAAAGAAGAGATTAAAATTCTTATCTTTTGTGTGTATATTCCAAATCTTGGTATTACAGGAATACACTGTTATTACCCAATTTTGACATCCAAACACAGGATTTTGTGCATGCTGTCCAAGAGTTTTACCAACTAAGCCTATCACCAGTCCTTTTATTTATTTTTTATATATTGAAACTATGTAAACAGTTTTTTCTTCTGTAAAACACAGTTAAAAATTGTTTTGAGGCTCAGATGAAACTCTTCTGTTGTAATAGGAGCAGCGGGGCTGCGTCCCCAGCACCCCGGCCACCCCAGCTCCTCGTCATCTGGCTAGCTTATGCCCCGAAATAATTACACGGACACTGTATTCTTTTAAACACTGCCTGGCCCATTTATATCTAGCCTCTTCTAGGCTAATTCCCACATATTAATTTAGTCCATTTCTAATCATCTGTGTAGCACCTCTAGGTGCGCTTACCAGGAAGATTCTAGCCTACGTCCATCCTGGGTCAGAGCTTCATCGCATGTATCCCTAGGAGAGGGGAGCGTGGCCTTTCTCTAGAGAGCAGAGCTGTCAAGTCTGAGCTCACTTCCTCTTCCTCCCAGCATTCTGTTCTGTTTACTCATCTCACCTATGTTTTAACCTATCAGGGCCAGCCAAGCAGTTTCTTTATTACTTAAACAATGAAATCAACAGAATGATATATGACACTCCCACATCAAAACTCTGATATTTATTAATAAATTTTGTAATTTTTCCCAGCCTGATCATACTGTCCTCTTCCTTCCTTCTCTTCTCTCAGCCCCTTTTCTCATCCTTTCTACTTCCCTCCTTCCCCAGCACTCCTCCTCATAAAAGCAGGCTCTCATGCATATCAACTAGCCATGGCAAATCAAGTTCTGGCTGGACTAGGCAACCAAGCAAGAGGAAATGGTCCCAAAAACAGAGCCAGAGACAGCCCCTGATCTGACTGCAAGGATCCCAAAGAAGACAAAAAACACAACTGTAACACATGTGCAGAGGGCCGAATTCACTTTCACGCAAGTGCTCTGTTGGTGGTTCAGTCTCTGTGAGGCCAAGTTGATTCTCTGGCTTTTCTTGTGATATCCTTGGCCTCTCTGGCTCTCTTAATCCTTCCTCCCCTACTTCCACAGGATTCCCTAATCTTTGCCTGATGTTTGGTTATGGGTCTTTGCATTTGTTTCCACCAGCTGTTGGGTGAAGCCTCTCTGATGATAATTTGGCTAGCAATGATCTGCGAATATAGCAGACTATCATTAGGAATCATTTCATTGACTTTTATTTTTATTTTATTTTTTTATTTTATTTTTTTTTTTTTTGCTGGTTGCATTTGGTTCTAGCCTAGGTCTCTGGGCTGACCCTCCAGAAATATCAGGTATTCACTCACTCTCATGGTATGGGATTTCAAAGCTACACCAGTCATCAGTTAACTACTACCGTAATTCCTGTACCACCTTTACCCCAGCATATCACATAGGCAGGAAAAAATATAGGTCAGTTAAGGTTTTGTGGCAAGTTTGAGGTTCCAAGCCCTCCCCTGTATGTCTTGCTTGGTTATAGGAGATAGCTGGTTCATACTCCTTATTGCCCATTGCTAGAGCTCTTAGCTAAGGTTGCCATAAAGATTTCTGGGAGTTTCCATTGCACTAGGTTTCTAGTTCATCCCAGAGATGTTCCTCATGCCACTTGTTTTTTTCCCAGCACTCTCTTCCCCCATCCTCTCCACACCTGATCCTTCCTGTTCTCATGCCACATCCCGCTCAGACCCTTCCTTCCATCCACCTGTGTTATTTTTCTATTTTATTTCACAGTGAGATTCATGTGTTCCCCTTTGAACCTTCTTTGTTACTCAGCTTAGATTCTTTGGATCCATGGTTTGTAGCATTTTTATCCCTTATTTGACAGTAAATATCCACTTGAAAGTGAATGCATACTATGCTTTTCTTTCTGGATCTAGGTTACCTCACTCAGAAAATCTTTTCTACTTGGATCCATTTGCTGACAAATTTCATGATGTCATTTTTTTTTTTTAAAAAAGATGAGTAATACTCCATTGTGAAAATGTACCACATTTTCTTTAAACATTCTTTGGTTGATGGACATCTAGGATTTTGCCAGGTTATAACCCTGATTATAACCTGCAGAAAATTTAGGGAAAAAAAAAGCCATTGGGGAGAAGAAAGTTAGCCTTCAAATTCACACTGTCAGCATTTCTGATGATATGCCATACCAGTGTTTCACATGATGATGGTGTCTCAATGATGTGGCAGTATGAACTTTAGCCACAAGGGTCAAAAGAAGGATACATAGATCTCACTCTCATGGTGAAAGAGAAAAGATCTCCTGGGTAAACTGGGGGCACGGTTGGGAGGATAAAGGGATGGGAACTAGATATAATGTGTTAGGCAGGCTAGGTTCTGGAAGCGGGTTGAGGGCAGGGCACTCATGAACATGGATACAAAAATTCTCAAAAAATTCTGGCAAACCGAATTCAAGAACACATCAAAAAAAATCATCCACCATGACCAAGCAGGCTTCATCACAGAGATGCAGGGCTGGTTCAACATATAAAAATCTATCAATGTAATCCATCATATAAATGAACTGAAAGGGGAAAATGATATGATCATTTCATTAGATACAGAAAAAGAATTTGACAAAATTCAACACCCCTTTATGATAAATGTCTTGGAGAGATTAGGGTTACAAGGATCATATCTAATATAATAAAAGCAATATACAGAAAGCTGACAGATAACATCAAATTAAATGAAGAACAATTAAACTCAAAGCAATTCCACTAAAATCATGAACAAGACAAGGCTGTCTGCTCTCTCCATATCTCTTCAACATAGTTCTTGAAGTCTTAGCAAAGCAAAAAGACAACAGAAAGAGATCAAGGGGATTCAAATTGGAAAGGAAGAAGTTAAACATTCGTTATTTGCTGATGATATGATAGTGTATATAAGTGATCCCCAAAACTCTACCGGAGAATGCCTACAGTTGATAAATACCTTCAGTGAAGTGGTAGGATACAAGATCAACTAAAAAAATCAATAGCCCTCCTATACACTAAAGATAAAGAAGCTGAGAGGGAAATCAGAGAAACATCACCTTTCACAATAGTTATAAATCACATAAAATATCAGGGGTTAACACTAATAAAGGATGTGAAAGACCTATTTGATAAGAAATCTATGTCTCTGAAGAAAGAAATTGAAGAAGATACCAGAAATGCAAAGATCTTCCATGCTCTTGAATAGGAAGGTTCAACATAATAAAATGGCAATCTTACCAAAGGCAATCTATAGATTCAGTGCAATCCCCATCAAAATCCCAACACAATTTGTCACAGACCTTGAAAAAACAATAATTAACTTCATATGGAAAAAACAAAAATGCAGGATAGCCAAAACAATCCTGTACAATAAAGGAACTGCTGGAGGCATTACCATCCCTGACATCAAGCTCTATTAAAGAGCAACAGTAATAAAAACAGCTTGGTATTGGCCTAAAAATAGAGGTATTGAAGAATGGAATAGAATTAAAGACCTGGATATTAATCCACACACCTGTGAACACCTGATTTTTGACAAAGAAGCAAAAAATATACAATGGAGAAAGAAAGCATCAGTGCTGACATAACTGGATGTCAATCTGTAGAAGAATGAAAATAGATCCATGTCTGTCACCATGCACAAAAATCAAGTACAAGTGGATTAAGGATCTCAATATAAATCTGACCACACTGAACCTGATAGAGGAGAAAGTGGGAACTAACCTTCAATGCATAGGTACAGGAGACCACTTCCTAAATATAGTCCCAGTAGCACAGACAATAATAGGCAACAATAAATAAATGGGACCTCCTGAAACTGAGAATCTTTTGTAAAGCAAAATACACAGTCAATAAGACAAAAAGGCAGCCTACTGAATGGGTAAAAATCTTCACCAACTCCATATCAGACAAAGGACTGATCTCCAAAGTATATAAAGAACTCAAGAAATTAAACATTAAAATTCTAAATAACCCAATTAAAAAGTGGTGTACTGAGCTAAACAGAGAATTCTCAACAAGGGGTGGAGAATAACAAAAGAAGTATCTTGATGGGGGCCATTTCAGAGTTAGGGAGAAATCTGGTTCCAGGGAAATCTCCAGAAACCGGAAAGGATGACTTCAACTAAGGCATCTAACAATAGTGAAGTTATCTACTGCCATCTACTGCAAAGAGATTGGTGACTTTGCTAATTGTCATCAGAGGTGTGCTATCCAGTAACTGATGAAAGTAGAAAGAGATTCATAGATAAACACTGCACTGAGAGTCTTGCAGAAGAAATGGAGGAAGAATTGTACCATTGAGGTGGTGGGGTCCTGATAGGGGAGCCTACAGAGACAGCTGATCATAGCTTGCAGGAGCTCATGGAAGCTGGACCAACAGTCAGAGAACCTGCATTGGACCCACCTAAATCCTCTGCATATGTGTAACAAACTTGTAGCTTGGTCTTTTAGTAAAGCTTCTAACAGTGAGAGCAGGACCTCTCCCTGATGCTTAGTTAAAGTGCTCCCCATGCTGCATTACTTGGCTCCATTTCAGCATAAGGGGAGAAGCTCGATTCTGCCTTAACCTGATGTAACCTGTTTTATACCAAGCACATGGGAGGCCTGTCCCTTTCTAAATGAAGATGGGGGAGGAGTGTATGGGGTGGGAGATAGATGGGAAAGGCTAGGGAATGGGAGAAAAAGAGGGAAGGGAAATTGGTTGGTATGTAAAATAAATGAAAATAATATTATTTAAATAAAAAATATTATTTAAATAAAAAAGGTAAGATGATGATACCTTTCATCTTACCAATTGTTGGCTTATTATTGAAAATAATCATAAATTCTCACCAGCATGACTTAGAAAACGACAAGCTGAACAAAGATAACACCAATGAACATGGCAAACTAGATGAGGAAAAGCCCATGTGGTTTCAAACATACACAAACTGTTGGCAGCCTAGGAAACCTGGGAGCAGGAGTCTCCCCAAAAGAAGAGCACAACAATACATTGTCCAATACTTGAAAACATTCAAAGAAATGATATTATATGAATTGAACAAGTTGTGTTTAGGGATATATATGTATATACAAATAAATAAAGGAAAAAAGATCTTGACTTTGAAAGAGAATGGAGAAGTGTTGAAATAAGAGCTGCGGCGGGGCTGAGTCCCCAACACCCCGGCCGCTTGGCTAGCTTATGCCCGAAATAACAACACATAAACTGTATTCATTTAAGAACTGCTTGGCCCATGAACTCTAGCTTCTTACAGGCTAATTCTCGCACCTGGACTAGCCCATTTCTAATTATGTGTGTAAGCACCCCAAGGTGCGCTTACCGGGAAGATTCTAACCTATGTCCATCTGGGGTTGGAGCTTCATCGCATGTGCCTCAGAGAGCAGAGCTATCAGGAGAGCGGAGCATGGTGTCTCTGCTCCAGAGCAGAGCTGTCGAGTCTCTCCCGGAGCAGAGCAGAGTCTGACCTCACTTCCTCTTCCGCCCAACATCCTATTCTGTTTATTCCACCCACCTATGTTCTAAGCTATGAGGCCAAGCAGTTGGTTTATTATAATTAACCAATTACCTTCCTCCATCAGAGAAGGATATATGGGAATGATTGGAGGAAATAAAGGAAAGGGGGCAAAGATTAAAAAGTGCTTTATTAATAAAAGATTTCAAAAAGGAAGGAAGAAAGAAAGGAAGTCAATGCTATTAACTGCCCTTAAATTCCATTTCGTCTAAAGATAGCCAGTAAGAAATGAATTTCTTTCTTTCTTATTTATTGAAAACTATCAATTTTGCATTGCTACATAAATACATTATAGAGTTATTTAAATGTATTACACTAGATACCCCTTGCTTCCCATTTCTCTCCTATAGCCCTCTGTGAATTCCCCTCATTTCCCTAAAATGTTGTACTTCTGCTTTCATGACATAAACATATTCAGAATATTATGTTCCTACATAAGATCTAGAATGCACATTGAAAAAAATGTAACATTTGTTTTCATGCAAATTAATTAATGTGTATAATTATCACCAGCTGTACTCATTTTTGTGCAACACAACATATTCTCATATTTCTTTGTAGTAACATAAAATTTCATTGTGTGCTTGCCACATTTTCTTTATCTATTCCTTTTCTGGTGAATATATATTTTGGATGAGAAATAGCAATTGAGATTAATAAACATGAATGTGAAAATATCCTTATGATACACAGATTAAAGTCAAATGGGTTCTCAGAAGTGATATCACTGAGTCACATTGAAGCTGTATTTTAGGTTTTTTTTTGAGCAATTGGTGTGATGATTTGAATTACATTGCCATCAGCAATGTGAAATGCATCACATTTCTCCATATCTTCATCAACTTTGTTTTGATTTGTCAATGATTGTCTTAGTATCTGGATTGCAATAGAACCCGAGTATAGTTTTAATTCACTTTTCTCCAATTGCTGTTAACAGTGAACATTCTTTCTTATGTTTACCTTTCCCATATTTTGAAAAAATGTCTGGCCATTTCACTAGGCAAATTGTTGGGTTGTTCTGATGATATTTAGTAGTTTTTAGTTCGGTGACAGTTGGTATTCTAGATATCAAACTTCTGTCAGAAATGTAGTTAGCAAATCTTTCTTCCTTTCTGTAGACTTTATTTCAATTCAATTATCTCCTTTGTTGCATGAGATACTTTAGTTTCACGATGCCCCAGTAGCCAATTGTTTGTGTTATTTCCTGAGTGAAAAAAACTTTTATTCCGAAAACACTTACCTTCATCTTGATGTGTTTTCTTCATTTTTACAGTTAACATTTTTCCAATGGTTTGGATTAAGGTTTTTCCTCTTTTTAGCAGTATTTTTTCATATATGGTTAGATACGAATCTAGTTTTGTTTTCCTGTAGATAAATATCCAATTTTCCAATTATGATTTGTTGAAAGACATATTATCTTCAATATATATGTGTATATTTTTACATATTTCTCACAAATCAATACTTATAGAATCATAGGAAATTCGGGATCAACCTACCCCTGGACCCAGCAATACCATTCTTGGGAATATACCCAAGAGGTGCCCTATCATATGAAAAAAGCATTTGTTCAACTATGTTCATAGCAGTATTATTTGTAATAGCCAGAACCTGGAAACAACCTAGATGCCCTTCAGTGGAAGAATGGATGAAGAAAGTGTGGACTATATACACATTAGAGTACTATGCTGCGGTAAAAAACAATGACTTCTCGAATTTTGCATGCAAATGGATGGAAATAGAAAACACTATCCTGAGCAAGGTAACCCAGACCCAAAAAGATGAACATGGGATGTACTCACTCATAATTGGTTTCTAGCCATTAATAAAGGTCACGGAGTGTATAC
>NW_026068008.1:5651703-5657819 GCF_014885135.2 Alexandromys fortis
GGGAGGCTGGGAGGAGGCGGAAACTTTTATTTTCCTTTTCTCAATAAAAAAATAATATGAAGGAAAGAGAATTCAGATAAACTTGACTACCTACAGATATATATGTTTTGTCTAGTTTATAAC
Source organism: Alexandromys fortis (assembly GCF_014885135.2). Lineage (NCBI taxonomy): Eukaryota > Metazoa > Chordata > Mammalia > Rodentia > Cricetidae > Alexandromys > Alexandromys fortis. Next base: position 5,651,827 of record NW_026068008.1, read on the forward strand.
TGTCATCTCTATCTACATTGCTTCCATCAATCACAATAGCACAATCAAAGTAATTCCTTTTGTCTGGTTGTCTCAACTTGATAACAGAAAAAAAAAACTAAATCTATCAAAGTTTTGTAGCGTTTGTGATCTTGAGAGAACATTTTCAAATAGGTTGAACGAGCAAGAAAAAAAAAGAAACATGAGTACTCAATCTTATTAATTAGACCTATATCTGATATATTATCAATATTACTATTATTATTGCTATTGTTATTACTATGATTCAGTCCTATACCTTTAAAATCAAGTCTTTGTGATTCCACCATATTGGCGATTTTATTTAAGTTGTCTTTTGGATTTGTGAGCAATTTTGTAGATCAATTTGGATTTTAAAATCTTTTTCTATGATAAGATCTCCTGAGTATATTGGAAGCATGGGGACCATGGAAGAGGATATAAGGGTAGGGGAGAGTCGGGGAGAGAAAAGAGACAAAAATAGGCTCAATAAAATCAATTTAAAAATTTACACTGTAGTTTCTCAATTTCTAGGTTAGGTTGATACAATTTTGAAAAAAAATATTATTATGTTTTGAAATTAAAATATAATTACAATATTTCCCCTGTAATTTTTCTCTCTCTAGCCCTTGTCACATATGCCCCCATCCTGATCTTGCTCACTTAGAAATTCATGGATTTTCTAAACATATAAATGATATCTACCCTGACTACATAATGGTATTTATATGTATATGATTATCTGACTGACGCCTTAATTATTTTCCTTGTTTATTTTTTTCCAGTTTATTTCTTCTTGTTATTTAGGAAGAGTAGGCTTACATTATAGCCCCTGGGAATATGGGGAAAGTTTGCTGTGCTAACAAGTTTTTCCTTCTTTCTCTCTTATAAAACCAGATACAGTTATAGGATTGTATTGCCCAAATTCAGGATAGGTCATTCCCTCATGTGTTAATATTTCTGGAAATGATTCCTCATGCATATTCAGATATGTGCTTGCCTAGCATATGGTTTGCCAATATATTTAAACTAACAATCAGGATTAACCATAATATACACTAAAAATAATACTATATAATCAAACTTGATACTGTTACTATTGGTTAAAATATAGTATTAGAAAATTTGATAACAAATAGTACTTGTTGCAATGAGGGCCTGCTTGTTTGTCCAGGCTGCCCAGCTAGCTTAGCCCCAAAATAACCACACAGAAACTATAATTAAATTACTGCTTGGCCCATTAACTCTAGTTTCTTATTGGCTAATTCTTATATTAATTTAACCCATTGTATATTACCATGTGGCAGTGGCTTACCAGGAAAGATTCCAACTGGTGGCATTAGTCTCAGGCTGAGGATCCATAGCTTCTCTCTCTGTCTATTTTTTCTCCCAGCATTCAGCTCCATCTCCCCCAACCACCCAAGTTCTGCCCCATCAGGCTAAGGCATTTTCTTCATTTATCAACCAATACCAGCAACACATAGAAAGAAGGACCTCCCATACCATTTCCCTTTTTTGTTTAAACAAAAAGGAACACTTTAACAGAGTAAAGCTCTATCAAAAATTATAGTTACAATATTTATATCTACTGTATATTTTATCCTAACAAAGGAAAGATATAAGTATAAATTCTTCAACTTCAACTCCATCAATGACTCCAGAAGGATATAGTGTTACCTAAGGAAACAGGACATGCATTATAAACAACTTCTAAAACTCTAGAATTGACGGAGACATGTCACTGTCTGGACAGTCATCCAAAGTTCTTCTATACTATTGGGGCATCCTCTTCAGCCTATAGGCCCATAGTATCCAGCAGATGTTTCCATGAAGCAGAAAATTTCAAAGACAGTTTAGTTACGGTATCCTGCAGAATGTCTCACAGACTCTTTCATGAAGCAGGAACCTGGAAGGATTGTCTCACTTTTAGGCAAGTTCAACAGTTAGTGCTCTGTGGGTCCTGCATGTCCAGTTTATGCAACAGTCCAGGCAAGAGCAGTCTCTTGCCCAAATGGCTAACCAACCATTAGAATACCCAGTATAGAGGATTAACACTGAGATTGTCTTTTTTTCTGAATAACAATGCTCCAGCCCATGTTCTAACTTGACTTCAAGAGATGATTAGGTTTAGAGACTTCCTCCCTAAGTAGGATTAGTAGGTCTATAAAGCTCTTTAACAAGAACAAATTCATAGCTAATAGTTCATCATTTATGAACACACTTGATTTTGATGATATCTTGGCTTTAATGGCTAAGAAATAATTGCAATTTTCTGTTTATTGTTTTCCCTGTGTATAGTATTTTGTTGTACTGTGTAATTATTGATTACATCCATTTTGTTAGTCAACTATTCAGAACTATATAGTCATGGATCTTGGAGGAGAACCTACAATCACCCCTTTAAGACATAAGCAAATATTCTTTCCACATTCTAATTATCTGTTCTTTTAATAATTTTTTTAAAGATTTATTTATTATGTATACAACAGTCTGCCCGCACGCCAGAGGAGGGCGCCAGATCTCAGTACAGATGGTTGTGAACTGGGAATTTAACTCAGGACCTCTGGAAGAGCAGCTAGAGCTTTTAACCTCTGAGCCATCATCTCTCCAGCCCCCATAATTATCTGTTCTTATACCCACAGATATGTGTAATACTCACCATTCATTCAGAAAAAAATTCTTATAACATTTGCTATAAGATTGTATGTATAGATCCTCTGCAATTTTCAAATGATGCATAAACCCTAGGAAAGAAAACAATCATTTAATATTTAGAAAGTATTTTGTTTAACTAAAAAAATAATAGTATGTTCTTAATATAGTGACTTCCTGAAAAACTCAACTATTACTTGACTTTCAAACAACTATTTTATAACATGTAAACCTAGTGTGATTTGACTGAGAAAAAAATTACTATTTTCCATTTAGACTGAAATTTTTGGAACATAGAAGTTATTAAAACATTTTTACTAGTAGGGTAGATTAATTTTTAAATTGGAATATGATGTGAGATATTCTTTTGTATGTGTTGCTTTTATTAGCTAATGTGAATAAAACTGTTTCAGCAAAGGATTAGCAATGTAAAACCAGGTGGGAGATCCAAACAGAGATATTGAGAGAAAGTCGACAGAGTCAGGGAGTCACTATGCAGTTGCTGAAGTATACAGATGACCTGAAAAATTACCGGTAGGTCACAAACTCTTGGGGATACACAGGTTAATTTAATTTAATATGTAAGAGTTAGTTAATAAGAATAAGCCAAATCTACTCAGCCAAACAGTGTTGTAATTAATATAGTTTCTGTGTGATAATTAGGGTCTGGGTGGCCAGGAAATGAACAAGCACTCTCCATCTACAAAATGGCTCACCAATGTGGGGCAACTACATCCATATAAAAACTGAGAGAGCTTGGGAAGGAATTTTAGACACAAAAGAACAGAGTTAAGAACAGATTCTTGGTAGACACATTTTTTTTTTTTCCAGATAAGGTCTGTTTGCTGGTAGCAAGCAAAGATGCAGCTACTCTAAGGTTTCCTGACTCAGCATAAGCAGCAAAAACTGTGTGGTTTCCTTCAAAAATGGCAACTTCCTGGTTCGTGCTGATAACATGACTCTGGCTCATTAGGAAGCTCCTGGACTTAAATGGGGTTTGCGAGCAGTATGCTACAATTTGCATAATGAAAACATATACTCACTACATCCCTGGAGCTAGTGCAGTGATCATGGCTCACAGAGAGTGGTGACATACTTCTGCCACATTAAAAGTCCAAAGGAGGTGGAGCCAACATCTAGGGCTGCTGCAACCACACTGCTTACCATTTTAAAATGCTACTTGTCAGAAAAGGATTTCAGATACACAATAGGACAGATTCAGACATAAAAGATCTCTAAATGAGGCATAGTATGTTTAAAAATGTATATAGGCTTGGGACAAAGAAGGAAAAGAGTATAGACAGTTATTAAAAGAAATAAAATCACCGGGCAGTGGTGGTGAATGCCTTTAATCACAGCACTTGGGAGGCAGAGGCAGGTGGATTTCTGTGAGTTCGAGACCAGTCTGGTCTATAAGAGCTAGTTCCAGGACAGGCTCCAAAGCTACAGAGAAATCCTGCCTCAACAAAAGAAAGAAAGTCTATAAAGGGAGAGTAAAATAATACAAAGGAGTACAGTCATAGGTTAAAGGAGTAAAGAAAAATAAGTCACATAAAAATGGAATATCCACAGAGAGTCTGCATTATGTATATTATTGTGTTTCCTTTGAATATTTTAAATGAAGTGAGACATTTGATTCTAGGGGCTGCTAAGTTAAACTAACGTAAAGGTATTTTTTTATTAAGAATTTGGGTCTAAGGATATGTTGCTTTTGTTTCCAGAGAAGATGAGAACCTGTGGATTCCTTTCAGGCTGATATGGTTTGGTGAAATAAGATCCCCCAAAAGGTCTCCATAAACCCTAAAATTACTTTGCTCAACAAAAAGCAGGGAGTAGTTTGGAGAAAACAATTCCCAAATCCCCAAAATGATTGCTTATAAATATTGTCTTCATTTACAGGGTGTATGACATATAGAGATGAATATTTTACATTGATATGGACTTTGGTCTATTGATACAAATGTAAGGTCAATTTGCTACACTGTGTATATGCATTTCTGATTTTTAAAAAGATATTGTGTTTGCACAGCTTATTTAAAAGTGTAATATATAATTAAAAATTAATAGATACTCATCTATAATAGTCAAACTGTAGTCAAGTTCATTAGGTTTTTTAGATGTACAGAAATATATTTCACATGGTTAGGTATTCTTCAAATTTTCCAACGGCCTACAGAATATGGCATTTATCATCTTGTAAGGACTTAGTTTTTTTCTCAAAAGTGAGAAATGTCTGCTTTTGGCAGAGCTAATTACTTCAGTGAGGTCAATGGGCATTGAAGCAAGTTGTTGTGAAATTTGCCTTAAATGTGACAAGGCTAGCCATTTGGGCAAGAAACTGCAAATTTCTGTACTGTTTGATGGTGTGATATATAAACTGGATTTGCAGAACCCACAGAAAAGTGATGGCTGAACTTTTCAAAAGATGGGATGGTCTTTTAGAGTTCCTGCTTCATGAAAGAGTCTACTAGACATTCTGTAGGACACAGAAGAAAGTGACTCATGAATTTGTCATAACAAGGAAGAACAGATCTTCAAATAACTTGTTTCATGGGAAAGTCTGCTGCATATTATGGGTTTGTAGGCTAAATATGGATGTCCCAACGTTACAGAAGAACTTTGGGTGACTGCCTAGTCAGAGAGATTGTCTCTGTTAATTCTAGATATTTGGAAGTTGGTTACAATGCACTTCCTGTTTACTTAGGTAACATTATATTCTTCTGGGGTCTTTGCAGAGTTGAAGACAGGTAGTTATAGTTGTCCTTACTTATGATAAAAGACAAATTAGATATAAAACTTTAGAATCACAAAGATAGAATAGAGTACTTAATTTGCCATATGTAAATGGACTAAATATTGCAACTATAATTCTTTCTTGATAACTCTTTTGTATATCTAATTTTATGTTACATATTATGTTAAAGTTAAAACTTTACTTTTTAATTAGACAGAAAAGAAGAAATGATGTTGGATATCCTTCCACATATGAGTTGTTTTTATTGGCTAATGAATAAATCTGTTTTAGTCAAGATTGGCAGAGTAGAGTAAAGAAAAAATTCAAACAGAAATATAGAAAGAAAGCAGGCAGAGTCAGGGAGGCACCATGTTGCTGCTGAAGGTGACAGATACCCTGGAATCTTACTGGTAGGCCACATCCTTGTGGTAATACACAGATTAATAAAAATAGCTTACTTTAAGATATAAAAGTTAGTTAATAAGAAATCTGAGCTAATAAACTGAACAGTGTTGTAATTAATATAGTTTCTGTGTTATTATTATGGTCTGAGAAGCTGGGAAACAAATGAGCAGTCTCCATCTACAAAAACAGAAATTTTTCATAATAT
>NW_026068008.1:5657886-5759218 GCF_014885135.2 Alexandromys fortis
TATTATGGTTTTTCTTCTCCTAACTCCTTCACATTCTTCCCCAACTACACACCTAAATTCACGCCCATTCTTTTTATCTTTTATTAGAATACAAGCAGGCATCTAAAATTTCAAATGCAGTGTATGATAAAATAAAGACAAACAGACCTGAAGAGGATGAAACAAACAACCTGCCAGGAGAAAAGGAGTCAAAGAAAAATCATAAGAAACACATATAGATGCAGAGACTCACACACATCCACCTGCTGAGAAACTCCATGGTAATCTCCAGATCTATCTGAAGTACGTACACCAGTGGTATATGACCAGGGCTATGAAACATGTCACCAGAAAGGTATACCATGTTCTGTTTTCATAAGCCTGTGTCATGTAATAGAACCAGCATTCATTATTATATCAACATTATTAATTAATAATTAATTTTTCACTTTGTTTTTTATAAAACTGGACATATTTCTACTATTGCAACAGGCAAAATGTTGCCAGCAGCTACTATAAGGTCCCACTATGAGATAATATTGATTTGAAGGTCTAAGATGTTTAAGGAACTGGGTTAAAATATATCTGTGAGGCCAAGGAGTTGCAAGTTAAAGAAATTTCTATGTACTATATTCAGGTCATTTTCTTTTTCATGTCATAATGTTTTCGTATAAGTAAGAAGTTTGCATCCAGTGAGTCCTTGTTAAGGTACTTATCACATAATGAATGCAAATTTAAATCATGATACCAAATAAGTAGTGAAAAGGTAGATACCCAGTAGAAAGTGGACCAGAGAAACCAGTCAGCTACTGTGAATTGGCTTAGGGGCACTTATCACACATAATAAGTGAAGTTGTGTATTTTGAAATTCAATATACTATGGTGTTACTAAAAGTGTTAAGATAGAAACCTTGACATAAAAATATAGATGGACTTCTTGGTAATGCCATATAAATGCAAATAACAGAATCAGCGCTTTCCTGAGAGGATATGATAAGGTACTACAGAATCAAGAGTTGATATTCTTATAGTTTCAGTACTTAGGTATAAGATTTGGGGCTAATAACTAACAGACTTTCTTCTAGTTCTTTGCAGAATGTTCTTGTATTATGTTTACACATTTCTCCTAAGAGTGTATTCTTAAGTACAGTTTAAAGTTGAAGTGCTCTTCTGGAGGAATATTTCCAGGTACAGTGAAGATCAGACAAGCTTCTATTTTGCAGCTGTGCTTGTTTAACTACTTTTAATCCAGGCTGTTATGTCCACATCTCTTAGATGAAACCAGAAAACTGATTAACACTAGAGAAAAAAAACTTTATTGCCTGCCATCAAACAAACTCTAGACTATGATCTGAATTTTGTTCTATTAATTTTGATAACTTTCTCATTCATTATTTGATAGTATTTTTTCAAATGAAGCATTTATGAGTTAGAATTGAATGAGGTCACAATGGTAAGACCCACTACCCCATGATGGAGACAATGGGTTAGAAGACAAGATTATTCAACTCTCCTGTTTATTCTCTCCTTCTCCCTCCCCCTTCTCTGTCCTCTCTTTCTATATTAGAATACAATGAAAAAAAAACCCACAGCTCATAGGAGCTCATAGAGTCTGAACTGCCAATCAGAAATCTTGCAACATTATATACAGTGTTTGGCTGCTATCCATTGGAGACCTGCCCTTTTCACAAAAGAAATAAGGAGGAGTAGATAGGGGCAAGTAGTGGAGGTTGGGGGAAGGGATTGAGAGTAAAGGAGGGAGAGAAAACAGTGATTGAGCAGAAAAAATTAAATTAACTAATTTATTAATAAAAAGATAACACAATGTGAAAGAAGTTATCTGTTATCAAAAAAAAGGGAATACTAAGAACAACCTTACCATGCTAACACCTTGTCATATACCCTCAGCCTTAAGAATTGTAGAAAATACATTTCTTTTGTTTAGTCAGACAACTCTATGCATTTTATTATGCTGACCTCTGGAAACAGGTATCCTGTCTGAAACTCATATCCAATTAAGAATGGTATCTGTCACAAATTTTCATTGCTCGTAACGCCTCTTCTCTACTTTTCCCTTCATTGTACATTTTACAAAAGTACTGCTCTTACTAAGAAATAGCATACAACTTGTTTTAAACAGAAAGATAATTTATATCTTGAAAGATACCTGGTTTTGCATTTATTTCAATGATAAGATTTTTAGAATATTAGCAAAATGTACTGACTGAGATTTTGTTACAACTATCCAAGCTTTTTTGCCTTTTCTTTCCTTCTATGTTTGTAATGATTGATAATGTAACTGACTGGAAGTTATGTTCTATGTCTGCTTTAGTTTTCTGCACATGCCACTTTGCCTTAACTTCAGATGGGAAATGGACTTTTCACAAAATGTTTATGATTTATTTTTATCATTTTTAAATTTTGTGCATGAGTGCTGGCTGAGGACAGAGACATTGAATCCCCATGCACCTGGAGTTAAAGATAGTTGTGAGCCATTTAATTAAGGTGCTGTGAACCAAAACTGAATCCTCCTTAAACCAAACAGAGTATGTTTTTAACTGCTGAACTCCAGAATTTGTGATGATGCTTTCATGAACTCTTTGTGAGTACTTTTGAACAATAGGTGTAAAGATAAAGTAGGATAACTTACTCTTATGTACTTTTGCTATAAAACATGTGAGGGAGATGTTTTATATATACATGGAAATTTGGAAAAAAATTATTTCTAAATTTGAATAATAAATACTGTGAAATTTAAAAATATATAATTAAATAACTGTATAGGTTATAATTTATATTGACCATTCACATCTATTTATTTATTTATTTATTATTAAAAATTTTCTCCTCCTCCCCACCTCCCATTCCCCTCCTCCTCCCTCTCCAGTCCAAAGAGCAGTCAGGGTTCCTGCCCTGTGGGAAGTCCAAGGTCCCCCCCCCACTCCATCCAGGTCTAGGAGGTGACCATCTAAGCAGACAAGTCTCCCCCAAAGCCACTACATGCAGTAGGATCAAAATCCAGTGCCTTGTCCATGGCTTCTCAGCCAGCCCTCATTGTCAGCCACATTCAGGGAGTCTGGTTTGATCACATGCTCCATCATCCAGATGGCCTTGGTAAGCTCCCAATAGATCAGCCCCACCGTCTCCATGGGTGGGCACACCCCTTGCAGTCCTGACTTCCTTGCTCATGTTCTCCCTCCTTCAGCTCCTCATTTGGGCCTTGGAAACTCAGTCCAGCTCTCCAATGTGGGTCTCTGTCTCTTTCTCCATCCATCGCCAGATGAAGGTTCTATGGCAATATGCAAGATATTCATCAGTAAGGCTATAGGATAGGGCCATTTCAGACTCCCTCTCCTCAGCTTCCCAAAGAACTAGCTTGGGATATCTCCATGGATACCTGGGAACCCCTCTAGAGTCAAGTCTCTTACCAACCCTAAAATGGCTCCCTTAATTAAGATATCTTCTTCCCTGCTCCCATATCCACCCTTCCTCTATCCTAACCATCCCATTCTCTCAGGGTCTCTCCATCCTCCCCTCCTCACTTTTCTCTCCCTATCTCCCATCTCCCCTTACCCCCATCCCACCCCCACCTCCAAGATTCCAATTTTTTTCCTGGCAATCTAGTCTACTTCCAGTATCCAGGAGGATAACTATATGTTTTTCTTTGAGTTCATCTTCTTATTTAGCTTCTCTAGGATCGCGAATTATAGGCTCACTGACCTTTATTTTTGTCTAGAATCCACTTATGAGTGAGTACATACCAAATTCATCTTTTTGGGTCTGAGTTATCTCACTCAGGATAGTGTTTTCTATTTTCCATTCATTTGCATGCAAAACTCAAGATGTCACTGTTTTTTACAGCTGAGTAGTACGCTAATATGTATATATTCCACATTTTTTTTTTATCCATTTTTCCATTGAAGGGCATCTAGGTTGTTTCCAGGTTCTGGCTATTACAAATAATGCTGCTATGAACATAGTTGAACAAATGCTTTTGTAGTATGATAGGGCATCTCTTGGGTATATTCCCAAGAATGGTATTGCTGGATCCTAAGGTAGGTTGATCCCAAATTTCCTGAGGAACCGCCACACTGATTTCCAAAGTGGTTGCACAAGTTTACATTCCCATCAGCAATGGATGAGTGTACCCCTTACTCCACATCCTCTCCACCAAAGGCTATCATTAGTGTTTTGGGATTTAGCCATTCTGATAGGTGTAAGATGGTATCTCAAAGTTGTTTTGTTTTGCATTTTCCTGATCACTAAGGAGGTTGAGCATGACCTTCAGTGTCTTTTGGTGACTTGAACTTCTTCTGTTGAGAATTCTCTGTTCAGTTCAGTGCCCCATTTTTTAATTGGGTTAATTAGCATTTTAAAGTCTAGTTTCTTGAGTTCTTTATATATTTTGGAGATCAGACCTTGGTGTTTTGCGGGGTTGGTGAAGATCTTCTCCCAGTCAGTAGGTAGCTTTTTTGTCTTAATGACAGCGTCCTTTGCTTTACAGAAGCTTCAATGTTTCAGGAGGTCCCATTTATTCAATGTTGCCCTTAATGTCTGTGCTGCTGGCGTATGAAGTGGTCTTCTGTGCCCATGTATGGTAGAGTACTTCCCACTTTCTCTTCTACCAGGTTCAGTGTGTTCAGATTGGTATTGAGGTCTTTAATACATTTGGACTTGATTTTTGTGCATGCTGATAGTTATGGATCTATTTTCATTCTTCTACAGGTTGACATCTAGTTATGCCAGCACCATTTGTTGAGGATGCTTTCTTTCTTCCATTGTACACTTTTAGCTCCCTTGTCCAAAATCAGGTGTTCATAGGTTTATGGGTTAATATCCAGGTCTTCTATTCTATTCCATTAGTCGACTTCTCTGTTTTTATGCCAATACCAAGCTGTTTTCAATACTGAAGCTCTGTAATAAAGTCAGGGATGGTAATGCCTCCCGAAGTTCCTTTATTGTATAAGATTGTTTTGGCTATCCTGGGTTTTCTGTTTTTTCATATAAAGTTGATTATTGTTTTCTCAAGGTCTCACACTTTTATTATATTATATTTTTCCAGAAATATAATTTATATACTTTTCTAATTTATTGGCTTGTAAAACTAAGTATTGGGCTGGGCAGTGGTGGTATACTTGTTTAATCCTTTAATCTCAGCACTCAGGAGGAACAGTTAGGAAGACCCCTGTGAGTTTGAGGCTAGCCTGGTCTGTAGAGGTTCTCCAAAACAGCCAGAGCTACTCAGAAAATCACTGTGTAGAGAAACAAAAACAAAAACAAATTAGCTTTCAAATGTACACGTTTTAAACTTTATGCTGTAATATTATGTAATTTTCCCATATCTTTATTTTTAACCTTGTCAAATATATTTTTAATATGACCTCATTTTTTCATTTAAAAGAGTATATGTTTTTCTTGTTTTATATTTATTAGTTTATAATGTTATCTTTACTGCTCTTTTTCACTTAACTCCCCTGTTTATTAATTTGAGTGAGGTATTTGCCTTCTTTCAATTTGTATTTCCAAGCATGTTTTCCTAGGAATTATTTTTTAACCATTGTTACTGAGTGCATGCATTTTAACTTTGCCTTTCATGCTACCTGTATATTGGTAAAACTATGTCTTAATATAAAATTATTTCATATTCTTAATTATGCAAAACCTACCATGTTGTAGTGACCACATATTAAAAATTCAGTTGCCGTTGATATTTGACTCTTGCACCCCAAATTCCTCTATTGTTTTGTTTTTAAATTTAACTTTTAATTTTTGAGCGTTTTTCATGTAGAATGGATGTGTGTGTGTGTGTATGTGTGTGTGTGTGTGTGTATGTGTGTGTGTGTGTGTGTAACCATCTCTCTGACATATAAAATATATTTGCATTTGATGTCTAGGATCTTCAGATGACTCTGTCAGCTGAAAAATCCATAGAATGAAAATTAAGTTCTCAGTTAATGCTGTTTATAGCTATAATTCATAGACTTTGTAAGACTAAAGGTAGTGTTAGGAAGAGTTAGGTTTTGAAATGTGGGCTGTGAGCCTTGGTCATAAAAAAAACATTTTGTAGTAAGAATGAATCATTTACATAAAAAATTTATTTGATACAGTTTTATAAAAAAAAAAAAAAAGCAGCTGAGAAGTCAGGAAAGGAATATTCAAAGCCTGACTGCCTTCAGTGTGATTGTTGAAACTTTAAAGGAAAGTGGGAACAAAAAAAAATGGAAGCAGTAGACAAAATACAAAAATCAGTTGAATTGTGATATAAATCTTAATAATATTTTCTTCAGTGACAGTGTAAGGACCAGAAAATATGCTTAATGTATGCATTGCTAAGATTGAGAATATTTCTGAAATATAGAGGCTTCTATGGGGTAATTTAGCTGAGATTCATAAAATACAGGTAAGACCTGTGAAAAGAATTTTTTTTTCTATTATCCTACAGAATGCAGAGGAAATATCAAGGAGACAGGTCAGCTGAGTGAGTATACATTGATGTGTATCATCTGGCCCTCTGAGCAACAATTTTCTATGTGGAAATGTTCTGGGGTTAAAGAAGATGTCACAGCTCTCAGCAAAGGAGTCTTTGTCCAAAATGAAGACATGGATTTACTTGTAAAATCCATTTGACCCTCAGAAGAGTTTACAGAGGCATGTAACAGACCACTTCAATAAGGCGACATTTTTGGGGAGATTAGCTTTGATGACCCTTTGAGTTGACATCTAGAGATTCTGTGTTGACCCTGTGTGAGGTCCTCCAGGAACCTCATACAGGGCACAGAACAGAGAATGGCTCTGAGAAACAAAATATGCCCATGTAGTTTTTCTTTACTGGAGTGCAGTTGGTTTATAAAATCATGTAAGATACTTAAAGGGCTGAAAAAATCTTGCAATGAAAAAGGACTGCAACAATAGATAATAAAGGTTACTAGATCACTGATATCTGGAACAGGAATATGTTTTTAAAACTTGCACTGCGGCCAACAACATGTTCAGACAGGTAAAAAATCAAATAGACAGAATCCATGGCCAGAGGAAAAAAAAATACATGAATGTTGGCAGTGTCTGACCATCACACACATTTTGTGGCACATGCCCACTTATAGTCCCATATATATCATATAAACACAAATAATAACAAAATGAAATATTTATAAAATAAATGTTTAAAGGCTATTCTATTTTAAAGGCATTCATGTTTATGAGAAAGAAAGAATGAATAGAGACAACATGTAAAGAAAGAGTCCCTGGGGTTCTTTCCAAGGTGTGGTCCTAAGCCTTGGTAAATGGGCCACCTGAACTTCAGATGTCCTATACAGCAGAGACAACAGTAACTCTTGTTTCCAACAGTTCAGTCTAATCCCCCTGTGTTTCTAACTCCATTGATATGTAAATGTGAAATGAAACCTGTAACACTTCACTGTTTATGAAAAGAGCAAATGTATGAACTCCGCAGCTCAAAATCTCCCCTGGGCAGATGAGTCGAGGAAAGTCACAAAAAATTCCCACTGTTGCTTATGGGGAAACATTTCAGTCCTTAAAAATATATGAGATGCATGCCCTTTGTTAGACTGAAGAAATTTAATTACTGATAGAACATCCCTGGGATTTTAATTTTGTCTATGATTTACTTCCCTCATATATGATTAATTTAGAAATAGAAGACAGAGTTGTGTCCTCCCTCTGTGTTAATTCTTCATTGAGTTGCAATTATTTGTCTTTTTTTAGTTCTAAAAGTTTAAGCTTATATTCCATCATTTGAAAAATAATCTCCGTTTTTCAATCCTGAATAAAAATTTATTTGCAAAAATTATCCCAATGAAAGTTGTGCAATACTAAAACAGAAGTAGTAGTCCACTTTTTCTTTTTCTATTTCAATTTAAAAATTTATGCAATATATTTGATAGAATTATTTCCTTCCCCAACCTTCTCCAGATTCCTTCCTAAACCAACCTTTAAGTACTTTCTCTTAAAATAATTGAAACTAATACCAAAACTAAAGAACAGTAAAGCAATACAATAAAAGTAATTCCAAAATGTGGTAGGTAGGTATTCCTGAGAAAAAAGAGTTGGCTGGGTTGTGGTTGATTTTTCTAGTGTCACTACATTGAAGAACACTGATTTTCTCACTCTTCACAGGTGTTGGCAAGTAGCATTTTAGCTAGAAGGGAGTACTCATATCCTCATCATTTTAGCTAGAAGGAAGTACTCATATCCTCATCATTTCTCCATGCTATACTTTTTTTTTTTTATCTTGAACATGTGGATATCTTCTGTATACTGTCCCAGTCTTGTGAGATCATATTTGCATCAATCCTACAGTATCTGGTAATCCCTGATCCATGGAGTTCTCTACCAGTTATGGCTCTTACAATATTGCTACCACTTCTTCTGCTTACATCTCTGAGCCTTGAAAGGTATGTATGAGAGTAATAAAATTATCCTGTTTAGGTATGAGTGCCCCAAAGTCTCTCATTCTCTGCATGTTCTCCAGTGTGGTTCTTTGTGTTAATTATCATTGACAGCAATAAAAATATTATCTGATTATGGTTGAAAGATGTACATTTATCTGTGGATACAGTAATATGTCATTAGGAATAATTTTGTTTCTATTTTCACTTAGCAGAATAATAGTACTAGGTTGTCCTTCAGAACCCATAATATATGTTATATCAAGTTTTTGGCCTCATTACTGTCAGGTATTGATTTTACCTCCTTGAACTGGCCTTAAACCCAATGTTTAGAAGTGGTTGGCTATTGCCATATCATTTGAAATATTTTTGTAGCAGTGGACATATACGATAGACAGGCCACTATTATAAGTATTATAGAGTTCTTATCTTGGTAAGGTGATGATTACTTTTCTGTTTCTGTATTATTTAAAGTTACTTCTACCACTAAAATGCTAGTTCTTGTGCATGAACCTTCAAGTCGAGCAGGGGCTTGATTATTCCATGTTTGGTGAAATGAGTATGCAGTGTCTTTAGTACTGATGAAAGAGTATGTGTTATCTTCAGCATTGATGGCATGATTATGCATGTCTTAATCAAGTAGAGGCTTACTATCAGATTGTTGTAGTAGAGAAAGTACTTATTTGTCCCAACCACCCGGCTAGGTTAACCCCGAAATAACCACACAGAAATTGCATTAATTAAAGCACTGCTTGATCCATTTGCTCTAGCCTCTTATTGGATAACTCTCACATCTTTATTTAACCTATTTTTATTAATCTGTATATCGCCAGTGGTAGTGGCTTACCGGAAAAGATTCTAACCGGGGGTGTCCATCTCAGGCTGAGGAACCATGGCTTCTCTCTCTCTGCCCTTCTTCTTCCCAGCACTCAGTTCTGTTTTCCCCCTGCCTACCTAATTTCTGCCCTATCAAAAGGCCAAGACAGGTTTTTTTTTTATTCATTAACCAATACAACTAACAGACAGAAGGAAGGACCTCCTACACCATCAGATTTTGAAGGGTAGTTGGTAACTGTTAGAATATGCAGCAGTCTGTAGTTTTGGGGAGATTCTATAAGACTTCTTTTACCAACAGCTTAAAAATATGTAACATTTCTGGTGCTATTTTTAGGTGCATGTAATGTCTAGTTGGTGTATTTTTACCCTCATTATTCAGCAGCTTATATAAACTTTTATATATGTATATATATGTATATATATCTAGGAAGTTTCTACAGTAGTAAGTTTCTATAAAACTGGTTCTAGTGTTAGTTATCCCTCCCAATATTTCCTCTCATTTTTTTCTTCCAATTTCTACTCCCCATTTACTCCCTTGTTCTAAAATCCCAATTTTCTCTTTATAAAACTATAATCTATTTCTTCTTTCTATAAACTATCTCCTCTTTCCACTGGCTCCTAGTACTTTTATAACCAAAATCAATATTCTAAATGAAACACACTAAAACTTAAAAGCAAAAATCCAAAGATAAAGGAAAATACGAAATGCTTATCTTCTAGTATGAGTTACCATGCTTTGCATAATTGTTCCTACCTCCTTCCATTTCATAACATTATTTTTTAGTAGCTGAATAATATTTCATTGCATTAACTAATCACATTTTCATTATCCACTCATCAGTTGATTGACATCCAGGCTGTTTCCAATGTCTAGAAATTATGAAGAAAGGCATAATGAACTTGAAGGAACAAGCAATCTCTGTAATAAGATTCAGAGTTTTTTTGGTACAAATCCAAGAGTGATATAGTTGGATCTTGAGACTGATCAATTCTCAGTTTCCTGAGAAACCTCTACATTGATTTCCCTAGTGGATGTACCAGTTTGGACTTCCAATAGCAATAAATAAGAATAAGTATTTTCCTTTCCACACATCATCACCAGCATGAACTGTCATTTATTTTATTGGTTTTGGACATTCCGACTGGGGTAAGATGAAATCTCACAGTAGTTTTATTTAGTAGTTTGTATTTCCATGGTGGCTAAGTATGTTAAATTATTTTAAAGTGTTTCTCTCCCATAGTTTCATATTTGGGAAATGTTTTGTTCTATATGCCAGTTATAAATTTTATTTCTTTGCTTGTTATTCTCATTAGTCCAATATATATTATCAATATTATTTGTGTATTGGATCAATAATTAATAAAAGACATTGCCCATTCTGCAGAAAACCACTTTGTTTGAGTGATGGTATTCATTTTGTGCAAAGAATTTTACCTTGATGTTGTCTGATTTATGAATTGTATATATTAATAACTGGCTTATTTTGGTCCTAAACAGAAAGTCCTGTGCTGATGAGTTCAAGTCTATTCCCCAATTCTTTCCTATCACAGTCAGAATATTTCATATTATTTCAAGTCCCTTAACCCATTTGAAACTTATTTTTGTACAGAGCAACATTAATGTTTTTATTCTTGTTTTGAAAATAAATTATTCTTTTATAGTACATCCTGACTACAGTTTCTCCTCCCTCAACTCCTCCCAGCTCCTCCCCACCTTCCTTCTCTCTCAGATGCAAGATGATGGAAGTTGCAATATAATCCCACATTAGTTCAGAATTACATAAAATAAAGGGTTATTTATTGAGTGTAAGACACACAGATCACAGTCTTAGATCATAGTCCTCTGCACAAATGGGAAACAAGAACCAAGTCTAGCAGCTCCTCCAGAAGAGAGAGAGTAAGCTCATACTTCACAAACTCATTTATAGTATGAAACCATGCCATGGGCTAGTATCTTAAAGGCTATTGGCTTAAAAGGCAGAAGGAGCTAAGGAGCTGGCACAGCACCTCCCACTTTTGTTTAAATAAGAGAGTCACAAATCAAATACAAAACTGTGTACATTAGGAACAGATATCAAGTATAAAGTTATGTTCCATTAGCCAATGTGTCTGTTTTTATGCCAATACCAGACTATTTTTGTTAGTATAGTTCTGAAGTAAACTTGAAATCTAGGATGATGATCCTTCAGCAATTCTTTCATTTTTCTGGATTGTTTAGGCAATCCTGTATTTTTGTATTTTCATATGTAGCTTAATATTACTTTGTTAATTCCCGTGAAGAATTATATTGGAATTCTGTAGGGATTGCATTGAATTTGTAGATTGCTTTTTGCAGGATATCATTTTCACAGTATTAACACTAGGCATTCATGAGTAGAAGAGGTCTTGCTGGGCTTTCATACTTCAATTTATTTCTTCAATGTCTTAAAAATGTTATAAAGTCTTTCACAGCTTGATAAAACTTATTTAAAGATATAGTTTGATGATGTGGGAGTGTCATATATCAATTTGTTGATTTCATTGGTTAATTAAATAAAGAAACTGCTTGTCCTGATAGGTTAAAACATAGGTGGGAGGAGTAAAGAGGAGGAAGAAGAAGTGAGGTAAGACTCCTCAGACAAACTCGACAGCTCTGCTCTCTGGAGCAGAGACGCCAGGCTCCGTTCTCCCAGGCAGTTCAGACCCAGGATGGACATAGGCTAGAATCTTCCCGGTAAGCACACCTTGGGGTGCTTACACACATTATTAGAAATGGGCTAAATTAATATGTGAGAATTAGCCTAGAAGAGGCTAGATAGAAATGGGCCAAGCAGTCTTTAAATGAAAACAGTTTGTGTGTTGTTATTTCGGGCATAAGCTAGCAGGTGGCTGTGGTGCTGGGGACGCAGCCCCGCCGCCGCTCCTATTTCAACAGTTTGAGGCTACTGTAAAATATTTCCTTTTGATTTCTTTGTCTCTTTGTAGTTTTTACATATGAAGGCTATTGATTTTATGAGTTAATTTTATATCTTACTAGATTGCCAGAAATATTGATCAGCTTTTTAAGCTTTCTTGCAGATTTTTTCATGTGCTTTTTTATATAAATTATATCATCTCCAAAAGAAGATTGTTTTGACTCTTTTATTTTAAGTCTCTTTGTCATTTTTAGAAAGCCTATGGTCCTGTAGAAAAAGTTCAACTGCGTATGTCAACAGCATTCAGTCAAATACATCTATAAAAGGCTTTAGAAAGATTTTAAAAAATTCAGAACACAGAGTCAGATATGAGTTTTTGGTGACAGTATTCATTCAGGTAAGCTCAGTAGCAGCATACAGAGGTGTGGCTCTTTTAAGAGGTCCTAGTACTGAATACTTCAATAGTGTTCATGAACAGTGTGTGGCACACTACTTGGTGGCATGGGGCTAGGTAGAACCACCCACAGCAATGTGGACTCAGAAGCTCCCCAGAACTGAGAAACCATGAGACAAGGCTCTCATGGAAAAGAGGAGGAGTGGAGCCAGCTGCCAACACACCATGAGCTATGCCTTCCAGCGGCTTAAGATTAGCTCATGCAGACAGAAAATATTACAGATACACAGTAAAGCAGGTTCAGAAGAAAAAACTCCAAACAGGTTACAGTGTGTTTAAAAATTTATGTAGGTATAAGAAAAAAAAGAAGAAGAATATAGATAGTCATAGAACAATAGCTCAAAAATACAGTTTTAAAGAGAGAGTAAAGAAATGCAAACAAAAATTCATGTAAAGATGGGGAATACATAGGGAGTCTGCATCCTACATTTTGTTTTGTTTCCTTTTAATTTTTTAAATGCTGATGTGCAAAAGACAGCTGCCAGGATATATGAGGTTGTAACAAAGACTGCTAAATTGAACCAACCTAGATAATGTAGGGATATCTTAACTTAAAAAATAAGTAAAAACAATGTTTTTTTTTTTTTTTGAGAAAAAGGTTATAGTTTTGTTTCCATAGACAATGAAAGGCTGAGGATTCACTCAAGATTGATAGCTATTTTCTTGGATCAGGGGCATACCCTAAAAATCCTGGATATAGCTATAAAGAAATAAACCCTCAAAACTATAAGACAGGTAACATATATTTTACCTGCTCAAACATAAACCAAAAATTCATCTTTGCCTGGGTTGTGTACTATGCTCAGTTCTTAGTTGTATTAATACAGCTATGTATGTTACCTTTGAAAGTAAGTGGAATATATCAAGAAAATTACCCATTTCTTTTTGATTTTTCAACTTTGATGAGTATATGTTTTTAAATTATAACCTAATGTTTCTTTGGGTTTCCTTGGTATCAATGGTTATTCTCCCCCTTTTGTTTCTGATTTTGTTAATGTGTTCATTCTCTCTGTGTGTCTTTTAGTTAGTTCGGTTAAAGAGTTGTCTATCTTGTTGATTTTCTCAAAGAGCCAATCTTTTGTTTCATTGATTCTTTATGTTGTTCTTTTTGTTTCTATTATATTAATTCCATTTCTCAGGTTGGTGATTTCCTGCTGTCCATTTCTATTTGGCATGTGGTGTGGGAAGTCCTTCTGCATATGTGTTGTTTTTATTTGTTAACGAATAAAGCTGTTCCAGCCAGTGACTTAGCAGTATAAGACAAGGCAGAAATTCCAAGCAAATAGAGGAGGAAATAATGCAGAGTCAGAGATATGCCATGTAGCTGCCACAGGAGCCAGATGCCAGAACTTTGCCTGGTAAGCCACACCCATGTGGTGATACACAGATTAATAAAAATGGTTTAATTTAAGATATAAGAGATATCTAGAAATATGCATAAGCAAGCTATTGACCAAACAGTGTTTTAAATTATGTAGTTTCTGTGTAATTATTTTGCATCTGAGCAGCCAGAAAATGAACAAGCATCATCCACCTACAGGCATGCTTGCTTCTTTTTGTTCTAGGGCTTGCAGGCTTGCTATTACATCATTAGTATAATGTCTCTTTAAGTTTTTTGTCAAGTTACTTATTTTGAACTCTCCTGTTAGCACTGCTTTCAACATGCCCTGTAAGTTTGGGTATTATTTTTATTGAATTCTATGAAGTCTTTAATTTCTTTATTTATGCCTTGACCCAACAGTGTTCAATAGAGAGTTATTCAGTTTCTATAAATTTGAAGTATTTCTGTAGTTTTTGCTGTTGTTGAAACTCAGCTTTAATCTATGATGGTCTGATAGAATCCAGGCCTTTACTTCAATTTTCTGTATCTGTTGAGATTTGCTTTGAGACTGAGTATGTGGTCAACTTTGAAGAATGTTCTGTGAGGTACTTAGAAGAAGGTATGTTCTTTTGTGTTTGTGTTAAACGTCTATTAGGTAATTTTGTTCATAATGTCTATTAACTCTAGTATATCTCTGTTTAGTTTTTTGTCTAGATGACCTACACATTGGTGAAAGTAGTTTATTGAAGTAACCAACTATGGATTTGTGATGGTCAGTGTGAGGTTTGAGCTTTTGTAATTTATTTTACAAGTGTATGCCCTTGTGTTTGGGGAACAGATGTTCAGAACTAAAATGTTGAGTTTGCTTTCTCAATTTCTATCTCCACTTCTCCCCCAACCACCATACTCCTTATTTTTTTCAGGAGATCTTGTCTATTTCCCATTCCTAGTGGGATCTATGTATGCATATTTTAGGGTTCTCCTTGTTACTTAACTTCTTTGGATTCATGGACTATAGGTTAACTATTTTTTGCTTTATAACTAGTATAAACTTATGAGTGAGTATATATCATGCTCATTTTTCTGGGTCTAAATTACCTCACTCAACTTTTTTTTCTAGTTACATTTATTTACATGCAAATTTCAAGATGACATGTTTTTTTTTTTTTTTATTGCTTAGTATACTCTATTGTGTAAATGTAGAAGGAGAGGGGGAAAATAACTTGAGGGACCAGAATGATCCAGATGGGGGAAGGACAGAGTTGGAAAGCCAACTTAGAATGCAAAATATACTTGGGCCTTTAAAGATTAGATCAGTACCAATGGATGAATGGATCCTGAATACCATGAACATCAGACATTTTGACAGTAATACTAAATCTTGGGTAGGAGATGCAATTTCCAAAGGAATGGGGAGACATCAAAATGCTAAATGTTTTAATAGTGGTATAACACATCTGAGAAAGGATTGTAAACAAGAAATTCCTAGGAATAATATCTCCTCTGGGAATGGTAAGAATAGGAGGACACAGCCTTCATGTATAAGTAGAAGGTGTGGCAAAAGCCTACATTGAACCAGTTAATGCAGATCAACAAAAGACAGACAAGGCAACTTGACTTGCAGGTCCCCAAGTCAAAAGTAGTCCAGTCATTTCTAGTCACCGTGAAGGACATGTCTCACCAGGAAATTTAAAAACATCCAGAGTCTTCTCCAAAAAAAAAAAAAAATACTGTTCTGGATGATAAAATAAGTATGGAGGATAAATCAAAAACTCCAATAGGAAATAGAAAATGCATATTCTGGAAGAATTCTATAAATGATCAAAGACCAATGCTAAGAGTGCATATAAATGACATTGTAATTGTGGGTTTGATTGACATGGGTGCAGACTTGAGTATCGTTACTCCAGAATCCTGGCATCCAAATTGGCCTCTTCAAGAGGCAGCCGTTCAAGTCCTAGGAACTAGAACTCTATCTCAAATGAACAAAAGCATGAGATGGGTTTAATACATAGAGCCAGAAGGACAGAGAGGAAAGCTGAAGCCATATGTGGCTAATATTGCATTGAATTTATGGAGTCATGATCTGCTGCAGCAACAGAATATCCAGATTAACATTCCTGTCGTACCAGAAACTCACAATTCTAGGAAAGATATTGTAAGGTACTATACACAAAGGTCACCAGGCATTCAGGCTGTATAAGAACACAAAGCTCCTAGCAAACTTTTAGAGGTACCAATGACCCTACCTTTCAAATGGTTAACTGGGAAACCAAGGCATTAAATAGTAGCCATTAACGGAATACAAACTATAGGCTTTAGAACAGCTGTTACAGAAGCAACTAGATCTCACCAAATTGAAGAATCAACCAGCCCTAGGAATTCTCCTGTATTTGTTGTTGAAGAGAAATCTGGCCGGGCGGTGGTGGCACATGCCTTTAATCCCAGCACTCGGGAGGCAGAGGCAGGCGGATCTCTGTGAGTTCGAGACCAGCCTGGTCTAGAAGAGCTAGTTCCAGGACAGGCTCCAAAACCACAGAGAAACCCTGTCTCGNACAAGAGAAATTGGGTAAATGGAGAATATTGACAGATATAAGAGGTGTAAACAAAGTAATTTAACCTATGGGCCCTCTACAATCTGGAATACCTCTGCCTTCTCTATTACCAAAAAGATGGACTCTTATAGTTATTGATTTAAAAGATTGTTTCTTCGCTATACCTTTACAAGAAAAGAACAGAGAAAAATTTGCCTTCACAGTGCCTACTTAAATTCTCAACCTACTAGGAGATACCTTGGACCATCCTCCACAGGGAATGCTCAATAGACCCACCCTATGCCAAATACTTTGTAAGTCAGTCATTGGAAATAATATGTAAAAAAATTCTAAGTCTATAGTTTAACAGTACATGGATGACATTTTGCTATCTGATTTAAACATTGATACTTTAGAAAGAATTTTCAAAGAAGTAAAGTTTTGCCAAAATGGGGATTATAAATTGCTTCTGAAAATAAGAGAGGGGATTTTGTCAGTTACCTAGATTATAAATAGGTTTACAGAAAATTATAAAATAAAAGGACCAATTAGGAGAGATCAATTGTAGACTCTTCAAAGTTTTTTAGGAGATATTTCCAGCCTATGATCATTTGATGGAATAACAGCTGATATAATAGTTCATTTAAACAGAACCTTAGATGGGAACAAAGACTTAAATAGTCCCAGAGAACTAACAGCTGAAGCAGAAAATGAATTGATTGTTATTGAAGAAAAATTACAGGCGGCACATGTGTATAAAGTGAATCCAAATCTTCATTGTATTCTAGTCATATTGCCTTCCACAATTTCCCCCACAGGAATTTTAATGCAAAGGGAAGATATTATCTTATAATGGATCTTTTCACCACATAAACCAAATAAATTTAAAAACTTATATGGAAAAAGTCTCTGAATTAATTATAAAAACTTTTCATGACAGTGAGACACATCTGCTCCTGGCAGCACCAAGCTACTTCAAGAGGATAATGGGCACCAAAGAGAGTCCTTATGGAGTTGGTTAGCCTTTTGAGTAAGAACCTGCTCTTGCCTGGACTGCTTAATGAAGTGGACATACAGGACCCACAGAGAAATGACTGCTGAACCTGCCTAAAGGTGAGACTGACTTTCAAGGTTTGTGTTTCATCAGAGTCTGCAAGATATTCTTTAGGATATAGGCCTGTGGGCTAAAGATGGATGTCCCAAAGATACAGAAGAATGTTGGGTGACTGTCCAGGCAGTGAGATATCTCTGTCAATTCTAGAGTTTTGTAAGTTGCTAATAATGCACTTCCTGTATACTTAGGTAATATTATATCCCTTTGGGGGTCTTTGATGCAGTTGAAAAATATATGGTTATAATTATATTTTCCTTACTTATGATTAAAAGATAAAGTAGATATAAATACTGTAACTGTCATTCTTGCTTGATATTTGTTTTGTTATATGTAATTTTACTATGTTAAAGTTAAACGCTTCTTTTTTATTTAAACAGAAAACGAGAGGTGATGTGGGATTCACCTCTATATGCTGTGAATGCCATTGGTTAATAAAGAAGCTGTCTTGGGCCTGCATAGGGAATAGAGGTAGGTGGGAAAACTAAACTGAATGCTGGGGGAAAGAAAGGCAGAGTTGGGGAAAAGCCATGTAGCCCCACTGGAGACAGATGCCAGAACTTTAAAGGGTAAGCCACAGCCATGTGATTATACACAGATTAATGGAGATGTATTAAATTAAGATGTAAGAGTTAGACAATGAAAAACTAGAGCTAATGGGCCAAGGAGTGATTTAAGTAATATAGTTTCTGTGTGATTATTTAGGATGTGAGATGCTGAGTGGCTGGAATCTAACCAGTGGCCTCCTTACAACAGACACATAGGTTTCTTAGAAAACTAACTGATGCTTGGTTGAGCAGAGAGAATATCAGAACTTATACTGGCAGAAAGTACACGAACACATTTGCAAATATAAACATCACACATATACTAGAACTGATTTTAAAGTACCAGTCTCCAAAATTCTAATGAGTTGAAAAAACAATCAGTATATGCCATTCTAACTCGTACCCTTCATGCATTTGCCAGCCTATAATAATAAAATAAAAAACCTAAAAATAATATTAAGGAAAATAAAAGTTAGAACAAATCTTTCTTTTGAAGGGATTTCACAAAATAAATGTGTATTGAATGGAAATGTCACATTTGTTCATCACATATGAAACTACTATAGGCAGCATTGAGAAGGACAAAGTCTAGCATGAAACTTAACACTTGTATAGTCTCAAAAGAATTCCTTCCAAAGTATGAAAAGTATAATGGCAAGGATAGTGTTGAGTCACTTGAAAACAGGCCTTCGCACCCACTCTTGATCTGTTTAGCACTCTTGTAGTTGGTTGTTCTGAAAACAGGAACAAAAACAGGAACAATCTGTTGTTTTCAGCAGTGTTTCTAAGGATGTTTACTCCTAAGCCATGCGAGTTATGGTGATGAGCTTCCTGCTTTTGCTGGCTTGGCCTCCCCTGCTGAGGGCTGTATATGCTTTGTGAGAAAGTGAAATAAAGGATTGCCTGCAGAATCTGAAGTTGTGCTGTGTGTTAATCCTGACATCCCTTGCTCAGAGAAATACAGTTGTGCTAGCATGGCAGATAGTTGAAGCAAAGAAATAATTTTGACACTGTTGATTAGCAGACATGGCAGGTTAACCTCACTGGAAAGCATTATGACATCAGTCAACCAAAGGAATAATGTATTAAGAAGGGTATTGAAATATAGGAGGGCCTGCCATTTTCTTCATTGATATACCCATACTAAATAACTGCCCCTGCTCATGTAAGCAACCATGATTAAACTCAGTGGGAACAACAAGCAAGCATAATAACCAAAATCATTGATATGAAGGGCTAGCTACTGAACTTTTTTAAAGGAGTTTCAGCTGGAAAGTATAGGTATATGCAAGTTTTCAAAATTCAGCATAAACATATATGAAATTGTCAAAGAATAAAAAATAAAACTGACTAGGAAGAGAGTGTTAATGAGCTAATGATAATAAAAGAATAGAAAACTTAATTTATTAGAAGAAAAAGTGTGGTGCTGTAACTCTGGTTAGCATTATGAGTTACTTTTACAGCAACTATGGGAAGAATGTCAAAGCTGCATGTAATGTCTTCTATTGACTTGATGACATTTCACCCATATGTACAAATCCACACACACCCATAAACACATCATTAAAAATAAAAGACTTACCTTTAATTTTTTTTTCTAGCAAATAAGGCTACACAGGATGCTAGCCAGTATAGATTTCAAAACAACTGGTGAGTGAACTGCAAACAAAGCGTAGCACCAATTCTAATTATCCTTAATAAAATCCTGGAGTCAGATATTAGGGTGTAAAAGCAAACAGATCAGAGAAACAGTGCAGTCAGCCACTAGAAAGACCTTTTTATCTCTACTGAATCCTCAGACCAAAAGGGTGATCCTCTCCTCAGACTTCATCCACTGATTGTATAATCAGACTGCAACTCCAGATTCCTGCCCCAGTCTGCACCGAGCTCCTGTCTCCTCCCATACTATATTCCTCTTTCTGCCTGGCCATATTACTCCCATGTACTAGGATTAAAGGCATGCGATCCCAAGTGCTTGGATTACCTTTGTGTGAATTCTGTTTCTCTTTTAGACTGGATCATTTTCATGTAGTCCAGGATAGCCTTGAACTAACAGAGATCTGTGTGTCTCTTTCTCCCAAGTCCTGGGATTAAAGTTGTGTGCCACCAGTCCTAGACTCTAGTGGCTTAATCTTCAGGCAAGCTTTATTTGTTAAAACACAAACAAAATATCACAAGAATGAAGGACAATCAATCTCCAATACCCTGACAGCAAGGATGAGGAGGCTTGATATGTCATGTGGGGCTGAGCCATTCCTAGAGTCAATACTTACTAGGCCGTTTAGTCTCCACAGCAGCTCAAGAACAGAACCTGAGAATTGTTCATGCTTGCTGAAAATGGAAAAATATAGCCCTGATCAGTCACTAACTAGCCCTAATCAATTAGAACATACTACTATGATTGTTACTTGCTTAAGCCAATCATATCTGAAATGACCTAATTGCCTTAGGACCTCCCTTGGCTATGCTTAAAAAGAGCCTGTTAGCTTTGCTTGGGATCAGAGCCATCTTGCCTCTGTGTAGAATGCTTGATCCAGCATGCTGAAATAACATTCTTGCTGATTGCTTAGCATACATGGATGATGGTGTTTTGTGGGGCTTCTTTAGAACCCCAACATAAAACATTTTGTTACAAGCTTGGAGAAAGTTATTTGGAAACTCTACACTATTTTTCATTTAGTATCTTAGGTATATCGAAGAAGATATATTTTAAATGCAGCAAGAGGTAATGAAAATAATGACGTGGAATAATAGCACTTCAAATGCAATTACTTTGAAAGAAGATCAACAAAATTTTCTTTCAATTAATTTTTAATTATAGTTTGCTATTTCTCGCAACCGTGAGAAGTCTAAAAAAAAACATAACCTGCTCATTCAGACCCCGTCCAGCTGGATTTGGTGAGCTCCCATTAGAACAGGTACACTGCCTCAGTTGGTGGACCAACCCCTCGTGGTTCAGACTTCCTTTCTCGTCTTCTCCCTGCTTCTGCCTTTCAACTGAACCTTGGGAGCTCATTCCATTGCTCTGATAAGGGTCTCTGTCTCTATCTCCATCTGTCGCCGGACGAAGATTCTACGATGATATTTGAGATAATTATCAGCGTGATAGCGGGACAGGGACCGTTCAGGCACCCTCTCCTCTGCTGTCCAAGGACCTAACTGGGGACATCCCAGTGGACACCTGGGATCCCTTCTAGAGCCAAGTCTCTTGCCAACCCTAAAATGAATTCCTTAATGTAGATATCTTCTTCCCTGCTCCTATATCCGCCCTTCCTCCGTCTCCACCCCCCCCAATTCCCCAAGCTGTTGCCAGTCCTTCCCTTCTCCCTTCTCTCCCCTTCTCTCCCCTTTCCCCCAACCTCATCCCCCCCTGCCCCCACCCCCATGCTCACAACTTTTGTCCTGCAATCTTGTTTGCTTCCAATTTCCAGGAGAATCTATAAATGTTTTTCTTTGAGTTTACCTTGTTATTTAGCTTCTCTGGGCTTGTGAACTATAGGCTGACTCTCTGATTGTAGCTGACAATGGGGGCTGAATGAGAAGCCATTAATAAAGGCACTGGGACTTGTTTTTACGACATGTTCTGGCTTTTTGGGTCCCTAGTCCATATGGATGTACAGCTCTCTAGGCCTGGATATAAGGGGGAGAGCCTTGGACTTCCCACAGGGCAGGATTCCCTGCCCTCTCTCAAGCAGGGTGGGAGAGGGAGGAATGGGTATGTGGGAGCAGGAGGGGATTGGGAGGAAGGAAGGAAGTGTAAATAATTGAATGGAAAAATAAATAAGAAAGAAAACATATCCTGAACAAAATAAACAAATATTTAACGTTGAGAATCAAAATTAAAATGATCAGGCTCATAAACTTACATAATAATTTGTTAACACTTGATCACTGTAGGCATAACACTAAAAAGGGCATCTTTAGATTTACAAGTGTGATAGTTCCACAGAAGCAGCTTCCTGTCCTTCCCACTGATTTCAGCATGAGTATGCACAGCGACTTCTTTCATGAGGATATTGGGCAGTTGGACTTGATATATGTAGGATGGCAGTGTAGGATATACTCTTCATCGACCAATTGCTGCAACAACAGAAGCTCTCAGGAAGCATAATGCTCCATCATATCCATGATCAGTGACTTTAAAGGTTATAAATACACTGTAGCTGTCTATAATGTCAAGAATCTGAAGGTTAAAAGCTGCCCCCAAACCATAACTTGCAATGGTCCAGTCGCTAAATATGACTCTACATGATGGAATGTGAATGCTGAGAATGAGCCATCATTCTCTCCAGCCACCCCACTGCTAATATTTATAGAACTTGTGCTGTGAACTCTCCTCGGTTGCCAGGAAAGGATAAATACATTCTTTGTCCTTCTCTTTCTAGGTTAATTTCAAAAAATACCAATTTCCATGTCTTGACATTCTATTATGAAAATTTATTGTTAATATCTACGATAAGAAAAAATTGGATGTAGATCTATTTAATTCTATACAACAGAATTTATGCTTCAGAAGTCATTTTGTATGCTTCAAGTATTTCATCATCCTAATCTTGATGGTTCCTAGAATAATGTTACCTATTTCTTGCCTAAATTATCAGGATATTATCATGACCTTATTTTCATAATTAGCAATACAAATGAAATGCTAATAGTAAATATTGATAAGAACAAGCATAAGTCTTTTGTTGTGGATATCATTGTTTTAGTTGGGTACATTGTCTTTATTGACATACATGGGTTTAATATAGATGTAAGGAATGTATTTCAGAATCCCATTTCATATGTAATGGTCATTGTTTAAGAGTTTCTGAAGCTAATGGAAAAGAGCTAGTAAGGTATGAATTTGTGAAAAACAGAGGCTAAACAAAGGATAACTTTTCTTAAGCACAAAATTTACATGCACACACACTTACACAAACAATCACACACACCAAAAGTAGGCATGAAAATAAAAGAACAATACTCTCACATAATGAGATTGTTATCAAAATGATTCTCAAAAGATATATGGTGAAGTGCATGTAGTTAGACTGAATTTAAAATATGACTTTTCTTTCCCTATTTCACTCTCTTAATATGAATTATCAAGCCATTATGGTATCTTATAAATATTATTAAAATATGAGCTGGCAACTCACATTAAAATTCATTTGACAAAAATTAGGTAAAATAGGATTGAAGATTGTAGGTTCAAAATTAGATATGGTACATATTGCTAAATTGTATAAAATAATTTCAAAGTGGAAATGAGAGAAACAAGATTTATTATTACCACAGTACTGCATTAAATAATGAGTTTTGTGAAAAGAAAAATGATTTCATTACCTTACCCTCTAAGTGACTAAACATAACATCATCAAGCCTCAGTCTGCTTTTAATAATATGATAAAAGCCATTTGACTATGGCATTCTGATTAATTATTTAATGATATTTACCTAAAGATACGGGTTGTGCATGGTAAAGTATACGTTACAATGAAAAAGCTATTTCTGGAAGCAACAGTATATAAACGGATATCTTTTACACTGAAAAACAGTTTGGAATATACAAATATTTTGGCAAATTACTGAATGCATAAGTTCTGTAAGCAATTCAAATCTACAGAAGAAACATTTTAAAGAACATACAATAAAACATTTATATGATTTATAATAAAGGTACGATTCAAAAGTCAAATTACATGCAAAAATTAACTCCATGGGCATGCTATCTGTCTTTACTCTTAGTATTCAGAAACAGATTTTATAGAGAAAGCTATCTAACTGAAATGTCAGAATCAGCAAATTCTGAGATAAGATTCAGTGATTCAATATAGAACTAGTATAGTTTCTGTCTTGGATTGCTTCCTTTCCTTTGGGGTTAAAAAAAACAGCTTTGATAAGGTTCTTATTGACACGGTCTCACTAGTACAAAGTGCCATCATTATTGTCACTATCACTTTATATGCAAAAGCAAAATGCAGACTTTAGCTGGTACAGTTTTGTAGCTCGTGACATACATAGGGTGTGTGTATTCACCACCATATTAGATTGGATCACTCACACCAATTCAAACTCTCCCTTGCTATCCCTTCATGTTCAATGCTTAGCCTTAGTTTCATTGTTTCAATTTTTGTTCATTTTAGATGCCATTCAGAGAAAACAAGATGACATGCAGCATTTGAACTGAATTTCAAAAAAAACAAAATAAAATTTAAATTAAAGAACTGTGATCCTCCAGAAATAAACTGTGTGACTTTGTAAACAGGATTTTGATCCACCTTGAAATAATCTTAAAATCTGGGTCAAAACTTACGTTTTGCATAGAAATATCTGGTAACCACTCCTGCATGCTCAAGTAATGTTACTTCCCTCTCAGGCCTTCGATGGGATTTAAGATTAGATAATTGTAACTATATTCCTTTTATGATTTAGCCAAGCTTATTTCCAATACAAGATTTAGACTCTTTGAATATAATGTTTATTAAAACATTTGTCAAGTATTTCTTGCTTAATATTTCTCATGTTGTTTGTAATTTTATACTTGATATCTGTTCCTATTGTATATAGTTTTGTATTGAGTTTGAATCACTCGTGTTTAGACAAGAAGAGAGATGATGGGGAAAGCTCTGTTAACCAGTAATCTTTAAGAGGTGGTCTTAGTTAAGCCATGGCTTCACAGGGACCCAGGTAAAAGGTGTGCACCTCTATGTGTGCCCTCTCTGTGCCTTTTCTGTTGGGACATTGCTGTTCCTGAATTTCTCTTTTCTTGCTTCATGAGTTTTTCCCTTATAATAAATAAAATATAATTGTTTTATCCTTAGTTAGCCTGGTTATTTCAACTTAAGTTGAGTTGTAATGTCCTGATCTATTTCCAGTTTTGACCACGCAGTCATAGAAATTGATATGTGTGCAAGGCTTGGTCATATGCAGCAAGCACTATTTGACTGCAGATGTCCACTACATCTTGCTCCTACAATCTTTTGGTACCTATTTTCGTCAATGATTCCTGAGACAGGAAAGTGAGGGGATGTAATTTAGATATCTCTTTTATAGTTAATGAATCCTATTTATTACTTTATTTACAGATAATCAACCCTGCATCTCTAGAATGAGGTGAATTTGATCCTGTCAGGAAATGTGTTAATTTTAACTTTAGTTTTATTAACTTCAAGATTTATACAATGTGCTCTGATTAAATTCACCATCATAATTCTTCCAAGATTCCCCAATTTTTCACACCTATCCAATTTTTTATCGTTATATATATATGTATATATGTATATATGTATATATATATATGTATATATATATATATAATTATTTAAGACCAGTTGTGCCTCCCAGAATGTTGTTGGTAATGTGGTCATGTGGAAGATGGCCAACATAAGAGGGGCTACAGCCGTAGAGATTTTCCCAGGAGCTAATTACTTCACACCATGTGTATAATCTTTTTGATATGTTACATTTTGCCTTTTTCCCTTTCCATTTTATTCTTCTTCATTGTCAATGATTTTTGTTATTTTTAATATGTTCTCACTCTGCATCCTAGGCACAGATGGCCATGGACTGACAGTGTAACCTAGGAGACTGGCCATAAACTCAAGATGTAACTCAGCCTCCTGAATGTTAGGGTAAATGTGTGTGCACTGTGTTCAGTTCTTTTCCTAGCAATTGAGATATAATGGATTGCTAGATTGGGAAATTTTCTCCCTTAAATTTGAAATAATGCTACAAATTTCCTCTTATCATTGCACATTTTTGTGCTTCATACCCTTATTATTTTATTTATATTTGTTTGTTTGTTTGTTTGTTTGTTTGAGACAGGATTTACCTGTAGCTTTGGAGCCTGTCTTGGAACTAGCTCTTGTAGACCAGGCTGGCCTTGATCTCACAGAGATCTGCCTGTCTTTGCATCCTGAGGGCTGGGATTAAAGCTGTGCTTCACCACCACCTAGCCTTACCTTTTTTTTTTTTAATTTTAAAGAATTTATTTACAAATGTATGAATAATTGTATGTATTTGTGGTACCTGTAGAGGCCAGAAAAGTCACTGGATATTTTGGAACTGATGTTACATGTGGTTGCCAGATGTCATGTGGGTGCTGAAACTAAACCCAGATCATCTACAAGAGCAGGCAGTGCCCTTAACTGCTCTATATTCTCTTTCATGTTCTCATATTTTTTATTTTCATATTATTACAAGTAAGTTTTAAAATTCAATAGCACTTTATGAGTCACATAAATATATGCTTTGTTTGTAAATACTTGATATTTTCAAGGTTTATCTATAATTTAACTTTACATTGTCTTCTACTTTAATTCCCAAAAGGACATACTTTAAATGAGTTTTTGAAATGTTTGAGTTTGACTTTATGGTTCACACTATAATAATCCTTGTTAAATTTAACAGATTTGTTTTCATAGCGCATATGGATTTTCTTACATTGAAAAATGTATTTTTAGGAAGACGGCTGTGTTGGATTATTGTCACTACTGATTTTTAGCAACTTGCTTTATTTATTGCTAGGGAGAGAGTGTCTCCAAATTACAAGCAAAGGTGTGTATATACTTTTAAATATTGTTGGTTTTTTTATTTAAGTTCTATTTAAGATATACATTCCTTAGACAGTTTTGTTGAAAATTGATGCTGATGATGACATAGAACAGTGCTTGAATCTCCTCATTCCAGCTTGCCTGTTTTTATTCTCTAGTTCAAAATTTAACTCAGTGACAATAAAAACTTACTTAACTTTGGTGACTTTGTTTCTTTCATTGGACATAGATTTTTTTAGTATAGTACATTGGGATTATGTTTTCCCTCCCCATACTTTTCCCCGTGCATTTGGATCCACACCCTTTCTGTCTCTCCTTAGAAAACAGACATCTAAGGAATGATATTAAATAAAATAAAATAGGATAAAACAAATGAAACAATTAGAGTAGAACTAAACAAGAAAACAGATGAATAAAAAGCCTAAGAATTACATATAGATGTAAATTCATACATGTCTGCATACATAGGTATCTCATAAAAATAAAACACAATGCTTAGTTGTGGATCCCTGTATCTGCTTCTGTCAGGTGCTGGATGAAGGTTCTATGATACAATCAAGGTAGTCATTAATCTCACTGCATTGGAAGGACAGTTCAGGTACCCTCTTCGCTATTGCTTAGGCTGTTAGCTTAAATCATCCTTGTGGATTCCTGGGAATTTCCATAGTTCCAGATTTCTTGCTAGCCCCATAATGGCTCGATCAAGATATCTCTTTCCTGTCATTCCCTCATGTAGACCATCCTGTTCCCCCATAGTCTCCTACCCTCCTCCCTTCTACCCTCTTCTTCCTCTTCCATCCTCCCTTCTTCTCCCTGCCATGCTCCTAATTTTCTCAGGAGATCACTCTTTCACTTCTTCAGGCCCCAGGGGTCCCTGTATGGGTTCTCCTTGTTATCTAGCTTCTCTAGGGTCAGGGCCTATATGCTGGTTATTCATTGTTTTATGTTTAATATCCACTTATGGGTTAGTACACACCATGTTTGTCTTTCTGGGTCTGGGTTACCTCACTCATGGTGTTTTATTTTTCCTTCTAGTTTCATTTTTTCTTCTGCAAATTTCAAGATGTCATTGCTTTTTACTGCTGATTAGAACTCCATTGTGTAAATGTGCCACATATGTTTAATCCATTCTTTGATTGAAGGGCATCTAGGTTGTTGTCAGGTTCTGGCTATTATGAATAATGCTGCTATGAGCACACACAGAGTCCAGTCAAAGAGAGGGAGGAGTGATATATGAGCATAGGGGGTGAAGACCTTGATGGAAATACCTGATCTGAGCTAGTGGGAACTCATTGACTCTGGACTGACAGCAAAGGAATCTACATAGGACTAATCTAGGCTTTCTGAACGTGGGTGACAGTTGTGTGACTTAGGCTATCTGTGAGGTCACTGATAGCAGGATCACAATTTATCCCCCGTGCTTGAACTGAATTTTTGAGCCCATTCTCTTTAGTGGGATACCTTGTTCAGCCTAGATATAGAGAGGAGGACTTTAGTCCTGCCTCAAAGTGATGTGACAAACATTGTTGACTCCCTCTGGGAAGAAGTGTGTGCGTGGGACTAAAGGAGGAGTGAAAGTGGTAACTGGCATTGGTAAAATGAAAAAAAAAATATTGTTTAAAAAATACCACAAAAGAAGATTGGATCCATAATATATACTGAAAGAATTTATAAAATTAAAATACTACCTTGATGTAACATCATGAGACAAAGAACCTCCAAAAATGCCAATGAGTTTGGCTTGCTTTGCATTGGTCATCTACTACTTACTGTGCACAGGGGTTCCCCAGGGAGACTTCCTTGAAGAAATCTAACTTTCCGTTCACAAGTGGCTATCAATTGAAAATACCTTGTGGGATAAGACTGGGAACATGTGTTGTCCAAGCTTCTATTAATCTCTAGGACCCTTCAGGTACGGTCCTAGGCTGCACTTGAATGCAGCCACAGTCTGTGTACTCGAGTTCACATTTGCTAGTCTTGATGCCTAGAAGGACTTGTTTTCTCTGGTGTCTTCC
This sequence comes from Alexandromys fortis, assembly GCF_014885135.2. Classification (NCBI taxonomy): domain Eukaryota; kingdom Metazoa; phylum Chordata; class Mammalia; order Rodentia; family Cricetidae; genus Alexandromys; species Alexandromys fortis. Next base: position 5,686,525 of record NW_026068008.1, read on the forward strand.
ATATCCTTGATGTCTTTCAGTCTTAGTGCCTCCTCTTCCACAGTTTCCTGAGCGTATTTTAAAGGAATTTAATGGACACATCCAATTTATGGCCGATTGTCTCTCATTCTCTCCATATTACTTGACTGTGGTTCTCTACATTTGTTCCCATTTGTTGCAGAAGAAAGCCTCTCTTGATGGCTGAGCAAAGTATTGATCTAGGAGTATCGCATAATGTCATTAGGGCCTATTTTATTGTTACATTCCTTTAACAATGTAGAGCTTTACCCTAGGTTCATGGGATATTTAGTATTAGGTTCTAGGCCACCCAAACAACATTGAGCATGAGTTCCTTCTCATAAAATGAGTATTAAGTCAAATAAGATATTGGTTCTTTACTCACAGAAGATTTTAAACTACTCTTACACCAGCTTATTTAGCAGACAGGTCACCATTGGAGATAAGGGATTGTAGCTGGGTTGGTGTTTACATTATTCTTTGGCAGTGCACAGCTTACCTTTCAGTACCATGAACACTAGTCTGAGGAGGTGAAGGGTGGATGTAGGATCCAGCTTGACTTATCCATGTTAAGTGAGTTGTGTAGGTATTGTGGTCAGCATTGATTAGGCCTTCAATTTGTGGAGTCTTGACAATAGCTTGAGTTCTTTGTTGATTCCCATTGTACTCCTTTTCCCAATAATTTGATTAGATGTAAACTATTTCCAATACTTGATGCATCATTTGATGGCGAGAGATCCTCAGTTGCAGCTCTATCTCCTGTATCACTTGGCAATTGAATCTAGATCACCTCCATGTATGTATTATTTTAGGAAAATTTTACTGTACTGTTTCCACATGACTTCCTAAATGGCCCTTAGTTTTAGCTGTCCCTCACCATAGCTTGTCCTTTGGTCTCCTCTTTCCTCTTCCTGTTTTATCCTCTCATTTCAGCACCTTCACTGCTGTCTGGTCTATTCTCTTTCTTGTTCCTAAGTGCCTTATTCTCTATGTAACCTCTGTGGTTTTGCCTATTATAAACTGCTTAGTAAAGTGTTTCATTTGCTCATTTGTTCATTCATTATCTGTGCTTATTGACTCTACACTCAAATTTCTGAGACCACCCTCTTTCCCTTTTGTAATTACTACGAGTAGGATGTCTACTAAAATATGAACTTTTAAATTAAACCCAGACCAGAATTGACTTCTATGCAAGTCATAATACATGCCTAGTTTTCAGGAAACTCCCTGGGTTTCTAAAGCCTGTGCTTCTGGATTCTTCCATGTATTTGTTGATTATAATATAACCATTGAGTCCTCAGTTTTATGCAGAGTGTCTCAAATATCCTCAGACTAATTTTGATACAGAGGGTGTAACTGGAGCATGCTCAAACATGCTGACATTTTCTACAAATACTTTTAATTGACCACACTAAACTTTTAAAAATACTGAAAGCCCCAGCACAGCAGTTACACAAGCACATTGCAGTTTGAGTCTCATTTCCTGATAGAAAGATTGCCTTGTCAAGCAGCCTGGTCTTTCATTGCCTTTCTTGGCTGAAGACCATTTAACATTCCATGCTGGGACCTTCATTCTTTGGTTGGCATTTGAATCCTCTACTTATGTTCTGATGAAAAGCCTGATCATTAATTTTTTTTTTTTTTTTGTTTTTTGAGACAAGGTTTCTCTGTGGCTTTGGAGCCTGTCCTGGAACTAGCTCTGTAGACTAGGCTGGTCTCGAACTCACAGAGATCCACCTGCCTCTGCCTCCCGAGTGCTGGGATTAAAGGCGTGCGCCACCATTGCCCGGCTCTGATCATTAATTTTTACAGAAAAGGTTTAGTTGAAAACTAAACCAAGACTGTCCACAGCTCCTCATACATAATCAAAGAAGTACAATTAAACATTGTGTTAATAATTGAGCCAGTGCATAAGCTGGCTAAATATTAAACATGTGGAAAACATAACAATAAAAGATACACATTTTCCATTTCTATAAATTTTGCATTTTTTGAACTGCTTAAATTGAGCAATAATTATTCTAATAATTTTAAATAATCTAACCGAAATATAAAATTGCATATTTAATACATTAATATCATGTATTAGAAACATATGTAGATGTTGATAACTAAGCTTTTTTCCTGAATCTTTAGCTGTAATCCCCAGTTTTCTGAATTACTTTCCCGCTTACCACTCATTTCTGTCTAATAAGATTCCAAGTCTCAGGCCCATTTTTTTTATTTCCACCTTAATTTTATATTTGAATCTGCTCTCATCTGGCTTTCCTAGAAGACCCACAAACAAATGGTTCTTAAGCAATAGAATTACTTGTTTTTAGTACTGGATTGTTGTGCTGAAATATTCCCTAATATTTTACTTTTGTCAGAATCAAAGTTGCAACATGGTTTCATTCTCCATTTACAGCAATGCAGTGTAATCTTTTATTATTCATCATTTTTCTTTATAAGTTAGTTTCTTCACAATTTTTTGTGTTGTGATGTCCCCCATAACCTCTGTTTACCAATGAAATTGTTTAGTGATCCTGCCTAGCCTTGAACTCATAATTATCGTGTGCTTCAGCATCCTGAGTTTTAGGATTTCCTCATCTATTCTTGCTGCTTAAGTCTGTAACAGCTACCTATAAATCAGGTATGCCACAGATTTCATATTTTTAATCACTCTTGTCATGCTGAAGAAGGATTAAAACTATGTTAGTGGATGAACTATTACCAAATATTGTTTGTAGAAAGACAAATATCTTATTCTACATGGCAGCACCATTTTCCTATGTCTGCCTTTTGTTAGTTATTTTTGTGGACAGATTTTCAATGTCATTTTAGAGGTCAAACATGGGGAGAACTTTGAATGAATTTATCTTCATTGTTTATTTGCATTTGATAACTTGTTAGTTAGAGTTAATTCTGTCACTATACATTTTTAAGAACAATGAGCTTTTGAAGAATTTTATATAAAAATCTATCATTCCCTTGAGTACAATTGTTTGAGTGATTTTTCTATTTCCCGTGACAATATTTAGAAAACTAACCAATAGACTCCTTGCTGTAGAAGCACAGAGTGAGCAGCCTGTCTTGACACCTACGTGTGTGGATCCGTGAGGGAGTTTCTTAGCCAGTGACTTTATTCCAGTTGTTCTTCCAAACTAGATGCAAAAGTGAAAGCCAGTTAGTGCTATCCATGATGAAATTTGAATGCCATATTAGTGATAAATAGGAATCTCAATGATTTTCACGTGGTTTTTATGTACTGTATTATGAGAACAAGCAATATATGGTTTCAAATTTCATCTTACTTTTTCGATTCACTTTCTTATCTCAGAACTATAGAGACAAGTATAAGCAGTCTCTCTTATCTGATCTTAGGGATTGTTTATCCTAAAATCTTCAGATATAGAAGTGAATGATTTAATTTTCAAGGAAAGTATGTGGAAAATTATGCCAAAAGATACAATTTCAATTATATTGTAAAATAAATTATAGTAGTTATGTCTTATTCCTTTCCAAAATAACATTACTTTTGTATTTCATATTAGTTCTTTTTTAATTGAGTTCTCTTGATTCAAAGGCATTTCAATTGTGTTATTGTCAGAATGGGACATAATACAGAAATTCATTTTCATTAAGCTCAACTTAGAAAGTGGCTTATGGAGCCTAGCAACAAGGAATAAAGAAAGCATTAGCCAAAAGCTCTTCTCCCACTGAACTCTATTTTCACTTCAGTTCATTTTAGAGAAACCAACAATCTGCTTAATTCTTCTGACTTAGAAATATTTGTTACTTAAGAGAATAATCCAATGCTTAAAATAAGCATGTGAAAGAAAGAATTTAAAATAATATATGTCACAAATTCATATTTAAACAAAATGTTTTAAATTTTTATTCAAAATTCCCAAAATATATCTAAAAGAAATGTCCTTTCTGTATATACACTGTCTACCTTTGTTTAGCAATGTCATCATACTCTAACCGATTATTCATTCATTCATCTTCTTGGAATATTCATCTAAAATACTTGACAAAATTAATAATGACTTTGATGCTACAACTCATATGATTTCTACTTTCTCTTTGAATTATTCTTGCTAACTATTATTATGAGATCATGTGACATTCTGTCTCAAAGATGAATTCAAAAGTTTCCCATTGCCTACAGAGTTAAATCCCAAACTGGAATCAGCCACAGTCAAGCCCAAATCTGCCCGACATGAACGTTAGTTACTCAGCTGTAAAGTGATTAGAAGTGAGGTGGCTACAATTTATCTTCTACAGAGTGACTCTCTACTCTGCGTGACAAATTAACAGCTTAGTTAAGGTAGGTTAGTCATTGTTTTGTTTAAAATGTCTTCAGAAGAAAGGACTAAGGAGATGGTTTGGAAGACAGGAGCATTTGCTGCTTTTGCAGAGGACTTAGGTCTGATTCTTAGCGCCTGTATGGTAATTTACCCTCATCCATCAATACAGTACCAGGTAATCTGGCATTCTCTTCTAATCTCAGTAGGCACTGCATTCAGATGGTGCGCATATATGCACATGAAGGTAAAACTCATGCACATCAAATTTGAAAAGCTATTTTGATGTTCTATGGAGAAAATAATAGTCATATGTAGGTGTGGTATGGTACAGGATTAACACATTGAAATCATAATATAGATGAAGTCACTAAACCAGTGGGGGCACTGATAATTCCTCACTGACTGATGGAGGCAGATGTCCATGGAGAAAGATAAAAACATTTAAAAAGTCTTGTGCAATATAATAATAACTGTGCTTTTGTTAGGTTTATTAATGATGTTTTATATATGACAAGTCCTTGGCTTTGGATATTTTTAACTCAAAGCATTAATTTAAAATTATTTATGGTTCATAAATATACTTTATATAGAATATTTTCCTCTCTTCTCCAAAAATGTACAGTGGTTTATGTGACTATGAAAAATGGAAAAGCTCAACATCTTCAATGTTCTATAAGATTTGCGCATATTCCAAAAATTCCCTTGGATAAATTGGCTACTATGCCAACTTATCACAGTGTGTCTGAAGAACAATGGCAGGACATAAGCATTCTTATAGGATGTGTCAAATGTCCCTTTGTCAGCTTCCTTGATTCCATCTGTACTCTACTGTATTAAGTTTGTCATAAGATAATATCTCTGGGTAAAAATTGACTAGTTGATTACCTGTGTGCACTACAGCATTTCTGTACAAATGTCTTAGCTTGTTTTATATTTCTATAAGAAACAGCATGACAAAAATCAACATGTGAGAAAAGAGTTTATCTCATCATACTTTATAGTACATTTTCAGTGGAGACCAATGCAGGAACTCAAGCAGGACAGGAAACTGGAGGTAGGAACTTAAGCAGAGGTCATGGAAAATTCTTACCAACTGCTCTTCATGCTCAAGTTCAGGCTCATCCTCCTTTCCTATAATTCATAGGACAACAGGAGCCATAGTGACAAAGGCTACTCCGGTCTAGGCCCTCACAGATCAAGAATAAAGGAAAGTATCCCATAGAATTGCCTACAGGTCAATCTCATGGAAGCACTTTTTAAACTGAGATTTTTTTTTCCATCTACCATGATGGCTACATTTTGTGTCATGCTTGGACAAAACTAAACAACACACATATGCTTAGAAACAAGTATGTTTAGGTTCTCTCGTCTCTATATGGCCCCAGCACAGCTTTTTGTAATACATGTGACCAAACTCATACTGGTTGTTCATATTTTACTTATGTTGCTACTCATAATTTATAAATTACTAAACTTAACATGATATTTCAAAGAGATGAGAGGTACTGAATTTATGTATATAACAGGAGTTTTCAATATGTTGTTATAAAATTACTTAAAGTAGGAATTATTAGTTGCATTACAAAAAGTGAATTAAATGATGTCCAGTTAACTCATTTACTTACTGAAGCTAAATTTAAAAGGACTAGAAATATAAGTAAGTCATATTTTATTTCAAGGTCTAGTTGCAAAAGGCAATCTTAAGTGCCTTTATTCATTCTAATGGCAAAATGAATAAAGGTGAAGTCATTTTATTCTTAGAGTTATGGTTCATGACTATTACAGATTTATCAATAGAAACATGCATCTGTCACCTGTTTATGACCTAACCAGCTGAAACTTGGCAAAAGTATCTCAAAGGTCCCAGTTCCAGGGTTATTGCTATTAATTCAATATCCAGAATGGATATTTCAATGGGGATTTAATAAGTGCTGGAGACTGGAGGGACACTAATATGAATATATCAACTACCTTTAACTTGAGTGGGATATACTTGAGCATTTTATCTTTGTTGTTTTTGTCATAGGAAAAAGAAAAAAATGATTCATTTGAATAAAATTCTATTTCTATCTAAATGTGAAAATATTTTAACTAAAATGGTTAGAACTGACTATAGAAAAAAGTGCTAAATTCTGCAACATTTTTGTTAGTGGTTACATAAAACTTTCATATTGTCCATGCCATATATGAAAATACTTAAAATTGAGAGCTTGGGAGATGTTCAAACAATTATATTTCTTCTCTGAATGTTCCCATCTCTGATCCTTACTAAAAAACAGGCTTTGGGACACATGTCTATAATCCTGCAGCTGGCAGTGGGGCAGAAAATGGCAGATCCCCTGAACTCCATGCTCAATGAGAGGTTCTTTCTCTAAACATAAGACAGAAAAAGACAGTGCCAGACACCTGAATTTGACCTCTAGCATCCACAGGTACAGGCACAAATGAGGGCATGAAAAGATGCAACACAGGTGATCATGTAGCCCCACCAAACACAAACACACACACACACACACACACACACACACTACAAAAATCTGAAAATAAATAAAATTCAATCTTTATAGGTTCAGAAATAATGGGAGACATTTTAATGGAAATATGATTTTTCTTCATTTTGATACTGATTAATCCACTTATTTATTTATACTGTACTGCTATGACTCAAAGGCTATGTGCATATTTGCATATTAGCTAGTATCCCACAAGTCATCTATATCCTCAACCATAATTAAACTTTAATCAACAGTCAACATCCATTTTAAAGGTACAAAATATTAAATATTTTTCTGAAATTTAAATGGGGTCAGGACTTATTGTAACATGAGTGTCCTGCTTGTTGTGGTTTTCTGTCCCGCCAGGTTACCCACAGCCAGCAAGCCCCAAAGAAAATCACACAGAGATCTCTATAAGTTATAAAGCTGATTGGCCCATTAAGTCAGGCTACTTATTACTTATTACTTATTTTATAAATTTACAGATAAGGCAAATAGTCTGTCAGAGAAATGGACAAGACAGGAATAGGGGAGCTAGGCTATTTGCATGTGGGAAGTTCCATACTCTTTTTACAGATTTATTTATTTTACTTTATGTATATGTGTGTCGGGAATATTATTTTAAGATGTGTTACTTTTGTTTATGTTGTATTTGTTTAACTCTGTGAAACTGTGATTCTTTGCCTTTTTTTGAATAACTGATGGTCTAATAAAGATTTGAACAGCCAAAAAAAAAAAAAAAAAAAGGAAATCTTAGTCTTTTAATTAACAATCTGTGCCAAGTCTTTCTTAGAGGTGAATAATGTAACAAAATCATGTCTATTGTGTCTTATATTTTTGTTTGCTCCTTATTATAAATATTTAATATATCTAAGTTACTCTCAGTACTGAGTTTTTTCACACATAGAAAACATTTATGTTTATGACTGCCCTAAATCAGTGCTTCTTTTCCATGAAGGTGTAATTTTATTTTAAAAACATTATCAATTTTAAAAGTAAAATCAACATATTTACTGCAAATATATATTAGGATCACAACACAAATTTTCCTTCCATTTGTAACATTTTCTTTTCCAATTGATCATAAATAGAAGAAAATTCCAGATTTGCAGTCATTCTTCTAAAATACACATGCACAAGCACATTTAAATGAAATTTTTCATCTAACAATGAGTCTCTATGTCAACTAATATGTATTTCATATGATATTTATTTGGCTTTTATTGGAGGCAACTTCTTCACACAGTTTTTTTTAGGACATATCCACCAAATCGATTATGGCTCTACAAAGATAAGCACATGCTTATAAGACCCATAAGAAAGAGGTTTAAGGTAATTAAGGACAAATGAGTAAACATGATCATAGTAAACCTTAAGGAACATATAAGAGTCAAAAACACAGAATTATTTAACTGTATAAGTTCAGGAAAAATGAATGATATTCACATATTTATTTGGGTTGAGACTTCCTAAAAAGAAAAATCATTTCTTTTCTCTATTACTATTCTTGTCTGTATTCTGTCAATCATGTTTTAAATAAATGCTGATTGGCCAGGCAGGAAGTATAGACAGGAAAAACAGACAGGAAATAAGAATGATGCAATGAGAACAAGAGTATTCTCAATGTGTAGTGCTGAGGAATCTGAAAGCTGTCCAGACAATATTACAGAAATACCATTCATGGCCTAAAGCAAAGGCTCAGTTCCAAAGCATGTATAAAATTTTCACCTGCACCTTTTCCAAACATTTAAAATATGTATTTCTTCAGCCTACAATTTTTTCCTAGTTATTTCTATGGTGTTAGGAAAAAACAGATATTGATAGCTTAGCTTTCTTTTCAAAGAAAAGCAAAAATTTAAAATGCTGGTGAACACCAGTAATTTTAGCACCTGAGCAAGAGGATGATTATGAGTACAAAAGCAGATGAGGCTACATACTGAAGTTCTGTCTCAAAACATCATAAAATTTTTAAATAATAAAAGAAAAGGTATTTTCAAAATAAATACCACGAGTATAATTTTATAAGTAAATATTTGTAATTCTTTCACAAATCCTGGCTAATTCCTTACTTTATTCCACTTAATAAGGATATATTTTTCCATTATTCTTATTATAGTCTATAAACACTTTAGCAAAATACAAAACAAATATATATATATATATATATATATATATATACATATATTCCTAAGAAATGATAAACAAAATCATGTTACTCAATAATAAATAATTTCTTAAATTCTCATTCTGTATATGTTTACTCTTTTGTAAAATTTCATCAAAAATTTTTAAAAATCAAGGAAGCTATAACAAATTATTTTTAGCAAAATACATGTCCTACCTAAAACAAATTTAAGTCTAGGCTATTATTTTACTACATTCTACTATTTTGCTTCACTAATTATTGAAAGTTTATTAACAGGTGAGAAGATGGTTGGGCAGGTGAAGACACTTGCGGACAGCAGGACATTCTTAGTTCAATACTCATGATCCGTATAGTGGAGGGCAGTTTTCCTGTGACTGAACATGTGACTGCATCTTACATGCACACATACACAATAAATAAATGCAAAAATATTAATAACCTGGATGTAGAAACTGTTTGGCATACATTGTTTTAACCAAGATAAACTATACATATCTATTTTTATTAACTGTGACAATGAAATACTACAAAAATATTGCTTACACTCAGAGAGACTGGAATTTTTCTGGACCTCTCACCAGAGTTAATAATACAGTTTGAGGTCACTAGAGCCTGTATTCTACTCTGTATTCAGTCTGTTTGTTTAACCTGCTTCAGGAGAAAAGTATAACAACCAACCTTACTTGCCTTGAATTTTCCATGTAATCAACATTTACAATCTAAACTAATGTAGAAGCTTAATCTAAATCTTGTTATGTACTCCTTCATGGCATTGACCATGTACATTTCTGTCTGCATTATGGTAATCATTTTTGGAAATCAAAAAAATTATATTTAGAAAGCAAACTCATATAATGATTATCTACCTTAAATATTAAAATCACCATTCCGATATTTTTGGTAAATTATGTTTACAACACTCTTTGTTTGATTTGGGTTAGTTAGGATCAGTTGGAGTCAGTGACTTACAGCCTTGTAAACTGATAAAATTTTATAAATTATTCCTCATCCCTTCCCTGTGTGATTCTTTCTGTGCACAATGAAAGGGGAGACAAAGCCCTTTGCTAGGAACACTCAGACATTCACAGACACCTTCAGGCAGGCAGTTTCAGACTTAAACAACAGAAGGAGATGAACAGTGGAAGACACAGTGAAAGTGAAATAGAGAACCCAAATCTTAGTTCATTCTTGACACAAGAGAAAGTGCTTTGAGGATTTCCTGACATTTTCATACCTATGGATCTTTCCTTCCAAAGGCAAAGCCAACATCGGCTTAATATTCCTGAATATCTGTTTATGCAGTTGTTAATCTTCGCTGTTAACTTGATTGGCTGGAATTAGAATTCCTTAAGAGAAGAAACTCTACCTGGGCAGTGGTGGTGCAAGTCCTTAATCCCAGCACTTGGGAAGCAGAGGCAGCTGGATCTCTCTGAGTTCAAAGCCACTTTGTTCTACAAGAGCTTGTTCCAGGAAAGGTTTCAAAGTTACAGAGAAACCCTGTATTCTTTTGAGAGAGAGAGAGAGAGAGAGAGAGAGAGAGAGAGAGAGAGAGAGAGAGAGAGAGAACGAACTCTAGATGTATTTGCTCAAGTGATTCCAAAGTGATTCGGTCATGGAGGGAAGATCCACCTTGAATGTAAGTGGCACTATGCTATTCATATGGATTGTAGACCGAATAAAAATAGTAAAAGAAGAAAAAGAAAAGCAGATGTTCACCAGCATTCATCACTCCCAGCATCCTGAAGTAATGGGCCCATTTGCTTCATACAGCTTCTGCAATAACAAAGGGTCACTCCTGTGAACAGCTCTTCATTCTCAAACAGTGAACACAAATATTTTTTATCATAATTAACTTGTTTCTGTTAAGATTTTTGTCACAGTGATGAAAGTGAACTAATAAAACTGATATAGTTCAGCAGCTGAAGTGTACAGAAGAACCCTTATAATTTTGGCAGAAGGGAGCCATACTCCATCTGAAACACGTACCAGAACTTGACAGGGGGATCCACATGATGGTGATTTTGCATTCATGTGAATTGCATGAGCTATGGGGTATTCTAGGAATTGCCTGACTACAGAGGTCATGCAATATATGTCAAGATTATGTTCCTTGCAAGGAACCATGAAATAAGAACATGGAACTATGAGGGTGAAGCTTAAGTTAGAATTTAGACTCTAGGTTGTAAGAAACGTCCAGTAAAAATTGTCAAAAGAGCAAGAGGAAGGGCCATGTGATAGAACTTGAAGACATGGGCCCTGAAAAATCAAGGGACTAGATCATACTACAGGGAGTCACAGTTATCTAACATAAATATGCACAATTTTGTGTTTTCTCTTTTGAGTTTAGGTCTTACATTAGTCAAATATCTCCCCCTTTTTTCTTTTTCCTCTCTTCTGAATGATAGAGATTATGCTTCATAGTATACTGGAAATGTGTAACTTGTGTCTTGAGTTATACACTCAAGGAAGTAGGAGATTGATTTGAATACAGATTTTAATAATTAGGAGATTGCTTTAATTCCAGAGGGACTTTGGACTTTTAAAGAGTGTTACAAATGTAAGGCTATGGGAATCTGGGAAATAGTCTTGATGTAATTTATTGATGGGATAGTCATGAACTGTTGTGGGTGCGGAGCAAGGAATGCAACTGTTTTAAAACAATGTTTAGTGTCAAATTGACAAGGTGTGTACTTGCTACAGTGAATCTTGATGACCAACCTTATGTGACTTAAAAATTTCCCTAGGAAACACACAAATGAGTACATCTATGAGTATTATTCTAGCAAGATTAACTTGCTAGAGGAATGGTGGAAAGGACCACTCTTAGTATGGACAGCAGTATTCCATGAATCAGGTTGTCCAGACAGATAAAATGGAGAAAATAGAGAACCTCCATTTTCCCACTGCCACACATGACAAGGTACCTCCCACACTGCCACAAGTCTGACTGTCTATAATGGAATGAACTCTCAGACTACAAAGTCAAAATAAACACTCATTTTCTTAAGTTGTTACATTTCAAATTGATTATTGATTATTTCAATTGATTATTTTTCAGGTCTAATCATGAGCTCCTTATATGGCCTGTACAGTAAAGAATGTCAAAGCTATTGATTATTTATTTACCACAACATCAGCTGTGAAATAGCTCTCTTCCATGTTTAATGGAGCAGTACTTATAAATGTATACAGAATAATTATGTCAATAAATGATGAGTATGTGATTTTACATTTTTTCTGCTTGTTTGGTTCCTTCTCATAATTAAATGTGATAGAAGGATTCAGAAGGATTCTAAGGCCTGTACCTTCAGTTCAAGTTCTTTACATACAAGGATAGAGGCATTTTTACCTGAATTCCAGAAAATGGTTTTAGTTGAGTGTAATCTTTGGTGTATAGAATAGAAATGTAGAAGTGATGGGAAGGTGAATTTCACTTAGAGTTCCACATACGAGTAGAGAGTCAGTGAAGGGAAGCAAGAGCCCACACAGATCATTTTATATTTTTCCACCAAAATATACTTTTCCATGTTCTCCCTTCTTCTAAACTAACCTTGCTGTTTTGCTTAAAAGCCTATTCTCTAATGGTTTATTTGAATAATATTCTCATATCAATGTACCTGTTCACCTGAATGAGATTCTTTACTTTTAAATCTAGTGTTATCCTGAATTTAAGACAATAGATAATTAAAAATATTACATGGTATACAAATCTACTTACAGGTGCCCATGTTAGGAAATAAGTTTATACATAGCTAATATTTAATTGCAATTATTATCTAGCTACATAATACCATGAAATTGGAGTTGAAGTCAAGTTCTTAAATGTTACATTATTAACTGTATAGACGTGATCAACTATGGAGATTGCAAGATAGGTATTCTTCCTAATGACTGGTACCATAAATTATATGCCCTGGTCTAGTTATGCGATCTTCCTTTTCACTCCCAAATGCCTTAATAATGGAAGGGAATTGTCTTAGTTAAAATTTCTATTGCTATAAAGAATCACCATGACCACGGCAACTCATAAATGAAAACATTTAATTGAGGGTGCACAGTTACCAGAGGTTTAGTCCATTATCATCATGGTGGAGAGCATGGCAGCATACAGGCAGATATGGTGCTGAAGAAATAGCCAATTGTCCTACATCTTGAAGGCCACAGGAAGTCAACTGACTATCTGGGCAATATTCTGCACATAAGAAACCTCAAAGCCCACCCCCATAGTGACACACTTCCTCCAATAAGGCTATATCTACTCCAACAAAGCCACACCTCCTAATGGTGCCGTTTCCTGAGATTAGGGGGTCAATTACATTCAGACTACCACAGTAATCATTGCCAAATAAACTGTCCATTCCTTAAAGATGACAGAGTATCCCATCCATTGCTTGCACAAATATTCACTACTATACCGTAAGCTCTTCATATTCATTAAATGAATGATTAGTGCACTGTTGAATGAAGGCTAATACAAATTAAGAATTCCATGCATTTGTCACATTATATATCTAGGTAGATTATATTAATTTTGAAGAAATATTCTTAGTTTTATTTTACCATCTTAAATTCACTGATTCATTTTATTGCTGCATGATGCTGGATATTGGATAGTATAATGTGAAAACACCCACACAGCTGTCTTTGAATTTATAAAAAAGTGTATGTTTGTATGTTTCTTGAATGTAAAATGTCAAAAATATGTCAAATACTGACATCTTCTCATAAGGAGATTGAAATGTTTTTTTTTCTACTTTTGTACTTGAATAAGAACTGCTGTTTGTAGAGTCATGTTTTTTGCTTACTCCATAATGGCTCCCTCAATCAAGATATCTCTTTCCTTTCTCTCAGACCTATCCTTTCTCCATCTCGACTATCCCATTCCCTCAAGTTCTCCTCAACCCTCCCACTCTCCCCTCCCTACTACCTTCTACCCTCATGCTACCAAAGTTTGTCAGGCAATCTTGTCTGTTACAAATTTCTATATGGGTCTATATCTGGTTTTCTTTGGGTTCACCTTATTACCAAAGCTTATTAGAAATTAGCTTTTCTAGGATCATAAACTATAGGCTCAATATCCTTTGTTTATGACTAGTATTCACTAATGAGTAAGTACATACCATATTCATTTTTGGGGATCTGGGTTACCTCACTCAGGATAGTGTATTCTAATTCCATTTATTTGTATGCATAATTCAAGATATCAATTTTTTTTTACCTCTGAGTAGTATTCTAATGTGTAAATGTGCCACACTTTTTTTTAATTTTTATTTATTTATTTATTTATTAAAGATTTCTGTCTCTTCCCCACCGCCGCCTCCCCTTTCCCTCCCCCTCCCCCAATCAAGTCCCGAGTTGAACAGAGATCTCTCAACAGAAGAAGTTCAAATGGCCAAAAGACACATAAGGTCATGCTCAACTTCCTTAGCGATCAGGGAAATGCAAATCAAGACAACTTTAAGAAACCATCTTACACCTGTCAGAATGGCGAAAATCAAAAACACCAATGATAGCCTTTGCTGGAGAGGTTGTGGAGAAAGGGGTACACTCATCCATTGCTGGTGGGAATGCAAACTTGTGCAACCACTCTGGAAAGCAGTGTGCCACACTTTCTTTATCCATTCTTCAGTTGAGGGGAATCTATGTTATTTCCAGGTTCTGGCTATTAAAAATAATGCTGCTATGAACATAGTTCAACAAATGCTTTTGTAGTATGACTTAGTATCTTTTGGGTATACTCCTAAGAGTGGTATTGCTGGATGCCCAGGAATCCACAAGAATGACCCCATATAAAACCCTAAGTAATAGAGGAGAGGGTGTCTGAACTGGTTTTGCTCTGCAGTCAGACTGATGATTATATTAAATATCATTATAGAACCTTTGACCAACAACAGATGAAAACAAAGGCAGAGACCCCCATCAGAGTACTAGAATGAGCTTCCAAAGTCCAGTTGAAGAGTGGAAGGAGTGAGAGTATGAGCAAGAAGTCAAGACCATAAAAGGTTCACCCACTGAGACAGTTTGCCTGAGGAAATGGGAGCTCATCAACTTCAACTGGACTGGGAGTGAACAAGCATGGGATCAAACTAGTCCCTCTGAATACGGTTGACAGTTGGGGCAGTTAAGGGGTCATTGAAAATGGCTCTGGGATTTTTCTCTAATCCATGTACTGGCTTTTTGGGATCCTATTCTCTTTGAATATACACCTTGCTCAACCTAGATGTAGTAGCGAGGGTCTTGGACTTTCCACAGGGAAGGGTGCCTTTCCCTCTCAGGATTGGTGGGGGTGGAGTGGGAAGATGTAGGAAGGGAGTGGGAGAAAGGAAGGGAGTAGGAATTTGGATTGGTATTTTTTAAAGTAATAAAATAAAATAATAATAAAAAAGAAATAAAACAATATTCATCTAATTAGCCAGACCCAAGTCTCTACTAATGAACTCAGATAAGCTTTAATAATTATGATGTTTATATGTTGATTAGAATGAAACTTGTATATCTTCTTAGAAATTTGCTGACCATTATTATTATGTTTTGACTATGGGGATCCTGTGTTCCTGAAACATTCTGGGAATTAATCCTTGATCAAATTTGTAGTTTGCCAGTGCTTTCTTCCATTTCTTGGGATATATGCTTCCTATGTGCATTTTTTCCTTTGTTGAAAATAAATAAAAATATGAATAAGTAAAAAAAAAAAAGAGAACTGCTGTTTGGGCATTGAAAGCAGGAAATAATAAAACTTCTGTGTTTTGTCAAAGGGAAATTGTATTGTTGTGAACTTGAGACAGGGCCTCCCTAAGTATCTCAGGTTGTCTTTTAACTCATTATATAGCACTTCTTGACCTGAACTTGGTATATAGCCAGAGCAAGCTTGAGCTAATTACCTTCTTTTCTCAATCTAGTAAGTGATAGGGTTACAGGCATGTCTCCCTAACCCTGTTTACAAGTTGAATAATTTAGTTTTTTTTTATCTAATATTGGATATTTTGTTTAATTCACCTTAGCTACTGTCATGTTATGTTAATATCCTAAAATATTTTTCTGTCTGGAACTAATTTTCTCATGCTGATCTTCTCCCTATATTAAAAAACCTTGTCTTGTCATGTGTGAATAATAAAATCTCACAAGTCTACAAGTTCCCACAGATATCTTGCTTTCATAGTTGCTTATTAAAAATGTTCTCTACTTCAATACATAGATGTTCAAAACTATTCTTACCAAAGTGAAAATAGTGGCAACTATCACTAACTCCCATATACACTATGTACATATTTGATATTATGAAATTATAGCAATAAAAGTTTTAGCATATTACATATGTACCTAGTGTTCATATGCTGTATCATTTTACTATCCAGTGTGATTTGTTTTCTATTCATGAAGATTATATATATATATATATATACATATATATATATATACATGAAGTACATATTAAATATATATTTTAAGTTTACACGAATCAGATCTTTGCAAGTTGTACCATGACAAATCCTGATGAAAAAAAAAAACATAAACAAAATGACTCCTTTCTATTGTTTTGCATTCTTAGCTACTTAGCTACTTTCCTTCTCTCTCTCTCTCTCTCTCTCTCTCTCTCTCTCTCTCTCTCTCTCTGTCTCTTTGAGACAGTATTTCTCTGTAGCTTTGGATCCTGTCCTGGAAATGGCTCTTCTAGACCACACTGGCCTCAAACTCAGAGAGATCCGCCTGCCTCTGTCTCCCGGGTGCTGGTATTAAAGGCGTGCGCCACCATCACTGGACTTTTACGTTCCTACTTTTAACAAATATAAATTTAATTAAGTATATAAAATTACAATCTCAGCTTATTAAATATCTCTATTCTATTACTGATATGAGAGAAAATCTAATTGCTAGGCACATAATTATCACACTTAAAACATATATAAATGAAGAAATTATACTTTGAATGCGTGCATTTTTACATGTTATTTTTATCTTCATAAGATATTTACTTAGTAGGTTTTGGATATTAAATCTAACTCTTCATATCAATACATTTGGAGAATGTGCTTGTTTTAAAAGCTCTTAGGTTCTTGCAGAAAACATGGATTTGCCTTAGAGATGGGCAGGTTTTTGCAGAGGGAATCACTATTATGCAGGGGTCATTTCACATTCCTGTTGCAGCTGCTCTGATTCTGGTTGGCCATGTTATCGATCAGATTATCTTCAGATACCACAATGTACAGTTGCTCTTCTATGTCTTATATGAAATGGGACAGTATTTGTATAATCTGTATACACCTACATATTTATTTTGAATACTGCTTTAGACACTTATGGTATCTAATTCACTAAAAATGCTATGTAAATGCATTCATCTACTGAACTGCAGAAAATAAGAAAGTGATCTTTCATGTTTAACACAGTGACTATTTATCTTTAAAAGTATTTCCATGTGCACTTGGTTGAATCTGTGGAAAGAGAGCCCTGGGCTGTGGAAGGTCAGCTGTATTTATTTTTCCAATATTTCCAGCACAGTAAGCCTACACATAACAACTTGTTCCTGACAGTGAGATCCATCTTTTATATACACACTGGATAATGCAAAGAAGAAATGAGAAAACCCACTATGAAGGAGGCAGCAGCCACTACACATGTGGGCAACAGGCAGCCGCAGTACAACAAGCATATCTCTCATGTCCTCTGCCACCATATGGGCAGTCATGACAGTCTCTGGAGTTCAAATAGTCATAGCAGGCATAACTGCACAGGACAGTACCAGACGTGTCATTTTTCTGAGAGTCTAGCTATCTTGCTTCTGAACTACATTTTTGGAGTGGGTAGAGTCTGACTTCATAGCCGTTTAGAAACACAACGTGATTTCCCCTCATTTACAGTTCAAGCGATTCCCACTTTAGCTATTTACAGTAGCTAAATAGCTTTTTGCTATTGTTGCTATTGTTCAATAAAGTGTATAATGCTTTCACATCCCATTGTAATATCTGCACAAGTGTATAAAACACATTTTTGTGCCTATGTCTCTTCTAACTTCTCCTCTGTCTAAAATAAAATTTTAAGTAAATAATGAACAAAGAGAAAATCAATGACATTTTTAGATCATAATTTCTCCTGAAAATATTTGGTACGATATACTTTGGAGCAATTTGCCTGTCTTTTGATTTTGAAGAGATAATGCATCTTGTCATTAGTAAGTTAGAATATAAAATCAAAAAGGCAATTGCAAAACCAACTGTCATGAATTTGAGGAAATAGAAAGTGTCTTTAAAAAATAAACCTGCTTTCAAGAATATTTTATTGCATTTACCTTATTAAATCAATGTTCTTGATTTTATGATAAGACGTTACAACGTTCTAAAGAGCTAATGTGAAAAAAAATTGATTATAAATTTAAAAATGATCAAACCAACAAAGCCAAGTTAAATAATTCTTTCAATAATTAAAATTGTTTTCAAAGTAAGGTACTGTTTTAAGGGATGATGACTATTACTTAACAATTCATCTGAGGACATGAGAGATGGTTTAGTACATAAAACTCCTTGATGATAAGGCTGATTACTGAATTTGATTCCTAGATCCTGCACAGTGGGAAAAAAATGAACAACAGCAACAACAACAACAAAACCCACTTCTACACATTGTTTTAGACTTTCATATATGTGAAGTGGAATGTGTATGCTTTCATTTACACACACACATTGTACAGAGAAACAACAATAATAAAGTAAACAAAACTTTAAAAGTCAGTTCATTTGAAATAGCATCATGAATATGGGGAAAATAGTCGTTTAAATTACTTAATATGAAAGAAACATGATTCAAAATTAAACATGATGTTATATTAAATATGTGAAACCATCCCAAGAATTCTAGGAGCAGGTACCTATTCCCATGTGTGATTTTTTTTTTTTTTTTTTTTTTTTTTGTCATAGGCTGCTTGTTGAAAGAGTGTCTCTCAGTGTCTGAGCTTCTGGGGTAAACTGAAAAGCTTCTGTAAAGCAAAGGACATGGTCAACAAGTCAAAACGACAGCCTACAGAATGGGAAAAGATCTCCACTAATCCCACATCAGACAGAGGCCTGATCTTCAAAATATACAAAGAACTCAAGAAATTGGTCATCAAAAGAACAAATAATCCAATAAAAAAAATGGAGTACAGACCTCTCAACAGAGGAATCTAAAATGGCTGAAAGACACTTAGCGAAATGTTCAACATCCTTAATTATCAGAGAAATGCAAATCAAAACAGCTCTTAGAATGGCCAAGATCAAAATCACTGATGAAACTTATGCTGGAGAGGTTGTGGGGAAAGGAACACTCCTGCATTGCTGGTGGAAATGAAAGATGGTACAGCCCCTTTGGATGTCAGTGTGGTGATTTCTCATAAAATTAGGAAACAACCTTCCTCAAGACCCAGTAATACCACTTTTGGATGCTCAATCGGGCCACAAGGACATGTGTTCAACTATGTTCATAGCAGCATTGTTTGTCATAGCCAGAACCGGCAAACAACCTAAATTCTCCTCAACCAAAGAGTGGATAAGGAAAATGTGATACATTTACACAATGGAGTACTACAAAGCAGAAAAAATAATGACATCTTGAATTTTGTAGGCAAATGGATGGGGCTAGAAAATATCATTTTGAGTGAAGTAACCCAGACACAGAAAGACAAGTATCACATGTACTCACTCATAGGTGGTTTTTTAACATAAAGCAAGGAAAGCCAGACTACAAACCACAATCCAGAGAACTTAGACAACAATGAGGACACTAAGAGAGACTTATATAGACCTAATCTACACAGGAAGAGGAAAAAGACAAGATCTCCTGAGTAAATTGGGGACCTTGGGAGAGGGTTAAAGGGTGGAAGGGAGAGACAGGGAGGGGAGCAGAGAAAAATGTAGAGCTCAATAAAAATCAATAAAAAATAAAGAAAAGAGTGTCTCTCCCTTTTTAGTCAGCCTTCTCTTCTTCATCCTCCTCTGTGTCCTGGGAATGTGATCTTTAATGATCACAGAAGGATCTCTGGCCTCTCTCTTGCAACTTGTGTGGCCAATGGGAAGCTAAGCAGTAGAGAAAGTGAGCAGGAAGAGTCTAGGTTCACCCACTGTCTGTGTGCCTGAGCCACCTCCATGTAGATTCATATTAGAACACTGCCTTCCCTTCCTGGAGGCCAAAGCTCTTCCTAGGTCAGTGACTCAGTGCCACCTTTTTTGGCTTTGGTAATTGCTCTACCTCATTGCTGCTTGAGCTTTAAAGTGGAGCCAATTTCTAGCCATTGCTAGCTCTGCACTTCAGTGCACTCCATTTGCTGTCATCCAGAACCCTGTTTATGGCTCTGTAAATAGTCTCTCAAATTACTAATCTGGGTGTCTTCTGATTATTGCCAAGACCCTGACTGATTTAACACTGTGGTTGCCTAAGCAAATGTCATATCATTTATTTATATGGGTATGGAATAACCACAGCAGTACAGAGTTAGACCACACGACCAATCCAATTCATACAGCATTATGGTTCTTGCATTATTTTTATCATTATTGAGGAACCAATGGACTTTATTTTAAACTAAAGAATAATAGTAAAATTTCAATGACATTTTATTATTATGAGCCCTAGCAGAAAATTCTGTCTACACCATAATAGACAATCACCTAGTGTCAAATCAATAAAAGGGAATAAGGGGGGAAAAGGGAGACGGGGAGGGAAATGGGAGGCGGGGAGGAGGCGGAAATCTTTTTTTTTTTTTCAATAAAAAATTATATTAAAAAAAAAAGAAGTTACTAGTCATCCATTATAAAAATAATCGTGTTTTATAATCAGTAGCATGAATCAAACAAAAATTTACAATTAAAAATTGAATGTAGGAAAAGGAGCAGATGACAGTGCTTTGTGAAGAAATGTGATAAGTGTTTTCGTTGTTGTTGTTTTGTTTTTTTCAAGACAAGGTTTCTCTGTAGCTTTGGCGCCTGTCCTGGAACTCACTCTTGTAGACCAGGCTGGCCTCAGACTCACAGAGATTCCCTGCCTCTGTCTCCCAAGTGCTGAGATTAAAGGCATGCGCCACCACTGCCCATCAATAAGTGCTTCTCTACTTCCTATTTCAGTCTCCACACTCTTCATTCTCATATTCAGGCTTTTTCCTGCTTGTTTGTAGACTTCTCACTTTAGAAATAGTGAGAAGACATAAGCAAAATAGAGCAATACTAACTGTCAGGAAATCAGCATTGTGTTCCAGTGACCAGGCCGCTATTCTCACCTATAGTGTGTTCTCTCAAGATATAATGTGATTGCCAGTTGGTTTTATTAAAAGTATCATCTTCCTTAAGGCACTTGATTTCTATCTACAAGAGTCATCTCAAATTAAGTAAAATTTCTTCTGTTAAATTTTGTAAAAGTTTTCAAACTGAGAAGACAGCAGTAAAAAAGAATTTCCAGTGACGTACAGGATAGCCTCTAGTCAGTCACAGTGAGGAATGAAAATAATGACTTAAGAAGAAAAAGTACATCCGAAAGTCTAGATATCTGGGCAGAGTGATTTTAAGAAACTTTGCCACAGCATCCAATAGTCCTCAAATTCACCTAATAAGAGATTCAGATTTGAAGTTAAACTAACATGTCCACCACTATGAGCATGCTGAAGGCAGCATTCTGGGTTTTCTTACAGATGAAAATTCTAACATCATTTTAAGGAGATATAGTGGACAGACAGCAAAGGCAAAGACTGTTTGCAAAAATGATTTGGAGAGCAAATATCTCCTTCGAAATGATAAAGAAAAAAACCCAGGAAAAAAGATAGATAGAATTTTATGTATTTAAAATTTTGTTGATTTTTTTTTTTGCTGTACCAGTGATTGAATCATAGGCAAGATACTTCACATAATTACAAGGTGAGTTTTCAGGATGTGTCTGGTGTTTTATCTTAGCAATGCATCCTTATAGATTTTATGGTGGATTTGAAAATAGATTAAAGATAAGTAGTAAAAAAAATCTTCTTTGAGTAAATTTATTAAATGATATTTGATCTTTTAGTAATAGATACAAAGATATCAAAGTCAACAAAGATATCATAAGATAGAACATATATTAATAGATACATGAGCATTTATTGTAAAGCTTAATATTCCTTGTTTAGTCACCCAAACTATTCAGCATGTTAAGAACTCCACATTCTTAAATTGTGAAATTTAATAATTATGATTATCTGCTAAAGGAAGCACCATTCTTTCCTTTTACATATAAAACAATGAGGCACAGGGAGTTTAAATAAAAACATTCTCAAGTTTGTGGTGGAGATTATCACACATTCCTAACTATCAGAGACATACTAATTTTCTGTTAAATAAGGAACTAAATAAAATGTCTATTGGTTCACTTCTGAATTTTTTAATTTGAAATGTGGACAATCAGTCAATACCCATCATAATTTATTTTACTCCAATTTATATTCTCTTATTTACTTATAATTATTTATATTAGCTACAGATTAGTACAGTAGAAAAAACATAGTCATGGTGGAGTTATAAACTGTACTGACCATAATAAGGTATAATGATGACACATTCCTGAAGTTTAATGATATACATAACAATTTTTCAAATACAATAAATGTTGTATTGCATATTTTTTATACATTAAGACTTAGGTATTCACTCCTATTCAATATGCAAAGGTTATGCTTCTCACCAGAGCCCGAACAATGAAGTCAATGGATGGGCAGATTCTAAAAGAGGGAGGCTGAATATAGCACTGTCCAATTTTTTCCATATTCTTTCAGTGAAAAAGTTGTCATAATCTCATTTTAATTTATTTATAAAGAAACCAAACCATCATTTTTCATTATACATACCAATTCAAGTTCCCACTCCCTCCAGTTCCCTCCACTTACCCTGCACCTCACCACCCATCCACTCCTCAGAGAGGGTAAGTCACATTGCACTGAGGAAGGTCCAAGGCCCTCCCAACTATATCCAGGCTGAGCAAGACATAATTCCAAAAGTAGATGCAGAAATTCATTGCTTACTGATAGCTGTTGAGAAGCTGTTGCAAAAGCTGGGGATACAGGTAGGGAGTACATTTTTGAGTTTTTCTGCTCTATCACACTCCATATGTAATGTATCACACTCCATATGTAATGTGCGATGAGTACTATTTCTTGAGCCATCTTGTCTTACAAATATGATTATTAAAATTAATAAAACTAAAATATCAAGTAATCAGACAGACAAAACACATTTGAAATGTGTAATATCCAGTTTATTGAAATGAATTATAAAACTTTTCTATCTTAGCAAAGTCTGAAGACGATTCTAGAAAACAAAGTGTGGCAGGAACTGATGTGTCACATTTAGCCAAGAAGAAATGTTCCCTGTGAGGCTGTCTGCTGATTAAAACACTTAATAGAGCTAACAAACCTAGAAGTGCTCAACTAGCATAACCCCATATAAATATAAAAAATTATGTATATAATAAATGGCTATTATATGCAACAACAGAGGGTTGTTCTGTGTGCTGTAAATTAACTGCTTCACATGGCTGAATCCAATTTTAGTAGAGGCTGTTACCCCTGCATCTCAAGAATTTTCAAAAATGAATACTGGTGATAGTTTTCAGTGTAATATCTCTTAGAACTTTAACATCTTTATTAATTCATCTATGTTGATATTTCAACATTAATTCTGATGTTATATAATTTAGATGATATCATTTTATAGCAGTCATGAAGAAAGTGTGACTGTGACCACTGAACAATAAAAGTTTGTCTGGTGAGGGTTGTATAGTGATCCCAAAGCAGACACATCTTTAAATTTTGTCTGTATCTGCTTCTGAACTCCACAGTCCTGTCTGCAACATTTAATGTTTTGTCTTCCATATAAAATGGAATTTATATACATGCATATACAAAGCCCTTAAAATCAATGTTTAGTATAGAGGAAAGTTGTGGTTATTGTTTTCCTATATTTTATCTGTAGTGAGCTTTTTTGGTATGGGAGGTCCTTCTGTGTATGTGTTGCTTATATTGGTTAATGAATAAAGAAACTGCCTTGGCCTGTTTTTAGGGCAGAACTTAGGTAGGCAGGGAAAAATAAATGGCATGCTGGGAGAAAGGAGAGTAGGAGAACACCATTGAGCTGCCAGAGACAGACACTGGGAATTTTACCCAGTAAGCCATTGCCACATGGTGTTACCCAGATTACTAGAAATGGGTTAAATTAATATGAGAGTTAGCCAATAAGAAGCTAGAGTTAATTGGCCAGGCAGTGTTTTAATGAATATGGTTTCTGTTGATTATTTCAGGGATAAGCTAACCAGGTGGCCAGGAAGAAATTGTGGGCCTTCTTCTTACAAACTGGTGTGCCAATGTGGGTAACAAAATCTACATAAAAACCTAAGAGTTTAATTCTAGACACAAAAATACAGAGTTTAACACAGCTTCTTTTTTTTTTTTTTTTTTTTTTTTTTTTTTTTTTTTTTTTTTTATGCCACAGCTCCTTTGGAAGAGATTTTCCTGATTCAGCCGTAGCAGGAAAAAAAAAAAAAAGCTGCAAAAATTTAAAACGCAGCTTCCTGGGCTGTGTTGCCACCGATGAAGCATTTCCATGGCATTGGTGGGCCTGAGGGTTTGTGTGCCCACTTGGGGTGGGGAGAAAAGTAGCTGAGACCATACCTGTGGCTCGGTGCTGCCTGCGTCGGCAGGCGATAGGATCAGGTCTACTAGGCTTGCACAGGCAGGAGAGCATGGCAGATTCCTGCTACCATGCACAGCATTGTTTCCAGGCTACGAAGTGCTCTGCATGGCAGATACGGCTGTTATTCAGATAAAAAAAGCACTTATGTTCTGCACACTCATTCTCTGGGTTGAAGTCCTGAGCGTGGCCTCTGCCTGGCGGCCCCAGAGCTAACACTTGTGGTGCTTCCACCATTTTAAAAGTAGAGAGAGGTGGAACCAGCATCCAGAGTCACTGCAACCAAGCTGCTTACCATTTTAAAAGCTTTTCAAGATAGTAGAGAATTACAGAAAACACAATAAGGACAGATTCAGATATAAAAGAACTCTAAATGGATCACATGTTGGATAAATGTATGTAGGCCTTGGAGAGAGAAGAAAAGAACATAGAAAGTCATAAATAAAGTTAATGCTTTTAACTTAAAAAGACTTTAAAAAGACAGATTACAGATAGTCATAGATTAAAAGGAGTAAAGAAAAATAAGCCATGTAAAGATGGAATATACACAGAATCTGAGTTACTTATATTATTGTGTTTTCTTTGAAATTTTTGACTGTGAAGGAGGTAAGTACAGAGAGACATTTCATTGTATGGGATGCTAAGCTAAACCAGCATGTATATTGTAAAGGTGGTCTGAGGACATGTTGCTTTGGAAAAGAGATTTTTCTTTTGTTTTCACAGAAGATGATGCCTGTGGATTGCTTCTAGGTGAATATGGTTTCATGGACCAAGGCCTCCTGTGAGGTCACTATAAACACCCTCAAAAATTACTTTGTCCAGACTGAGAAGAACCTAGCACACAGGATACACCATGAAAGACCTGATTAACAGAGCCCCCCAAAACAGCAAGCAGTATGGAAAAATCTACACCCATATTCCCAAATATTATCTATAAATGTTTGTTTCCATTTAAAGGGGCTATGCTATAGAGATGATGCTTTGCATTAGTCTGGATTTTGCTCTATTGATACAAATTTAACATCAATTTTGTGATATGTATATTTCTGGTCTTGATTAAGGTATTGTGATTGTGTAGTTCTTTTAAAATATAAAGTATAATAAAGAAATATAGGTTAATAGATAGTTATCTATAATAGTCAAAATTGTAGTCATGTTAGTTTGGTTTTCTAGATATATAGAAATATATTTAAGTTAGTTAGGTATTCTCCAAATCTTCCAGAGACCTTCACAATATGGCATTTAAATGTTTTAAAAATTTAGAACTTTTCATGAAAATGAGACACATCTGTTCTTGGCAGCACCAATCTACTTCAAAAGGATAATGGACATTGAAGAGGCTCCTTATGGAGTTGGTTAGCCATTTGGGCAAGAAACTGCTCTTGCCTGTACTGCTTCACTGGACATGCAGGACCCACAGAGAAATGACTGCTGAACTTGCCTAACGGTGAGATGATCCTTTGGGGTTCCTGCTTCATGAAAGAGTCTGCAAGACATTCTGCAGGATATAGAAGAAAATAAATGGCACACTGCCAATATAGGCAGACATGTCTTTGAAATTCCCTGCTTCATAAAATGTTGCCTAATACTATGGGCCTGTAGGTTGCCTCAATGGTACAGAAGAACTTTTGGTGACTGTCCAGGCAGCGAGATGTCTCTGTCATTTCTAGAGTTTTGGAAGTTGTTTACAATGCACTTCCTATTTACTTAGCTAATATTATATCCTCTGGAGTCTTTGATGGAGTTGAATTATTTATAGTTATAGTTTTTGTTAGTTATGATAAAAGATAAAGTAGATATAAATATTTTAACTGTAATTATTGTTTGATAACTCTTTTGTTTATGTAGTTTTATTATGTTAAAACCTTCCTTTTTGTTTAAACAGAAGAAGGGAAATGGTGTGGGAGGTGCTTCTCGGTATGTGTTGCTTTCATTGCTTAATGAATAAAGAAACTGCCTTGCTCTGTTGATAGGGCACAACTTAGGTAGGCAGGGAAAAATACATGGCATGCTGGGAGAAAGGAGGCAGAGTTGGAGAGGAATCCCATGGAGCTGCCAGATACAGACACTGGGAAAGACACTACCATGTGGTGATACACAGATTACTAGAAATAGGTTAAATTAATTTAAGTGTTAGTCAATAAGAAGCTAGAGCTAATGGGGTAAGCAGTGTTTTAATGAATATGGTTTCTGTGTGATTATTTTGGGGCTAAGCTAGCCAATTGGCCTGGTCCAACAAGCAGGCCCCCCTCTAATAATTTTCATATATTGTTCTCATGGAGTCTAATAATGTTTTATTGAAATTTTATATCCTATTTTTATTCCAAGAAATTGGGTCACAAAATTTAAACTACTATGTTAAAAAGATTTCACAGTTTCCATTCTGCATTTAACAAATCTATTCATTTACATGCTTTGCAAACTTCATGTGGCATACAAAGGCAGGAAGATGACCCAGTAGGTACAGCTCTTGGCATATAAGCATGGGAACTGGACTTCCATCACCTGCACCTACACAGAACTTGAGCAAGAGAGCACAGGTCTATAATGGCAGGACAGGATAAACTGACACTGGAAGGAAGATTCTTGAAGCCTGTTGCCTAGCAATTATAATGACCTTTGAGCATCACATGCAGTGAAAGATTTTCATCTTAAAAGTTAAGGTTAAGCAGACTACAAAAAAAATTGATATCTGGATATTAAAAATGTGAATGTACACTCTATAGATACATATAAATGCCCAGAAACACATACACATACAAAGGAAACTGATGTCACACCCTCATGAATAACTAGTGCTATGGAAAAAAAAAAACATAGCAAATTATTGAATTTCATTAGCATTTGCAGTAATATTAAATCAACAAGCAGTGTTCTCTAGCCTTGGACAACTTTTTTAGTTTCTTTTTTCAATGCTCTAGTAGGTATCTAGAATTAGAGCACTCTAGCTTTAAATTATCTCTGGTTCTCTCAAACATTTAAAAACTACTTTCCAGAACACTTGTCATTAAAACTTGGCCTTATGCATGCACCTATTTTTATTTATCTTTATATATATATATATATATATATATATTATTAGCTATTTTTTAATAGAGTGACATATAGAACTTGATTTTTATATTTTTATTCACTAATATTTTCTTTTAATTTATATTTTTATTTCATATATTTATCCATTTGATTTATTTTTCTTATTTAAAACAATTTTTAAGTTTAAATATATTTTGATCATATTCTTCTCCTCCTAAAGTACTTTCAAGTCCTCTCCCTTCACTACCCACCATATCTTTCAGTTCTTTCTGAATAAAAAGACAAAATACAATATAAGAAACCAAAAACAAAAGAAAACTACAAACCAGGAAAACAAAACAAGAAAACTGAGAAAGAAATATTTTAAAAAAGACTGTAACAAAATAAAAGGACATACACACACACAAAATATTGTAGTCCTTGTTTGTCTACTACTGTTGAATATGAGGTCTATCCTGGAGGAGTTGATATACTCAGTGTCACAACATTGGGTGAAAACTAATGTTTTTCTCTCCTAGCAGGTAAAAATGAGAGGTCAGTTGTTAACCTTCGCCTTAGTGGCTGTGTTTTCATTTCTTCTTTCATTCATTTCTGAAATTTAAAAAATAAGATATAATAAAACAAAAATATGACATCAAAGATGGACAAGACACACACACACACACACACACACACACACACACACACACGCAAATGATAGAACCAAGACAAGGCACAAGAATCAGAGACATACTCATTCACATGTTGAGTCAATTATAAACACTAAACTGGAAATCATAATATATGCACAGTGGACTTGGTACAGACCGCTGTAGGCCTTGTGAATGTTGCCTCATTCCCTCTATGAGTTCATATAATCTTTGCTCATGTTAATAAGGAAAGCTTTATTTTTGTGTGTGTGTGTGTGTCCTCCATCTCCTTCTGGCTCTTACAATCTTTCAACCTCCTCTTCTGTTGGGTTCTCGGAGAGCTGAGGGGAATGATTAGATGGTGACATTCCAATTAGACTGAGTGTTCTAAGGTTTATCAACCCCTGTGTAATGTCTGGCAATGGGTCATCTTGCTTGCTCCCACCTGTTGCAGAAGGGAGCTTTTTTGATGATGGCTGAAAAAGGTCACTGGTTTATGAATATAGTATAATATCATGATATGTCATTTTATAGCTACATATTTATTTTTCTGTTTTTAAACCAATATTATTTGTTTTTATCATAGGTCCTTAAAATATCTTGTGCTCAGTTCTCGGTCACTCAAGACGAGTCAGGTATGGGTCTATCTCATGGAATGGGCTTTATTTCAAATATTGATTGGTTACTCCCACAAGCTTGTGCCACCATTGTCCAAGCATATCTTTAGGCAGTATACCATTGTAGACAAATGGTTTGAGGCTAGCTTGGAGTTTATGCTTCTCTGTTGATAGTTTTCAGAGAGCATTCATATGCAAAAGACATTGGAATATATAGGTGAAAGTTCTCTGTAGGTATCAGCTTGATTTCTCCACATTCAATGGAGATGTTGTCTTCAGCAATAGGACCTTGCTATCAGTGTGTGGATTTGTGTATCAGGATGATTATGGCCTCATAGAATGAACTGGGCATTCATTAATCTTTCTATTTTTCTGTTATTTTTCTAGTTTGAGGAACATTGCCATTAACTCTTCTTGGAATATCAGGTAGAACTCTGTTCTAAAACAATCTGGCCCTTGGCTGGTTTTGCTTTGGAAAGTTTAAGTGACTGTTTCTATTTCATTAGGAATGATAGGTCTGTTTAAGTTGCATATCTAATCTTAATTTAACTTTTGTAAGTAGTATGTACACAGAAAATCATTTCTGTTAGATTTTTCAATTTGATGGGTTATACATTTTTAAAGCAAGGCCCCTTGATTCTCTATATTTTCTCAGTGTGTATGTGTATTGTTATGTCCCATTTTCCTTCTTTCCTTCTTTTCTCCCTTTCTTCCTCCTTTTCAAACTTCCTTCTTACTTTCCTGTCTTTTTTACTTTTCTTCCTTCCTTCCTTTCTTCATTCCCTCTTTCCTTTTTTCCTTTTCCCCTTCTCCATTCCTGAATGAAATTTTGAATTTATTTTACGTATTCTATGAAAATATATATCCTGGATGAATTAAGGTCCAATTAGTCCTCCATCATTTTTGAATCCTGCATTTAATATTTTACTATTTATGATTAGCAATTAAGAAAATACACGTGTCCCTAAATAAATGTGAGTTATTGTATATAAGGTATACTTAATTTTAATTTATTACACTAAGTAATGAATAAAAAGACTCAAATAATGTCATAGTGCCTGGGTAAATATAGTTTGATTCAGTGCCAAGAATGACAAACTATAATGAACCCTAAGGATATTGCTACATTCATTCTACAAACATTACTTTCATTGGAAAATACAGAAGTATTTTCTTAAGTAATAGTTCTTGTTTGCTTT
This sequence comes from Alexandromys fortis, assembly GCF_014885135.2. Taxonomy (NCBI): domain Eukaryota; kingdom Metazoa; phylum Chordata; class Mammalia; order Rodentia; family Cricetidae; genus Alexandromys; species Alexandromys fortis. The sequence goes on from NW_026068008.1 coordinate 5,716,601, forward strand.
ATTGTTTCTTTTATTTCCCTGTCCCCTTCTTCAGGATAATGTCTCTTCTATGTTGAAATATTAAAATATTGTACAACATACTTCTGGGCCCTTAAAAAATATGTAATATGTTTTTGTCCTTGTATTCAAAATTGGCTGTTTTCTCATATAACATATACTGATTGTGGTTTCCCCTCCCTCTGCTCCGCTGAGTTCTTTACTAACTCTCTTCCCTCCTATTTGAACCTACTCCTTTTCTGTCTCTCATTAGAAAAAAAGTTCTAAGAGAACAAACAATCAAAATATAATAAGATAAAGCCAAATCCATCATAACTAACTAGAATAAGGCAAGCCAAGAGAAGGAAGAAAAAAAACCCATGAGAATGTATAGATTTATAGATAGATGTTGCTCAAATTTGGTTTTATTGTGGGATGTCTTATTTTCATCATTGAAAGTTTTCCTCAGCATAGTAGTCTGGTCTGGTGACTGGCATTTGTGGCCTCAGAGTCTGTAGCACATCTATTCGGACTTCTGGTTTAAAGGTCTCATTTGAGAAGTCAGGTGTAATAGGTATGCCTTTATATATTACTTGGTCTTTTTCTCTGGTAGCTTTTTATCCATTTATAATATTTGTTGTTCTTGCTGTTTATCTGTTTATTTAGTGTTTAAAAATTATGTTCCAAAGGAACTTTATTTTCTGACCCAATTATTTGGTGTTCTTTATGCTTCTTGAACTTTAATAGGCATCTTTTTATGTTAGGGTATATTTTTCTGTATGATTTAATTGAAAATACTTTCTATGAATTTGGCCTGTGTTTCTTTTCCTTTCTCTATCCCTGTTATCCTAAGATTTTATCTTTTCATAGTGCCCATATTTTCTGGATGTTTTGTGTTAGGAGGTTTTTAGATTTAACATTTTTTTTGACAATCTTTTAGGTTGTCAGTGCCTGAGATTCTCTCTTCCATCCCTTGCATTTTGCTTGCCTCTGTGGATCCTGCTATAGTTCCTAAAGTTTTCCTTTCTAGAGCTCCATCAGTTTTCTTTTTTATTGAGTTTATTTCCACTTTCAGGTTGTGAACAGTTTTATTCGTTTCTTTTCACTGTTTATGTTTTCTGGATATCTTTTAGGGATTTATTAATTTCTTCTTTAAGGATCTCTACATATTTATGTAGGTTATTTCAATGTCTTTTACATGTGCTTCAGCTATTTTGCAATACTCACAGTCCTGCTGTGGTAAGATTGCTGGGCTCTAGTGGAGATATATTGTCCTGACTATTCTTGATTGTGTTTTTATGCTGGTGTCTAGGCATCTGGGGTTTGGAGGCTGTAATTCTAGGTGCTAGTATCTGGTCTTGATATGTTAGGTGGGTGTTTTGTTCCTTGGTTTCTTCTTCTTCTCTAGTTTTTAGTAGAGTGTGGTGACTGTGTGTTTTCTGGGTCCTGATAGGTATGGGCCCTGGAGATTCCAAGTAAAATGTGTTTCTTACTATTGGGACTTGAAATTTAGGAATGGAGATGGGTTTGGGGCTGTGAAGGGGCTTCACAAATGGGAGGAAATTGGGGTGTTTCACTAGCATCTGCTTAGTCTCCCTGGAATAGAACAGACAGGGAAAAGAGGCCATAGCCGAAGTTCTGCTACAGAGCTGGGATGAGACTCGGGAAATGGCTTTAGATGAATGGTGGGAGAGGTGAAGATCCGAAGTTAGCTCAGTGTAGCCTGTGGGTCTCCAGGGAGTGATCTCTTGAGCTTCAGCCTGAGACAAAGCAGTGAGTAGGGGAAAGGAAGTTTGAAAGTGAAGATCTGTGTAAACTACTGGAGATTATTTCAGGAGATGAAGGGTGGCTGCAGCAAGTGTTTTGTTTCTGATCTTGGAATATGTTTGTTGAGCCACAGAGAGAGAGGTGAATGCTCTGCAATTAGCTTACCTGTTTTTCTTTCCAGATGGCCTGGGGTTTCAGTGGATTGCCTCATGGATTAGGGAGCATGACAATGCAACCAGTGGAGGTAAAGGAGGTTAAGAGGGGGAGAAACTGTGGGAGTAACTGGAGATCTTGGTAGGGAAGTTGCTGCTGGTGTTCTGCTGCAGAGCTGGGGATGGGAATGGAGGGTTGGAATTAGAGGAAAAGAAGAAGAGAGAAGAGAAGGTCTACTGTTAGCCTAGCTGCTTTCCTGACTTGTAGGTTCCCAAGAGGAGGAGGCTGGAGCTGCTGTTTGGGATAGCAACTAGAAGGGTGGGTTCGGGTTGGGAGGTGGTGGGGGGAAGCCTTCTGGATTCACTAGAGATGAGGTGGATAGATTCTGCTGCTAGTATTCTGGTAGGAAGCTGAGGATGAAAGTGGAGTTGGACACTGAGGATTATAGGGAGAAGGGAATGAAGAACTGCAGTTAGCCTACCTGCTTTTACTTATAATGCAGTTTTATAGACATATTCTTGATTTTATGTAACTAAAGAAAATCTAGAAACCACAAAAAAAATGGTATTTGTCTTCCTGAGACTGGATGGACTTGACTTGATGCTATTATCTCTCATTGCACCTATTTCCTTGCAAATGACATGATTTTATTCTTCTTTAAGTTTGAAAACAGTCCCCTTGAGTATATATACATCTATCTCGTCTTCATTCCTGTGTTATTGGAGACTTTGGTTCTATCACTTAGCTTTCAGTAACAGTGCTGTAGTAACTATGGATGTGCAGGTGTCTCTGTGAAGTGTTGACTTGGAATCTTCAAGACAAATATATGGTGGATGTCTGGATTTTTTTTATATTCTTAATAGCTAGACTAGTTTATATCTTCCTAATTCATCTCTAGATTGTACTAGCTTTTCTTTTAGAATTATCCAGAATCTGACTAGTTCTACCTCTTTTAGTACCCATTTTTGTTACTTTATTTTTTTTAATATTTGGCTGGGACACATTATAAATATTTCTTTTATTTCAGCCACTTTGTAATATTATTCAGCTACTATATTGTTTCCTGTCTCTCATATTTATTTATCCAAATACCCTAAAAGAAATTTCAGTCAGAGAAAAAACAATTCCACGTTGGAATATTATAGGTTCATAACATTACATGGAACTCTACTCTATCCACTGCTTGTAAGTGAATCCTAAGTGGTTTCTATGTTCTCATTTGAAATAACATAGCCATGGAAACATTATTACCACTTCATGGAATCATTGTATTAAAAAGTCAGGTAAAATCTATTGCCTTTCTGCACGCTTGGTGCTGTGTGAATGAACTACTTAATATTTCCTTTAGTTTCTCTAATTTTAGTGAAAGTCCTCTTTGGAAAAGTACTTCTTTCTTTAGTGTAAATTCTGTTCTATCCACATCCAATGTACAAGTATAAGGTATGCTCTTAGTGAAGATACATACATCTTTTGCAAAGTCACTCAATGCAGAAATGCAATTAAAATTCTAAGTTGCTATGATTTTGATATGTCTCATTCACTAATCCATCCACTTATTTACACATGAGTTCCCAAATGCATTTATTACTGTACCAACTAACAATAATTTATGAGGTATGAGTTAATATCTTGTTTGTTAAGTACTCAATGACTTTTTTAATTTTCTATGGAATATTTTAATAATATATTAATCAGTATACTTACAATTCATTTTTGGGAAAACTGTAATTTCTAATTTGGTTTCTAAACAGACAACTAATCAAATGACTTTTGTCATCTTTCTATCTCCTCTTCCATTATCCCTGAAACTTGTGTGGAGAAATGTGATATAGATGGCCCACTTAGAGATGAGAATACCTCACTATCTTACTCACTGCCTGTCACATAGAAATACAGACACACATGGGAACTCACAAAGGCTGGGGCAAGATCAAGTCAATGATAATCCAAACACATCTAGGGGAAGGTTAATGAAATAGTGCTACTGTCTGAAGAGCTGTTAGCTCTTGAGAGCTACTGAAGGAGGGAGAGTCACTTTCATTCTTGGCTTTTGGCCTGAGAGGCTAGCTGTGCTCCAGTAGCTAGTCCTGCACCTATACTCATAAAGACAACAAAAGTGGACTCCATAGTTATTAGATAAAAAGAGGGACAAAGTGAGCACATTAAGTATGAGGGTAAATCGAGAATGGTAAAAGGAAGGAGAACTTTAAGGGATGAAATGGGCTAGTTTGGATCCAAAGGTATAGCAAAAATAAATGTTAAATAAAATATTTTAAACTAATAAATTGTCAAAAACAATATAAAGTCTTGTATTTTTGTTTCTTCATTTCTAAATGATCTGAGAAATCTTTTTAAATCACATAATTATAAAGGAGCATGTGATATGTGGAGTAGGGTCTGGAAATTATTAGAATAATGTAGAGCATAAGACCATGAAGTAAATGGGTATTTTTTTCTACAGTCAGTGGTAGTGTGGTATATCAGAAGTCAAGCTCCCTTCATATAGCCATATGCATTCTCATATACATACAGAAATATATAACATGAAGAGAGTTGCATAGTAATGACTTCTTCAAAGACAAGGAAGGACACTAAGCTGTTTTTCAGTCAGAGAGGTCACTTAGCATTTATAAGGTAATGTATTCACTTGTTAAGAACACATACATACAGAGAAGGGAAAAATAGTTGAGCCAAAAACACAGATTAAAACAATTATAGTAATCTTATAAAATCTAAAAGCCTAAGGAAAGCTATTTATAAAAATCTGAAGAAATTAAAGTGTGGCATTATAGAACTAAATTTCAATTAAAAAATATCACATGTGCTTATAAATGCTAATGATCACATATTTATTATAGAATACAGATTTTATATTGACATCCATAATACCATGATAGGATTGATAGCATTTCTGTTAATGAATGCTGACAGAAAAAGAAACAAAAAGCCAAAAACCAAAAATCAAGCAAACCACACAGACACACACACACACACACAAATAAATAAATAATTAAAATAAATAAATAAATAAATCCCGAAAAAAAAAAAAAAAAACTAATACTTGTAGCAATTAGGGTGTCCAGGTGAATTTGTCTGCATCTAAGATTCTTCTTCTAAGAAGCTACAATATATTTTATTTCTTCCATCATGTTTAACTTGATAGCAGTAATTTTGTGTTGTGTCACTGCCTCAGTTTTATTTCTGTGGCTCTGAGTTACAGCATTTCTCCAGTGTGTGTTTTGATATTTAAATGTTGCCAGTGTGTTTACTTTTGTTACCATGCAAAAAAGTACGTGTTAACCTTTCAGATTATTGATTTTAGTAGATAAAAGGAAGGAAAAGTATTTTATTTAGTGGTAATATGAAATGATAACATGTGTTCTAATTTTAAAGATTATATTCAAGCTTAAGAGGAAATTATTAGTAAGATGAATTAGATTTCCATGAATACATTTTCCTCAATATGTCTGTTTCTGATGTATTTTCAAGCCATATTTATTTTTACCAATTACTATATTATAAATACTCTGAGTTATTTTAATATTTATGTTTTAAAGGTCATAGGATTCAATCAAACTAGTATTTATTGAGCATGAAGTATGTGTCAGACACTCGGCCTAGAGATGAAAAGTTAATTTTATCTAAATATGCATTGTCCATGGTTTATAGAACTTAGCAAGAACTTATGTCTGTGTTTTACAATGTGCACTTATTTATTCATATATGCAAGTTTATATGTTTATTCCTGAAAAATATTTTGCAAAAATATTGTGTGAATTAAATAAGGGCTGTTGAATTGAATATATATATATATATATATACATATATATATATATATATATGACAGAGAAAGAGATTAAGACTATAGAAATTCTAGATAGCTTTGTTGTTATTATTATTATTAATCATTATTTGAAAATAGTAGAAAGGTTTAACAAATTTATTTTTTTGGAGGAAAAGGGGAATTTAAGGGCAATCAATCAGTAATGCTTAATCCTTACAGAAATCATAAATTATAGCATTATAATCATGTCAGACAAAAATTCCTGTGAAGTGGTCTCATAGCTAATTTGCTTTGGTGCATGTCTCTTTTTGTTTCCATCTCTTCTATAAGCCTTCTCTCTTCTTTTGGGCTGGCTGCCTTATAGCATGGAAGGTGCACTCTGACCTCATTGACCATCTCTCCATTCACGCTCTTGGCATTGGCCTCCCCAGGGCTTGCCTCCATCTGTTATGGTTGTAAGAACACATTATCATGAGAAAGGACGTGATGTGAACTCAGGAAATACTAGGAGACTGATCAGTCAGTCTGTGTTAGTTTTTGCACTGCTTCCTATCTAGGGCTCCTCTACCTGGATTATGTAATTATACAGATTTTAATGATACTGTCTTTGCTTTTGAGGATAAGAAGCTTATATTCACATACTTGGAGAGAGTTTGAAAACTCCTAACATTGGGATGTGTTGGAAAACACTCTAACCTGAATCCTCTGATTACCACTGTATTCTTCTAGTAAGTAGAAAATAGAGACAGAAGATAGCCCTTCATATTGCTATAGCTTTAATTGGAAGGTGAAATAGTGGGCAATGAGAGTGAGGAAGACAGGAATGAGAACTTGCAGAATGAACAAAATGTTAGGCTTGAACTCTGTCATAAGTGTCATATGAACAGAAATAGGGCATGGTTCAGCAGGTAAAATTTTATAGATCTTTTGATAAAAGGCTTGGGCCAGTTCTGCAATGGAAAACTTCTAAATGCAAGTAGCATTGTGTATCAGCCCCTTTTCTCTCCTCCTCATTTGACAATAATTTCTTTATTGAGAACTTCTGGTGGACACACGCGATGGTAAATATAAGACCATATGATACACTTTCTCAACGAAGGAATGAGTGAGTGAATGGATGGATAAAATAAGTTTTCTTTCATTTTGTTCTTGTTTTATATGTTTTATCTCAAGTGAAGGAAATGGGTTGTGTTGCCAGGAGGATGTCTGTTAGAAGTTTTTCAGTGTAGGTAACAACATTTGGAAAGGATGTATGTGCAATGAGGTTCATACCTAGAAGACCAGCATACTATTGTGCATGATGAGAAAGACAATTGTTTTAGAGAACAAAGAGAAGGGACAAAACAAACTTAGCAGAGTTTACCTAACAAAATAATTAAATTTCAGCTTAGTTTTAGAAATGGTGAGAAAGCATAAAGTATCTTGGTAGGTAAAAGTCTACACACAGTTCTGAGGAACAGTGTAGACAGAAGCTAGTGACTGATACACTTATTTGAACAGGGAGAGTAAGACTCCAGTTAAAAGTAGTTGGATAATTGTAAGTAATCCAAACTAACTGAAAGCACAAAAACATACATGGAGACTACATTATAAAGATTAAATCAATCTTTATAAGATATGAATGCAGACATCTTTTCCCTTGTATAATGTTTTCACAGTGTCTGTCATAATGCATACAACTTTTAATGAATGACTTAAAGAGAAAGAAGGCTGGTCTTCAGTGCATAGAGAGCCACCTGTTGCTTAGCATGACAAGATGGAAATCGGGGCAATCCATGCCACAGATAGTCAAAGTAATTTTCATGGGGATTGCAACGTAAGTACATTCATGAATGGAGATAAGAGTGTGTCTTCTGAAACATCTGGGCTTATCCATAGCACAAGACAGTAGAGTTGCTGAAATCCAGAGACATGGAAGTAAAATCTTGGTTTCCAAAGTACCTCGTGCTTTCAAGAAGTGTAAAATTGGGGTCTAAGTAGTAAATTAAAGAAAAATGACTAAGGGAAATTAAACACACCCTTCTTTGCCAGCAAAGTTATTTTGTGCTTTGATCAGAAATCAAGGGTAGTGGCACCATTTAGCAAAAATAATTGTCCCACAGTGGATGAAGCTGACAGATGAGGCAGAGGTATCTCCAGAACTGAGAAAACTATATTACTTTTGTGAAGAAATATAATAATAATTGAAGATACAATTAATTTACATAAATGATATGCTAAATTGCAAGAGAAAACTTAAAAAGGTATGAGGACATTAGTTAAAGGACTCCTGAAGGAAAATATCGAACATAAAGAAATTAGAACTGTTGGTCTACTTAAGAGTAGAGATGAAGGAAGGATTTTAAGATCAATGCCAAACCCAATGTCCACGCGCATGTGTATACATGTGCATGTGTGCACACACACACAATGCAAACCCACACATACACAATTTTATAGATATACTTTAATGGTAGAACAATTATCTAATATTGGCAAGGTTCTGGGTTTGATTGCACACACACACATACACACTCACACACACATGGAAGGGCATAAAGGAGGTATAAGTGAGAGTAAACCTAGGAATGAACAAGGTGAACATATGATCAATGAAATAATGAGACTCTTTACTTAGTGCACTTACTATAAGCTAATAAATAAACGACAATGGTGTTAAATATTTACCAACAATGTTTCACGAGAGGAGAAAGAGGAAACTAATTCTAGTTACCAATATCAATTAGGTAAGAATGACACCATTACCCAGAAACATGGATACTTAACATAATGATGACACAAATGGACACTTCATACAATTGCACAAAAGATACTTACAGGGACATGTGTAAGTTAAACTGAATTAAGTTTGGAGATAGTATAGGTTTCAATCTTGTTTTTCTATATTATAATTCTGTAGAAGTTTTTATGTGCATTAAAATGGAATAAAGCACACATGATCTAACTGCAAATTTTCATAGGATTTTGTGAATATGTGATTATACAAAAGATATTTGCAAATGTATCAAGATGCTTGCTCTAGAGTTTATTCTCAAGAGATGATAAATACAACAGTAAATGTCATTAAAGAGAGACTGTTAATTATATAAAATACTTCTGACAATATTTTTAATAGTTAAAATGACAAATTTATTGCAATTAAAATTTGCCAATCTGTTACAGGACATGCTTTATGAAATGTAAACAGTAGACATTCAACTGCTGGGAAAATAAATACATTACACTCAGCCAATTAATAAGAAAAGTGTTCAATATCATTAGTCACCAGCAAGCTAGAAGTTTATTGAATTGCTATGTTTTACTCAGTACAATAAGCAAAATTAATTAAAAGCACAGTATAAAATGATAGGGATACAATGAAGTAGTTTGAATTTTCACATTCTAATTGTATCAATGCAAAAAAAAGACAAGTTGGGAGAATATATTGTTAGTGTCATATAAATCTTCACATTCATCTGCCTCCTGAACAAGAAATTCTACTCTTATTTATCTATAAAAGGAAACAAAATATGTAGTGTGAAGTGAAATTTTTAGAACAGATTCACATATATAACAAACTATAATAGATTATCCAGGAAATGATTGAAATAATTATCAACTGGAGAGTAGAATAGTGTGCTACAATGCAGCAAACAATATAGCACAGTAAAGAGAAAAAAATATATTGCATTAAAGGTGGATAAGCTAAAGCAAAAGAGAAAATAATACTTGTGAAATGTAATAAGACCCATGATGGACAAAAAGTTTGGGATAAAACAACATATTAAAGGATTTATTTGTCAAAAATGTCAAATTCTGGAGTAATTTCTGAGTAAGAAGAAAAAATTCGCTTACTTAGAAAAAGGTCAAAATAAATACCAAGAAAAAATATTTAAAATGAATATTTTCATATAATTAATAATACATTAAAACTATATTTAATAATATAGAACCAAAATTTATTTATAAAGGTACAAATAAGCTAAAAACAGCAGTGGAGGTAAATTATTATGAGAATAAAGAGTCATTCTGGAACTAAGAAGAGGAACAATGATGAAAACCAGCTGCCGAAGTGAAGGCTAAGTCTGGTTAGGGCATCCTGTATAGCAACAGTGCTCATTAATCATTATTTGGTAGTCAAATAGACTTTACTGAAGTCATGTCATTACATTGTCTATTATGGTGCAAGTTGTCACTAATCTATGGTCCAATGCAGTGACAGATGAGTATCAAGAGTATGTAGTGGTTCAATATCACATGACATGCTTCTGGCTTATTTTTGAAATGTAGACATGAGTTCTAGATAGTCTTCAGTGCATTCTTTGCAGCAAGGGCAGCACACCACAGAACTTTGCATGTGTGTCATGTTTGTACATGAGTTGAACAAATCATCACATGCACTATAAACTAAAAACTTGGGGAATTGTGTTCAAATATTCTGTTAAATAAGCATTAGGATTGAATAAAACAAATGACCATTATCAGAAAGGAATATTTAACAATCTAAGTTCTGACAAATCCTGGAAATTTTGTGCAATGGTGAGGCTAGACTTATTGAGGTGAAATCACCTCAAATCAATAAGTATTCTTTTATATTTCTGCAATATTGCAGCTGGTGGAGAAGTCTATTAATCATATAAACTGACACTAAGTTAATTTGTTGCTCATAGTTCAAATTCTAATAAAATATTGTATATAACAAAATTTAAAATAATCATAAATTAGAGTTATCAGTTGGCTTCTAGAAATATGTATGAAATTTGGAAGTGTTCTCTGCAAAATGAAAAAAAAAACTCAGTCTATGAGATGGGATTTATTTGAAGTTGGCAGTTTGAGCTTTTCTGTCCCATGCTTGCCATTGTGGTCAGACTTCTTGACATCCTGCAGTTTTTACTTTTTCATTTTATAGCTTATTAAATTTTGATAAAACATAAGGCCAGTGTGATGGCTTAGCAAGAAAACTGTGTGTGCTGCACACGACTACTCGTGTAACTGTGTGCTGTACATGACTACTCATGTAACTGTGTCTGCCTCACACGACTACTCGTGTAACTGTGTGCTGCACACAACTACTCGGGTAACTCTGTCTGCCACACACAACTACTCGGGTAACTGTGTGCTGCACACGACTATTCGAGTAACTGTATGTGCTGTACACAATGATTTGTGTAACTGTGTGTGCGGCACATGACTACTCGTGTTTGATCATTGCAAACCATGGCAGAAAGGAAGAACTGACTTGCAAAAGTAATTCTCTGAACTACACATGTACACAATTGCCTGCATACACACATATTCAAACACACACACAGCGACACAATAAAAATTAAAAAAAACAATGATAAATCATCATTATTATTACACATTATGGAAAGTAAAGAACATCTACTCTTTAAGTCATCCTACTGAAATTAATTTAACATTTTAAACATGTGTGACAGGCTCGGGACTCAATACGCACTCTGCTTAACATTATTGTAGATGTTATATTAAGAACATTACTTCTAGATTGTTCAAGGGTTAATGTTGTGTGTGATTTTGGTAAGACCATTTCTCTTAAATGTCTTTTTTTTATTTATCTCCATTAAACTTGAAGGACAAAAGAATGTGATCCAAGCTTCTGCTGCTTGCTCAGTTGCAGTGTACTGTGCAGCTCCTTCCCCTCTGCAGTTTTTTATTCTTTATTTTATGGTCTTGAGACACCGTTTTATTAATTAATTGTTTTTCACAAAAGATTATAATTTCCCCTCCCACCCTCCTCTTCTCCCAGCCTCTCCCTCCCTTCCCCATCCATCTCCTCCCCATCCCTTCCTCCTTCTCTTCAGAGAAGTGCAGGCTAAGGAGCTCTTAGCTTGTCAGGAATCATTGAGACATCAATACACCTGCATTAACCTTGTTTTGACTCTTTCAAATAGGGTAGATACTAATACTAAGTGCTCAGCAACTGAAATGACTTACTTTTTTAAATGCAGTTGTTTGCTTAAAAAAAAAAAAAAGTAGGACAAGTAAGGGAAATCAATTTGCAAAGCTGAGAGCAGAATGTTAAAATATCACCTTCACAATGAGGCGGGTTTTACAGGCGAGCCTTTTGTTTATTGTGGCTGGAATCTTTACATAATTGTATTGTATTTCTCAGTGGTTTTTTGTATATGAATAAAAGACTCACTCTCACAGCTCAGCCCCTCTTCTCTCCTAATAGACCTTGGGTTTGAGTTACAATGGTAGATTAAGTTTTAACTGCAGACAGAGAGCTGCCTCTCTATTCAAAACTGCACTTTATGCACTCATAGTTTCATGGTGCAGCTTTCAGAGTTCCTTTCTGCTCCAAGTTCCATTTTTTATATAATTCTCAAGTGCTTGAATACACTTGTTTGTATGAGGTATATTTGCTCAGTGAGGCATGTAATGCATTTACAAATTACATAGTCAAGATTTTACATAGAAGAGTTCTAGGCTTTATTTATATTGCTTTTAAAATCATACCTTGTCATAAAATGAAATTAGAATTTAACTATAAATGAAAAGGGATAACACTAAAATTCAGTGAATATATTCAATTGTTTTTATTATTCTTTTGATAATTTATTGCTGACATTAGTACTTAGTCTTAAGTCTAGCATCTTATGTTTTTTGAACCACTGAGAGAAACACACCACTCAGTGAATATTCTAGTTGGGTATAGAGAGTATATACTAATAGCTCACTAGGATTAAAGTATTTATTTAATGCTTATAACAATCTAAGGGTAGAATTATCACTCTCATTTAATAAGCACGGTAAAGGGAAATCCAAAAAATTTAAGAAAATTGAGAAGGCATTCACCAGAGCTCACTGACTGTTAACAGGGGTTTAATGGTGACCTAAAGTAGTGATCATAATGTCCATCCATTTCTGAGAATTGCTGTGGGTCATCCAATTTCCATATATTAGTTTTACATCATCAAAGAGTGGGTCTCTAATTTTGGTTAAGATTCCCCAGAAAAATCAATAGACCATGCAATTGCAAACAGGCAGAATTCATATTTAAATCTCATGCTTGACATTAAAGGGATGGTCTGCTTTTGACTTTTTAATGAGCAAATATTCCTTGGGTAATATATGCACATTGTAGGGCAGGGAAACTCTCTAGTGGAGAGAAGGTGGGCATGGAAATAAAAAGGTAGTATTTTAGCATATGCTGAACTGTGTTCTATTTCTAATGTCCTTTGTCTTTCCTGGGTGTTGTCTTATTTTTCTATAATAAGAAAATGTCCTTTTAGCATATCACTCTCAGTGAACAGAAAACCTTCTTCCTGTCTGCTTATTAGGGCTCGGTAAGGAAGGCGTGATTGAGGACATAGGCCTTATGGTATGGCAGTTTTACAAGTTATCAATGCATTTAACTAAAAATATTCTTGCATTCAAGTTCCAGAAAGCTCGTTGGTTCCTCTTGAGGATTTTTGTGGTGAGAGGGAGTAAGACATGCACTGAGGAGTAAACTGTGCTGAATACAATAACCCACAACAACGTAGAAGAAGGTTTAGGGTTCCAGAATCAGCTGTTTCTGGAGAGAATAAGGTGAATGTGGGGAGTGCCTCACCTCAGTTTCCCTGTGTTGAAACGGCATAATTCAATACTGGTTTCCAAGGTAACTGTGAATTCTAATACTGCATAAAATTGTAGAATGAAATGGAATGAAACACACTATTTTTAGAAGACACTGTTGAATATGAAATTAAATAAAAAAAACCATGTAAATGGAATTTGTGAAATACTATCAGCAAAATTTCTTCAGTTGCTGCTTGCGTTTGCTGAGAAGAAAATGAATGAACTGTTTTGTGGTAATAATAAGAAAATACCGACAAAAAGACAAAGAAGATAGATTTCAGGCTTTTAACTTCAGAGCATTTATCTGGGATATAAATCATCTGACAGCCATTTGGAAAACTTCTACATCAAAGAATACATTGAAATTGAATAAACCACACATGTAGCAAGAGATTCTAGTTGGGCATTTTTGGAGTACACTTTCAATATTAACTCCAATAGATACAACTATCATGATTTTTTTGTTTTATATTTACATACATATACTAAATCTTTAATATTTGTTTAGTAAAGCAATAAAAACAATAACAACAAAAACCCATGACATGCAATGTCTTCTTAACCTTCAAATAAATATAATAAAAAATTCACATTATATATTTATGGTTTCATTCCTCATAAAACGTACATGAACAGAAAAAATCACATCTAACTATTAAGTTGTGTACTGAAGACACATGTCTTCAAGCACTGGACTGAGCTCCCAAGGTCCCAATGAGGAGCGGATGGAGGGAGAACACATGCAAGGATGTCAGGACCACGACGGGTGCACCCACCCACTGAGACAATTTGGCTGATCTATTGGGAGCTCACCAAGGCCAGCTGGACTGTGACTGAAAAAGCATGGGATAAAACCGGACTCTGAATATGGCGAACAATGAGGCTGATGAGAAGCCAAGGACAATGGCACAGGGTTTTGATCCTACTTCATGTTCCGGCTTGGTGGGAGCCTAGTTAGTTTGGATGTTCACCTTCCTAGACATGGACAGAGGGGGAAGGACCTTGGACTTTCCACAGGGCAGGGAACACTTGACTGCTCTTTGGACTGGAGAGGGAGCGGGAGAGGAGTGGGGGGAGGGGAAGAAGAGTTGGGGGAGGGGGAGGGAAATGGGAGGCTGGGAAAAGGCGGAGACCTTTTTTTTTTCCTTTTCTCATTTAAAAAAAAAGAATTAACCAATGAATTAAAAAAAAAAGAAAAAAGAAAAAAAATAACCCTCTCTTTTTGGAAGGGAGATGTCAGCTCAGGTTATCAAAGAACATGTAATGTCATTCTATTCTCCTGTGGCTGTACTGGGATAGGCCAAGGAGAGCAAAAAGTCCATTTGTATTGGTAGTTTGAACTGGAGTATTGGAAATGTATCCCTTAGGGCATGTGAATCCCAACTTTCCAGAAAAAAGAAAAAAAAAACAAAAAAAAAAAACAATTTTATAGGGAAGATTTATCCTTCTCTCTATTTGAAGAATGCCTCATATTCTTCAATGGTTGTTTAGTTATATAAGAAACAGGATAATTTGATAATTTTACTAGATATTAAACAGCATGAAATACAAAGATGAAACACTTCACAAAATATAGTGCTTTAATAAAAACCCTAAATATCCATCACTTAGTGAATTTAGGTTTATGTATTAAAATTTAAGACTAGGGTAAATCATATTTCTGCCTTTGTTGTACTTAGCTGTCATCAACCTCAGACTCTATGGTATTTATCAGCATTTATCTCTAGATGTCTGATGACCAAGGGACTGCATCCTAAGTGTCTATGTCCCCCAAAACAATTCTCTGCCCACTATTTCTGGGTAAAGTAATTCCACTGTATGTGAAAATAGGTGTTTTTGATTAGACTTTACTGTGAAAAGGTTGTCTTATCAAGCTAATAAATGAACTGCTGAAAATGCTGACAGGCAGTGGCTGGAAATGACTTTTGCCCATGGCTCAATTACAATCTGACCAATAGGAATGAAGGGAGGACATCTAAAGGTGATTAATGGATTGCCATGTCACTGTGAGCGAGTTAACTCTCACTACCCTAAATGTGAGTTGACAGTATAAATGAGAATAGGAGAGAACAAAACAGTTAGGAGGAAAGCTATCAGGCTATAACAAAGAACAATCGAGAAACAAATATGAGCTCAATTAAAGAGGCTGAGGACCTGCTTCACAAGTAATACTGCTTCATCCCTTAGTTTAGATCTCTCTCTGGGGCTCAGGCCTCCTTTCCATTCTTTTGTGTGACTGAGAAATTGTAATGCACACACGTGAACACACACAATGAATCAAAAAGAATTATTTAAACTTAAGTGCAGAATTGCTTGAGTTTTATCAATAGTTCTCTTCATATTGAAAATAGCTGCCTTGGTGAAGAAATGATTAATTATCAAATTCTATAGAGATTATTTCTTCTACACAGTCTCCAAAGAGGAGCAAGTAATGGCAGATGAAGCCAACATAGTTTTCTACACAGGATATTATTTAGATAACTGCATTGATTTACTTAGAAGGAAAGCATGCTCTCCATACACCAGCCAGATGGATGTAAGTTGCATACTGAGTAACATAGTGTCAGCACAGGGAGATAGAAGGTAGAAGCTGGAAGAAAAGAGGAGAAACAAGAAGGGGAGACAAGGAGATCAAAGCATGGCTGGAATGCTGACAACAAAGGGCACAGAAAGATGGAAAAACCACCCAAACCTAATATTGAAGAGGCTGTCAGAAAAACTAGTGAAGGGGATAACAATGGCTAAAATAGAAAGTGGACATGCACAAAACCCAAAGACATGGAGGAATAAAAGCAAAGGATGGGAGCTTCATGCAGCACAGTGCTGCCCCTTTCTCCATCCTTACGTCAGCTCAAGGTTTCAAAAGAAAGCAGAGCAGTAAAGGGAATGAAGCTGCCCTTGGTAATATGGACACAGTTTCCCAGAATGCAAGGTTCCTGTGCACACATTTCAAGCATAATATTTGCCAGGGGACTAGAATTAAACCACCCTCTTAATTCATAGCAGGTAAAACACTAGGAGAAACTCTTAAACAAGAAGCTCAAGAAAGTGGTGCAGCAAGAATGTCTTGTATTTCAGACACAGATTTGGAATGGAAAAACAATCCTGTCTATCATTACAAATAAAACATATACTTACTATGAACATAAGTATATGAACATATGAGTACACATATTCAAAATAATACAATTTCAATAATTCTATCACATGTTGTTCTTTGGCTACAAATGAGAAAGAATAAGAAATTGAGTACAATATACTCCTCTTATAACGCTAGTGACTCTGTTATTGTGCCTAGCCTTATGATTTGTGTCTGTCACCATTCAGCTAGAACAGGGCTAGCTTTCGAACAAAACACATTTGAAAACAAGTCTTGTTTTGTTGAAATGTGGTTTTTAATTTGGGCGTGTAACTTTGCAGTGACTTTTTTTTTCTGAAATTGTACTAAAGACTGAAAATTGGGAATGTATGTTTCTCTCTGATATACCTTCTTTGAATAAGCATTTTCTTTTTTCTGTCCAAGTTATCATAGAAATTGAGGATGAAACATTCTGCCTTAGGTAGAGAAATTGCAATCTGTATCTCAAAAACATTTGATTTTAATAAATAGGTATAATGAATACTGCAAAATTAATTTTTGATATTACTTTACAAGTGCCCATTATTGAAAACAAATGCATAATGCATTAGGTGCAGAAAAAGAAATCCTCACACAGAGATACATTAGTGATTGTTTTCACAGTGTGTTGCATATATAAGATTTGTATTTACCAAAGAAAAAATTACTTTAGCATATTTAATAATCTTCAAAAATGCTTCATCAAGATAAATAGGAATTCTTATATTATGTCAAAACTGTTATTAAAATCAAATTCATGACAAACTTTTAATTAAAAACTGCTGCTGATGAAATGGAGAAGATAAGTGCTTTTATTTTTTTATCCATTTTTGCCACATTCTGCTAAGGTGTGATTGAGAATTACCAAGGAAAACCCTACGGAGGGGAAATATGTAGAGCATATTTGTATATGCATGTAATATAGGCATGTAAAATGTTAAAAAATATTTTAATTTTGTAGGGTAATATTAAAAAATTAGATTTTTAAAAGTAAATCAAAAGCTGAGAAAATTTAAGAAACTTGTAAAGTTCTTAGAGGTGCAAGTTTTGAAAACATTGATTTTAGTACAGACTATTGGCTCATTCATATTTACTTAATAAAAGTATTAATTTTTGATAGCATGATTAGCAAATGATGCTATATACTTAATTGTTGTGTAGGTTGATTAGTAAATGTATTACTTCATGTAAACAAAATAGAAACAGATATACTGAACGATTTATTATTTTAATCAATATTAGTTTCAAAATTCTCTATGTATGTGTGGTTGTTTACTAAATATAAAATTTAACTTAGTTTTCCATATTCTTTAAAAAGAAGTTAAAGATACATTGAAATGGTTGCTAAATAATGTGTTTTGCCTCAGTCATAAATATTTTACTCATTTCATTCTGAGCAGAGTAAAAGGCTTAGGTCACTCAGGGCAGAATGCTTGTATGACATGATACCATCAGGATGGTAATAAGAAAATGTACACATATATTTTAGTCCACAAATTCAATTCTATCCAGAATCATTTTGGGGCCAATTGGGGCCCACAATCTATACAGATTTTTAGACATGAGGGTGGAGTTAATAGTAAATGCCTATTTCATTGAAACGGTCAATTCTGTTTTAATGAAATATGATTATAACTGCTCATTAAGTTAAATTAAATTCTCTGAGACAGTTTTTCCTTGATGCTCCTGCACCTTGAACTGAAGGTAACCCACACTGCTGCAATTATACGTCTACATGTGAAAGTACTGTGGCCAAAATGGGGTAGAAATCTCATGAGCTTACCGTATGTCATTGCTTTGCCAAAAGTTTCATTAGTGTTAGGGCAGTATATATGTGAGCCCAAATACTGTTATTGTGAAGCATATTATGTTTAACTTTATTAAAAATATATGAACATGTGACACACACACAATACACACAATTCATACTTGTGTTTACCTTATAGGAAAGTCCAGAACTCAACTTTATACATCTTTTACAGTCATTGAGCCTGCATCCAAAATCATTCAGTTTATTAAACACACCATTTTGCTCTTATAAGCTCTTCAACTCATGGAAATACCGTAATTCATATCTGAATGGATAATACAATTTAATGTTGAATTAATTGATGATTGAATGAGACTAAAATACACAAGTAGGTATACAAAAGGAAAGATTTAGAACCAGATAAGTAGTAATAGTTTTAAAAAGTATTAACTTTTATATTTATTATACTGCATTAAAATAGCATATTCAAATTTCTCAGAAAAAAAATCACTAGTCAGCCTAAATTGTTGTATATGCCTTGACCACTGATGATTAGGGTTGTGTATTTATTGTTGTTTTAAAAACTTAATTTGTTTCAATGTTTTGGTCAACCACACACCACAAAACAGGAACAGTAGATTATGAAGAATCAACAATTTGAAGGTTTCATTTCCATATCTCAAACAAAATTAGTTTTAAATTTAAAAAAAGATTTCATTAAATATAGTATGTATTGTTTATTATATTCAGATTTGAATCAATACCCAATACTCAGATGACAGGGCTATATTATTTGAGAAATAATATTCATGTATAGAAATCCTGGGAATATACACTTCCCACACCTTTGTGGTTCACTAATACTTATGAAACCTCATTATCTAATGGGATTATTTATTGGCAAACCGAGATGAAAGGGGTCGGAGACACAGTCCTGTGGTTAACAGCATGTATTGCTTTTCTTCAGCCATGGGATCAGTGGCGAGAACTCTACAGAAAGGCTCATATCCACTTGTAACTCCTACCCTTAGCAATCTGACACTCTACCTGGCCCCTAGAGGCACCTGAACTTAGGTATATATACCTCACATGGGTAATTGTTCAGCCACAGATAAAAGGCTGCACTTCCAGGTTCTAAAGGCAGGCATGTGCGGACAGGCCCTCAGGAACAAAGTCCCTCCCCCACCATGACCCACATGTGCGCATGCGTGATTACATCCACATATGACTCAGCTAAAACCCTTGCACACATGCATAAGTCACCCATCTGCATCATCAGTGTATAATGTAGTCACGCCAACCCTCTGTGTGCAAGTGCTAGGCAGCTTTTAAAGGCTGGACACACCTTTTCTCTGTCTCTGTCTCTGTCTCTGTCTCTTTCTCTCTCTGCACACCTATCCCAAGGCCTGTACACACCCCCTGTAATAAACCCTAAGAGAGTTTTTTGCATTCTGTGTTTCCTTCTCACTCACGCCAGGTAATTTCATTCGTGCTGTGACTTGTAGAGGTTCTCCCACCCCAAGCCTCTCTCCTGGGGTTGTGATCCAGAACCAGGAAATTCTTCTCCACAACAACTATGTGTTCCATATGCCTGAGCACAATTTCTCCAAACAACACTCACTTCAATTGATGAATTTCCCCATTCTGGTCAGCTTAACTGTTTCTCTGACCCTGAGGAATTGACTGTTGAGCTCCAGCAACCCTTTGGTGTTCCTAAAAATGGGGGGACTACCCCCAACCATGGTATTCAAGACTAAGGTTGTGCCCTTTGCTGACATTCATCTGTGGATTGCTTCCCTTAGTTAAAATTGTGACTGGATTGACCTGGGGTCAGTCCTCCAGTGCTAGACTATACACTCTGTGTGGGGGCTCAGGTCCCTCAGATTCTTCTTTCTTCTTTTTTTTCCCATCTCTTCTCTTCTCTTCTCTTCTCTTCTCTTCTCTTCTCTTCTCTTCTCTTCTCTTCTCTTCTCTTCTCTTCTCTCCTCTCCTCTCCTCTCCTCTCCTCTCCTCTCCTCTCCTCTCCTCTCCTCTCTTCTCTTCTTTTCTTTTCTTTTTTCCTTTCTTTTCTTTCCTCACCATAAAAGGCCACTCAGAGTGGCCTTGGCCTCTCTGGGTTCCAAGTCACAGAAAGGATCTAGACAGGCCTTACCTTCCTGCGCATGGCCGGGGGGAAGCCCTCCCACAGGTCTTGTGAAGATTGTGCTGATTCACACCCAGACCACAGTCAAGAGATGTCTTACTGTGGGCCTTGTGGTGTCACCATTTCAAGGCTTTTTATGGTATTCAACAAGCCATCCAAACCCATTAATCCAGCCTCCCCTCTGGGATTCCTTTTAGAGGCCCCAAAACCCCAGGCCTTAATGCCAGACCTATAGATTCCCACCCGTCTGCTGCCTTTGTTCAAAAAAAAAAAAAAAAAAGCCACGTTACAATTTAGATGGTACCTTTGTTTCCGATATATTATGGGAGCTTTCTAACTACTGTCAACGCACAGGCAAATGGAAGGAGTTTCCTTACATCCAAGTCTTTTACTATTTAGGCTCTAAGCCTAAGCCCTCTGTCCTTGCAAGCTGTTTACCTGCCCACATGTTCTTGGCTAAGCCATCTGTGCTGGAAGAACCCTCTACTTCCACTCTGGACCCAGCTAAGAAACCCCCATCCCCCCAGTTTCTACTCCTGTCCCTTCAGCCCCTGCCATTCCTCCTTTTACTCCTTTACCTCCCGCTGCCTCACCACCTCCCTCCACTGCTCTTCAGCTCTTCCCCTCCCCTGACTACCTGCTCCAGTAGCTGAATCATTATTCCTCTCTGGTGACTGGCCTTCCCCCCCACCAATACCTGCTCCGGTAGCCCTACTGAATCATTATTCCTCTTTGGGGCCTGGCCACAGCAACCACCCTGATCTGGCACCCACCTTTACCCCTCTTCTCACATGCTCGCATGCTTCTACGGAATGGGAATGTAACCCTAACCAAGTTAAGCCTGCTGCAGTTCTCCCGGTGCAAGAGGTGACTGGCATAGATGGATTGGTTAGGGTACATGTCCCTTTTTGACTCTCAGAACTCCCCCACATAGAACAAATACTGGGATCCTATACGTCAATTCTACCACTTACATAAAAAAATTCCAATATCTTACCCTGTCTTATAATCTCACCTTTCATGGCATCTATATTATATTATCTAATAACCTAATTCCTGAAGAGAGGAAGGCAAGTTTGGGAGTAGGCCAGAGTACATGCAGATGAGATTTACCAGACTCTTGCCTTCCACCCTCCCGGAGCAGAGGCAGTCCCAGAGGAAGATCCACACTGGAATTATAATACTCAGGGTGAGATTTTATCTAGGGACCAGTGGTTTTTGACTTGACTCCTGGTAGGTCTCTGTAAGGCTGCTCTCAAGCCAGTAAACTATACTAAGCTCTCAGAGATCATTAAAGATACAAAGAAAAATCCTTCTGCATTTTTGGAATGCCTCACAAAAGCTCTGATACAGTATACTAACTTAGATCCAGAAACCATGGAAGGCAGACAGTTATTCATGACTCATATTTTTTAATCAGTGCTATTCTGACATTAGGGCTAAACTTAGACATTTGGAGAAAGGCACCACAGGCAGAAGTCTTAGAGTTGGCTTTTAAGGTGTACCATGCAAGAAATGACAAAGCCTGCAATCACTGTCTTGTGCTAGCTATGGCTTCCTGACCAGCTGAGGATACAGACCACCCGATCCATGCTGTTCGTGCTGCTCCCTTGTCCCCTGGGGTTTGAGAACTGCCAGGCCCAAGTTTCAAATGCAGTAGAACTGGTCACTGGGCCCAAGCATACCCTAATCCTCATCGTGGTCCCATGAGACCTTGCCCAAGGTGCCATAGAGAAGCACATTGGGCAGTTGATTGTCTTCCTGCACGTAGTGGCATGGAGACTTCAAACCCCAAAAATTTCCAAGTTGATGTTTGAGGTCTGGCTATGGACAAGTGAGGCTTCCCGGGCTTCTTTGACCCGACCACAACTGTCCTCTGTACCAGGAAACCATGGGTAAACATGCTATCAGGATGGCCCATATCCTTTCGCTTGGACACCGAAGACACATACTCAGTACTGAGAGAATCTTGGGGGCCTACCTCTCCTTCTAGTTTGTTTAGCTATTGTCGGGGTAGGGGGACAGCCTTCTCTACCTTAGCAAACCTCATCACTTAACTGTGTTTTTAGGGGTATTTATCTCACTCATTCATTTTAAATCATGCCAACTTGCCCGGTACCTCTCATGGGAAGGGAATTTTTTAGCAAAAGTAGGAGCTTGTATTTCATTTGCTCCTCCCATTCACCTTACCCCAAACTTGCCAGAAGCTTCACTCCTCCTTCTCCTAGCCTTCCAACCTCCCAACCCCTCCATTGCTAAACACCATTACTCCATTATTATCCAATTACAAGATCCTACTAAGTACATTACCCAAAGCTCAGTATCCCATCTTTCTCCAGAGCCTTAGGGGACTTGAGCCTATTATCTCTGACCTTTTAAGAAAAAAAAAAAAAACTACTTTGCCCCACCTCTTCTCCATTTAACACCCTTATACTTGCTAACACCCCTTATGGAACCTATCACCTGGTTCAAGACATCCAGCTCATTAACTCTGCAGTGGTCCTTCTTTGTCCTGTAGTGCCTAGCCCTTACACACTCCTTTCCTCTGTTCCTCCAGGAACTTCCCACTTCTCAGTTCTAGACCTCAAGGATGCTTTTTTTCCCCTCTATTCCTCTTAGCTCTCAATCTCAAAACTCAAATCTTTGCCTTTACCTGGACTGATCCTGACACTTACCTCTCCACACAGCTCACCTGGACTGTCCTTCTGCAGGGATTCTGATACAGCCCACACCTGTTTGGCCAGGCTTTAGCTTCTGACCTTCTCTCATTGTCTCTCCCTAAGTCTAAACTCATACAATATGTGCATGACATTTTACTTTGCAGCCTATCACTGGAGATCAGCAAAACTGATGGCTCCACTCTTAAATTTCCTGTCCAAAGGGGGCTATAGAATCCCACCTCTAAGGCCCAACTGTCTACCTCTCAGGTCATTTACTTGGGATTAACTATTATCCCAACCCCAAAAGCTATTATCCTAGACAGAAAAAAGCTAATTCAGTCCCTTGCAGTTTCTTCCTCTAAAGCAGAAGCCCTCTTTCTCTCTTCTTGTCCACACCTTATATGAGGCAGTCTTGGCTCTCTGCATGAGCCCCTTCTCCATCCAATGACTAAACCCTTTCAGAGACTCCAGAAAGCCCTTTTTCAGGCCCCAGCTCTTCATCTCCTAGATTTAACTCATTCTTTCTCCCTTTATGTAACAAAGAAGGAGGGGTATGCCCTTGGGGTCCTAGGACATCAGTTGGGACCCTCCTTTGCACCTGCAACATACCTGTCAAAGAAGATGAACCTCACCACTCAGGTCTGGGCACCCTGCATATGTGTTTCCGTGGCCTCTGAGCTTCTTTTTTTTTTTTTTTTTTTTTTTTTTCCCTAGGATGTTTATTACAAAGATAAACCCTGATCCTTGAGTTGGGCTCATCGGTAGGATTTCTGGTATTGAGCAGGGCACCAGGACCTCCAAACTTTTTGGATTCACAGCGCCGAGGATCAGCTACAAGCAGGGTCCGATCACACTGGATGAGGATATCTTTGATCTCCTTCTTAGAGGCCTCATCCACATACTTTTGGTAGTAGGCCATCAGGGCTTTGGAGATGGACTGTTGGATAGCATAAATTTGGGCCACAGGACCACCACCCTTCACACGGACCCGGATATCCACACCCGCGAATCGCTCCTTGCCCAGCAGCAGAACAGGCTCCAGTAACTTGTACTGCAGCATGCGCAGCTCGATCATCTCCAGGGGACGTCCGTTCACCTTGAGCCCATTCCACCGTTTGCAGTGTACCATGGCTGTGGCTGTCTTCTTGCGTCCAAAGACTTGCACGGACTGCAGCGGACCCTTGGCCGGCATAGCTGCGAGTATGAACACTAGGTCCTCACCTTGCAGCGCCTCCACCGGAAAAGGCACCACTGAGCTTCTTATGCATGAGTCAAAGAAACTACCTTCTCCCACCACAGTCTGTTCCATCTCTTAACTTACAAAGGCTCACAAACCTTACCCCCTTCCTGAGTTCTTTCCCTCCAGGTGGCACTAGTAGAAGATGCCACACTCACTTTCCAATGCTGCCCATCCCTTAATGTCTCAAATCTCCTACCTCAACCTAACATTAATTATCCCCCATCTCATTCCTGCATAGAAACCCTAGAGGATCTACTGCCCCACCCTTCACATATACAGGAGGGCAAACTGTTCCAGGTCATCTATACTTTGGACACAGATGGCATCACCTTTTTATTGATGGGACCTATAGAGTAGGGTATGTCATAGTATCAGATACTGGGGTAGTAGAGGCAAAGGCACCCCCTGCCCATGCCACCAATCATCAGGCTGAGTTTATACCTCTTACCTTTGCCTTCTATCTAGCAAAGGGACAATAATTAAATGTTTACACAGACTCCAAATATGCCTTTCATATTCTTCTGCCCCATGTAGCTATCTGGAAGGAACACAGGCTTCTTATGACAAAAGGAAGATCCATAACTAACTCAGGTTACATTATGAACCTGTTAAAAGCCTCTCATCTCCTCAAAACTATAGGAATTCTTATAGGAGTTCTTAAAAATGATCACTGCCTCTTGTAAAATCTGTCAAAAGTCAGATCCCAAGACCAAATATTGTAATTTCCTTTTTCTCACCCACTAGGCCAGGGGCTCCCTTCCAGGAACTGACTGGCAACTGGATTTTACTCATATGCCCATGGTCAGAAGAGTTAAATATCTCCTGGTCTTGGTGGACGCAATGTCTGCAAGGACTGAAGCATTTCCCACCACTAAGAGGGCCCAGACAGTGTCTGATGTTCTTCTCCAAGAAATCATCCCCCGGTTTGGAATCCCAACCTCTCTTCAGTTGGATAATGGCCCAGAGTTCACTTGCTAGATTTCCCAAAATTTGTCCAAGGCTCCCCTGGCATTTTCATACCCCATACCATCCTCAGTCTTCAGGGAAGGTGGAACAAACTAAATATTCCTTAAAAAAATGTTCTTGTTACAATGTCACAGGAACTTCACCTTGGCTGGGGAAAACTTTTGCCTCTGACCCTTCTAAGGCTTTGGGCTCTCCCCAAAGGCCCCCTTTTCATCTCACCCTTTGAACTCATGTATGGGTGGCCAGTTTTATCCCCCAGCCTCTCACCTAAAACCTCTACCTTTCCCGATCACCGGCTTACTCCATTGTTATCCTTTCTGCGCTCCCATTTATGGGATTTTACCAACTACTTATTACCTCAGCCATGTGTTAATTCATGCCCACCACCAATTAAAATAGGGGATCAGGTACTCTTCTCTCCCCTAGACCAATGCCCTTCACCCCTTCCCCCTATATGTCAGGGCCCCTGTAAAGTAATTCTTGTAACTTCCACTGCTGCCAAGCTTGAGGAACTTTCTCATTGGATTCACCTGTCCCACCTTAAACCTTTTA
Source organism: Alexandromys fortis (assembly GCF_014885135.2). Taxonomy (NCBI): domain Eukaryota; kingdom Metazoa; phylum Chordata; class Mammalia; order Rodentia; family Cricetidae; genus Alexandromys; species Alexandromys fortis. Next base: position 5,742,276 of record NW_026068008.1, read on the forward strand.
CTCTTCCAGCTCAAGATATTCCCTCATACATGGTAACTCAAACAGGAGGCTGTTCCCTTAAGTTCCAGAGGGCATCAAGATCAGTCATTCATTCTCCAGTTCCAGAAAAATAAAAGTCCCATCTTTACTCAACTCTCCTGTGCCAAAAACTTCATATACTCTCCCTCTTTCCCTTTCTTCTATCTGCTTTACCAACTTCTCCATATCTCCAATGTCATGCTTAAATTTTCAGTTACCCACTCAGCTGTAATTACAGGGACAGTCATTAGATATAGAGCCAAAGGTACAGGGAATGTCAAAAGCCCAGTTGGTAAGAAACAATAACAAGTTTATAGCCCCAAATTTCAAAAAATGCACAAAACAGACTTTAACATAACAGGTTTATTACTGACTGTAGAAGCATTTCCTGGATGTTAAGGTAGTACCATAATGCAAAAAGATTTACTTCAGGTAAAACATTAAAGGGTCTAATAAATATCCTTTTCAACAATCTCCTCCTTCTTCCCCTCTCACCATCTTATATTCTATCGTTGTAATTATAAACTTTTAATATGTCTAAAATTTATTTTTAAACATATTTATAAGCTCCAGGGAGTCAATTGGACCTACCTAAAAGGATCAGACTCATTGAGAATAAGTATCAGTTAATTCTTGCCTTATCATTCCTGGTCTCCTGGACCCCTGGGAAATTTCCTCCTCCGCCCCCCCCCCCTAAAAAGAACCTCCCTCTATCTTCCATCTTGGGATTCTCCTCTGTTAATCACCAGGATCTAAAATTTTTTCCAGACATAATTTTCTGCCTTTCCAGCATCTTTCATGGTCCAAGCTGCCAGCTTGCCAGTTCTTCAGATCCTGGAAAATACAGCAGTAACCAGCCACCCCAAGACGTGGTCAAACATCTCAACGCCTTGATGCCCACAAAGTCAGTGTGAAGCAGTTACAAGAGACCTTATGATGCCTCATTTCCACACAATAAGATACCCAAACACCCCAAATTTTTATAATAAACAAAAGGGTAAAATGTAATTATTCATCCACAGATAAAGCTGCACTTCCAGGTTCTAAAGGCAGGCATGTGCAATAGGCCTTCAGGCACAAAGGGCCCCATACATCTATGTATGACTCAGCTAAAACCCTTGCATGCACGCATGAGTTGCCCATCTGCATCACTAGTGTATAACATAGACACACCAACCCCCCGTGCACATGTGCTAGGCAGCTTGTAAAAGCTGGATTGCCCCCCACCCCCCCGCACTCTGATCTCCAGGCCTGTACACACACCCTCTAATAAACCTAAATGGGTTTGTGTTCTGTGTTTCCTTCTCACTCATCCCACGTAATTTCAACATGCACATAGAATTTATATATTTTTATTTATTCTTAATTTTTCTATTTCATTTTAATTAAAATATAACTACATAGCTTTATCCTAACCTTTTTCTCCCCCAACCTTCACCTAGGCACACTCTTTCCAATGTCTTTAATTTCCCACTTATTCTCAAGGTAATATCCTTAAATTCCTAATTAGTATTATTACACACACACATGTATGTGGATGTACAAATGTATAAATATATAATACCAATACTTAAAATGTTCAAATAATAAATTATATAGTTATTATACAAAAACTTGACAGTAGTGTTTAGAGGGTTGGCTTCACAGTTAGAAGAAAATTGTTGCTCTTGCAGAGGACCTAGGGTTCAGTTTCAGGCACCCACAGAGTGGCCAATAATCATAAGTAACTCCAATTCCAGTGACTCTGTCATTGTTTTCTGACAAACACACTCAATGGTAAAACAGTCATATGCATCAAATTAAAATAAATAAATCTCTTAAAATCCTGAAATTAACCAGAAAGATCTAATCATCTTTATATTCTAGGTTTGACTTAGAATGTAAGACTGTTTAACATGGTAGCTTTATTCTATTATCACTAGAATAAACAGCAATAGATACTTTCTCAAATACAAAGTCATTTCGTTGGCAATGATCACAGATAGTGCAGGATTCTGTTCAATGACTAATCCTTCAGTATTAGTAAACATTTCCTTCATTCTATTGTCATTTTGTTATATAAAGTGCTAATTTTATCTTAAGAAGTTGTCTCAGAAAGTACAACAGAGCAAATCACATGTATGGGTGGTTCTTACTCTTAGATTTCCAACCAACACTTCTCTGTATTACTCTTTAGTTAATTAATTTGGAGGCCTGCCTTTGTACATCTGTAGAATACATCTTGTATAAGGATTTCTTATACTTTTTCATAGTTTGTCCCAAAGATAAAATTTGGGAACTCAGACTTTGAAACAAGTGAGAATTATCCATGGCCCTTGTTTGTAGTTTTCTTTTTTTCTCTTTCTTTCTTCCTTTCTTTCTTTCTTCCTTCCTTCCTTTCTTTCTTCCTTCCTTTCCTTCCTTCCTTCCTTCCTTCCTTCCTTCCTTCCTTCCTTCCTTCCTTCCTTCCTTCTTTCTTTCTTTCTTTCTTTCTTTCTTTTCTTTCTTTATGGGGGGGCCTTTTAAATGGATTTTTATTGAGCTCTACATATTTTTACTCCCCTCCCTGCCTCTTCCCTCCCCTTTTCCACCCTCCCCAAGGTCCCCATGGTTCCAATTTACTCAAGAGATCTTGTCTTTTTCTACTTCCCATGTACATTAGGAATATGTAAGTCTCTCTTAGTGTCCTCATTGCTATCTAAGATCTCTGGGATTGTGGTTTATAGGCTGTTTATTTTTCTTTTTTGCTTTATGTTTAAAAACCACCTATGGGTGAGTACATGTGATAATTGTCTTTCTGTCTCTGTGTTACCTCACTCAAAATAATGTTTTCTAGCTCCACGCATTTTTCTGCAAAATTTAAGATGTCATCATTCTTTTCTGCTGTGTAGTACTCCATTGTGTAAATGTACCACATTTTTCTTATCTATTCTTCAGCTGAGGGGCATTTAGGTTGTTTTCAGGTTCTGGCTATGACGAACAATGCTGCTATGAACATAGTTGAGCACATGTCCTTGTGGTATGGTTGAGCATCCTTTGGATATATACCCAAAAGTGGTATTACTGGGTCTTGATGAAGGTTGTTTCCTAATTTTCTGAGAAATCACCACATTGATATCCAAAGGGGCTGTACCAGCTTGCATTCCCACCAGCAATGCAGAAGTGTTCCCTTTTCCCCACAACCTCTCCAACATAGGTTGTCATCAGTGTTTTTGATCTTGGCCATTCTAGCAGGTGGAAAATGGAAAGTCAGAGTTGCTTTAATTTGCATTTTTCTGATGATTAAGGATGTTGAACATTTTGTTAAGTGTTTTTAAGCCATTTTAGATTCCTCTGTTGAGAGTTCTCTGTTTAGGCTTGTACTCCATTGTTTTTTATTGAACTATTTGTTCTTTTGATGATCAGTTTCTTGAGTTCTTTGTATATTTGGAGATCAGGCCTTTGTCTCATGTGGGGTTAATGAAGAAATTTCCCCATTCTGTAGGCTGTCATCTTGTTTTGTTGACCATGTCTTTTGCTTTACAGAAGCTTTACAGTTTCAGGAGGTCCTATTTATTAATTGTCTCTCTCAGTGTCTGTGCTGCTTAGGTTATATCTAGGAAGTGGTCTCTTGTTTCAGTGCATTCAAAGGTCCTTCCTACTTTCTCTTCTATAAGGTTCAGTGTGTCTGGCTTTATGTTGAGGGCTTTGATCCATTTGGACTTGAGTTTTATGCATGGTGATAGATATGGGTCTGTTTTCATTCTTCTACATGTTGATATCCAGTTATGCTAGCACCATTTGTTAAATATGCTTTCTTTTTGTCATTTGATATTTTTTGCTTCATTGTCAAAAATCAGGTGTTCAAAACAGTGTGGATTAATATTTGGGTCTTCTATTTGGTTCCCTTGGTCTTCCTGTCTGTTCTTATGCCAATAGCAGGCTGTTTTCAGTACTGTAGCTCTGTAGTAGAGTTTGAAGACAGGTATTGTGGTACTTTCAGAAGTTCTTTTTATTGTACAGGATTGTTTTGGCTATCCTGGGTTTTTTACTTTTCTATATGAAGTTGAGTACTATTCTTTCAAGGTCTGTGAAAAATTTTGCTGGGATTTTGATGGGCGTTGCATTGAATCTGTAGCCTGCTTTTGGTATGATTGCCATTTTTACAATGTTAATTCTTCCTACCCAAGAGCATGGGAGATCTTTCTACTTTCTGGTGTCTTTTTCAACTTCTCTCTTTAAATATTTAAAGCTCTTATTATACAAACCTTCCACTTGTTTGGTTAGATTTACTCCAAGATATTTTATGCTATTTGTGGCTATTCTGAAGGGCATTGTTTCTCTAATTTCTTTCCTAGCCTTTTTATTATCTGTGTATAAGAGGGCTACTGATTTTTTTTGAGTTAGTCTTGTATCCTGCTACATTACTGAAAGTGTTTATGAGTTGTAGTTGTTCCATGGTAGAAATTTTGGGGTTGCTTATTTAAACTATGATATCATCAGCAAACAGTGAGAGTTTGATTTCTTCTTTTTTTGATTTGTATCCCCTTGGTTTCTTTTTGTTTTCTCTAGCTAGGACCTCAAGAACTATATTGAATAGATATGGAGAGAGTAGACAACCTTGTCTTGTTCCTGATTTCAGTGGAATTTCTGGAAGTTTCTCTCCATTTAGTTTGATGTTGGCTGTTGGCTTGCTATATATTGGCTGTGTTATGCATAGGTATGTTTCTTGTATCCCTGCTCTCTCTAATTCCTTTATCATGAAGGTATGTTGTATTTTGTCAAAAGCTTTTTATTTGCATCTAATGAGACGGTCATGTAGATTTTATTTTTCAGTTTGTTTATATGATGCATTATGTTGACAGATTTTTCTATGTTGAGCCATCTCTGTGTCTCTGCAATAAAGCCAACTTGATCATGGTGGATGATGTGTTCTTGGATTCAAATTGCTAGTATTTTATTTAATACTTTTGCATCAATGTTCATGAATGAGATTGGGCTGTAATTCTCTTTCTTAGTAATGCCTTTCCATGGTTTGGGTATCAGTGTAATTATAGCCTCATTAAAAAGAGTTTGGCAATGGTCTTTCTGTTTCTATTATATGGAATAATTTGAGGAATATTGGTATTAGTTCTTTGAAAGTCTTTTAGCATTCTGAGCTGAAACCATCTTGCCCAGGGCATTTTTTTTTCATTGGGAGACTACTGATGACTATTTCTATTTCTTCATCAGTTATAGGTCTGTTTAATTTGCTTATCTGGTCTTGATTTAATTTTGGTAAGTGATATTTATCCAAAAAGTTTTCCATTTTTTTAAGTTTTCCAATTTTGTAGAGTACAGGTTTTCAAAATATGACCTGATGATTTTCTATATTTCCTCCATTTCTGTTGTTATGCCTCCCTTTTCATTTCTGATTTTGTTAATTTGGATATTCTCTCTCTGCCTTTTGGTTAGTTTGGATTTTTTTTTAAATTTTAATCAAAGAACCAACTCTGTCTCATTGATTCTCTGTATTGTTTTCTTTGTATCTATTTTGTTTCAGCTTTCAATTTGATTTTTTTCCTGCCATTTAGTTATTTTAGGTGAGTTTGCTTCTTTTTAATCCAAAGTTTTTAAATGTTCTGTTAATGCACTAGTATGGAATTTTCCCAAGTTGTTTATGTAGGCATTTAGTGCTATGAACTTTCCTCTTAACATTGCTTTCATTGTGTTCCATACATTTAGGTATGTTGTTTGATGATTTTCATTTAATTTTAGAAAGTCTTTAATCTCTCCCTTTATTTCTTCCTTGATCCAGTTATGATTCAGGTGAGCATTGTTGAATTTCCATGTGTTTGTGAGTTTTCTGGAATTTGTATTGCTGTTGACTTCTAATTTTATGCCATGGTGATCTGATAAGGTACATTGGGTTATTCCATTTTTTTTTTTTTTTTAGTTTTTGTTGAGGTTTATTTTGTTACTGAGTATGTGGTCAGTTTTTGAGAAGGTTCCATGAGATGCTGAGAAGAAGATGTATTCTTTTCTTTTTGGATGGAATATTCTAGATATGTCTGTTAAGTCCATTTGAGTCATAGCATCTGTTAGTTACTTATTTCTCTATTAATTTTTTGTCTGACTGACCTGTCCAGTGGTGAGAGGGGAGTGTTGAAGTATCCCACTTTTAGTGTGTGGGGTTTAATATATGATTTAAGCTTTAGAAGTGGTACCCTTGTATTTGGAACATAGATGTTCAGTGTTGAGATTTTGTTTTGATAAATTTTTCCTGTGACTAACTTGAAAAGACTTTCTTTGTCTTTTTTGACTGATTTTTAGCTTGAAGTCTATTTTGTTAGATATTAGGATAGCTATAGCTGCTTGTTTATTAGATCCATTGAATTGGTATATTTTTCCCAACCCTTTTCTCTGAGACAATATCTGTCTTTGAGTTTGAGGTGTGTTTATTGTCTGTAGAAGATGGTTGGATTTTTTTTCTTATTCAAACTGTTTGCCTGTGTCTCTTTATAGGTGAGTTAAGTCCATTTTTATTAAAGGATATTAATGTCCAGTGATTGCTATCTCATGTTAATTTAGTTTTTATTGTTGGGATCGGATCTGCTGCTATGGTACCATTAATTGTCTGTGGATTTGTGTGTGTGTGTGTGTGTGTGTGTGTGTGTGTGTGTGTGTGTGTGTGTTTTGGAGCAAACTTCCTTGCATTGGAGTTTTCCTTCTAGCATTTTGTGCAGGGCTGGGTTTGTGGCTAGGTATTGGTAAAATCTAGATTTGTCATGGAATATCTTGTTTTGTCCTTTTATGGTGATCGACAGTTTTGCTGGATAAAGTAGTCTGGGCTGGCATCTGTGATCTTTTAATGTCTGTATAACACTTAACCACAACCTTCTGGCTTTCATGGTCTCCAATGAGAAGTCAGGTTTAATTCTGATAGGTCTGCCTTTATATGTTGCTTGGCCTTTTCTCTTTGCAGCTCTTAATTTTCTTCTTTTACTTTGTTTGTTTAGTGTTTTGGTTATTATGTGACATGAGGCCTAGTTCCTGGGAGGTCCACTCTTTTTTTTTTTTTTTTTTTTTCCTTTTTTAAGGACAGAGTCTTGCTATTTATATCTGGCTATGCCTTCCTCATCCTCCTGATTGCAGAAAAGAAATGATGTCAGGAGACCCTAGGCTATTACAATAATTAATTTGAAAGACAACCACAAGTAGTTTCCAAACATAACTCAATGGTATTAGGCACATCACACTGTTCTTCTTTAATCAAGCACAGAAAACTCATCCACTACTCCACTGAGAGTTGGAGACTAGAAGGTGTCATGATGATTTCAAGCAAGATTATTCATTAATAAAAGACAAAGGTTAAGGGCTGCAACCAGACATACTATCCTCAAATACATCTCCTATGCTAATGAGGTGTTTTGATTTCTTTGTAGATGATTGTGTTTGTGTGTGTCTTATATGTGATGGGTGCCCATGGAGGCCAGAATAGGTTGTCAGATACCTTGCAGCTGTAGTTCCAGAAGATCATGTTCCCATTGTGAGTGTTGGGAACCAACTCAGGTCCTTTGGAGAAATAACAAGCTTTCAATCACTGAGCCAGTTCTCCAGACCCCTTTATTTTTGTTGGAAATATTTCATTCTATGTCTCTAAATTGACTTCAGCAAATTTAAGCAGCAACTGCAGAATGTTCAAAAATACCTACTAATTATAGGAGGCTGATATGCAAAATATTGATATAGCATTGATAGCAATTTCTGGAGAATTTCTGGAGAATTACATTTTCTCATAAGTAATTAAACATTAATGTTTATTCTTGTATTTTAATAAAGTGAATTTTTATTTAAATACATTATTATATACGCCCATGAAGATAAAATGTTTCAAAATAAAATATCTCATTTTAGGATTTGGTATCTAGGTTATTTATTTGAAATAAATGCAACCAAAAGATTCCATATAAGTGTTCCAAACACTTTTACAAATTAAAATATTACAAATTAAAATATTACAAAGTAAGACACCTCTATAGATATTAATAGTTTTGTAATAAATAGTCCTTTTTATATTTACACAAATAGAATGATCACAATATTATGACCAAAGAAGTATGGATCCCGAAATGGATTTGACTCATGATGTTTCTAAGGTAAGTTTAAAGAGCTATTTGTCTCTTCACAAAAATAGCACTGTTAAATGGACAACCATACTTGAATTATACATTTCAGACATTGTTTCATGAACTTAAGTCAACCACAGACTAAAAATGAAGAGATAATATAGTATAAATAAAAAATATCCCTTTTCAGTTAAAATTGAGGAAGGAATTGAATGAAAAAAAAAAGAGGTTTGTAGGGAAACTAAATAAATTGTTAATATTTTATATATAAGTTGGAGAAACTGTTCTTTTTAGAGCCAGTATTATTGAAAACTGTTGCAATTCTTGCAAGCTTATATTCAGTCTTTGACATTTATCATACATATATGATGTGTGTGTATATATTATATACATACATCATACATGTTATATATACATATCCCTTGCTCTTGACTTGTAAATTTCCTTTGCAACACAACTCACCTGCTTCTAACATCAAGCATTTGTGGCTTTGAACAAAGCCTTTCTTTAACTACTGCCTTAATATCAGTCAGCAGAAATTGTCAAGGAATCACTACCATCATTAGAAGCAGCCATCATTCAATGATTAATAGGTCTTTTATCCAAACTCTTACAGTAAATTTTGTCATAAGCTGTCTACATAAAAAATGGCTTACATTTTAACTATTTACAGGATTGGTTCTAAATTAATAAAAAGTTAACAAGAAAGGAAAATAAAGATTAAAAAATTAGAGTCAAATGATTATTTGTATATATTTTATGTATAGTACTGAGGACAAGATAAGGACAAGAAAATAAGCACTACTATTCTTAAATTTTTATTTTAAAGAAGATGCAATTTTATATTTAAAAAATATTGCTTAAAAAACAAAAATAAATTGGTTAAAAGTATACAGAATGTATTTAAAGATTAATTTTTTCTCTTGTTAGAGAACTGCAACTAAGAAATTAGAACAGAGAAGATTTTGGTCACTTTTCATTCCAAATGTTATCCATTATGCATTCAATTTATTAATAGCTCCTGGAAATGTCTACATTAAATTTATACATATTAGGATAAAGATTAGCTGGGACTGGTTGGTTTAATTATTGTTTGGCAGAGAAGAGATAAAAACTACAGCAATTTCTCTCTTTATATTGTCACTATCTTGCTTGCATTCCTCTGTCTGATAATTTTCATCCCAATGTGAGGAGATCTCAAATATAAATATGTTTTCATATTAAAACATTACATAATGACATAATTCATGGCATCATAATTCTTACAAATTCATCTGGCCTTAGGTTTATAGTTATTGTCTATTTCTCAACTGAAGAATGGATAGGCAAAATTACAGAGTTTTGAAAATAAAAGATCTATCAGAAAAAAAAGAATAATTGTATTTAACAAACTTGGAAACATAAACTGATCCTGTAAGTTCTTGTGAAAATTAAAAGATTGTGATATTTGTGCTATACACTTATTTTCAAATTCTGACAAAAATAATGAATTTAGACCAGGAACTATTTCCTAATAATATTGTCTAACGATGCATATTTGTGTGTCAGAAACTTAACAGTTCTTTTGTTCTGATATAGTTAATTGGTATCAGAGTTTCTTTTCTTGATGGTCTGATAGAATAACATGTCCAAGCAATCTAAAGGAGAAAAGAAATATTTGGCTAACAGCTCACAGGATTCAAACACAGGGAATGGTGTTTTGTTAGTGTGAGTTTACCACAATAATTAACCCAATTAACAAAATCACTCGCAGGCAGTTACAGAGAGTAAATAATGCTCCATGGATATATCTGGAGACTTGACCAGATGATTTTGACAAGATTTATCTGAAGTATTCACACCACCTTTTGTAAGGAGCTGTTTGTTTGTCCTGGCCCCCAGAACTGAACTAACTACACAGAAACTGTATTAATTAAATCTTTGCTTGGTCCCTTAGCTCTAGCTTCTTATTGGCTAACTCTTATATATTAATTTAACTCATTTCTATTAATCTGTGTATAACCATGTGGCTGTGGCTTATCAGAAGATTTCAGACAGCATATGTCTCCTGCAGGGTTACATGGCATTCCCCTCACTTTGCCGTCCTTTCTCCCAGCATTCAGTTTAGTTTTCCCCACCTAGGTATTTCTGCCCTGCTATAGGTCCAAAACAGTTTCTTTATTCATTAATGATATCACAGCGAACAGAGGGAAATCCCTCATTACCTCCCCTTTTCTGTTTAAATAAAAAAATGAGGATTTGAAATTTAACATAGTAAAATTACATATAACACAACAGATATGAAGCAAGAATCACAGTTACAATATTTATATCTATTTTATCTTTTATCATAATTAAAGAAAATTATATCGATAACTATAAATTCTTCAATTTCATCAAAGATTCCAGAAGGATATAATATTACCTAAACAGCAAGTGCATTGTAAGCAACTTCCAAAACTCTATAATGGACAGAGACATATTGCTGCCTGGACAGTCACACAAAGTTCTTCGGTATCATTGGAGCATCCATCTTTAGCTTACAGGCCCATAGTGTCCAGCACACTTTTTCACAAAACAGGAAATTTCAGAGCTAGTTCCATCTTTGTTGGCAATTTGTCAGTCACCTTTTTCTGTGTCCTGGAGAATATCTAGCAGATTCTTTCATGAAGCAGGAACTCTGAAGTACTGTCTCACCATCAGGCAAATTCAGCAGTCATTTATCTGTGGTTCCTGCCTGTCTAGTTCATCAAGCAGTCCAGGCAAGAGCAGTTTCTGCCCAAATGGCTAGCAAACTTTATAAGGAGCCTCTTTGATGTTCATAAGTAGATTGGTGTTGTCAGGAGCAGATGTGTCTCATTGTCATGATAATTCCTAAATTTTCAAAACATTTAAAATGCCATATTCTGTAGTGTTTGATAGGTTTAAAGAATGCTTAACTATCTGCAATACATCTCTGTACATCTAGAAAATCTAACTAACATGAGTACAAGCTTGACTATTATAGATGTTATCAATTACCCTATATTTTAAATTATACATTATATTTTTAAATGAGCTTCATACAGTACCTTAATCAAGAGCAGAAATATACATATAATAGAATTGTCTTTAAATTTGTATCAGTAAACCAAGATCCATACCAATGCAAATCTCTACCGCATATCTCCCTTTAAATGTAAACAAACATTTATAAAGAGTATTTGGGAATTTGAGCTTAGAGTTCTCCAAACTGCTCTCTGCTGTTATTGTGTTAAGTAATTTTCTGAGGGGTGCTCAAGGTGAATTTTCAGGGGATCTTGGTCCATCAAACCACATTAGTTTGGAAGGATTCCACAGGTTCTCATACTCTGTGGAAACAAAAGAAGAAACTCTTTTCCAAAGCAACATATCCTTAGACCCATATTTTGATTACAAAACCTTATTTGTCATACATAATTAGCTAACGTGTTGGCTTATTGAATATGTCTGCTGAGCTTCCACAGAAATATTGAAAACCAGTCTTACGAGGCCACAAACTTGACAGACTTACATTCTCTTTATTTCGGTTATGATCAATCTTTTTTCTAAAAAGATCTTTGCTGTTCAGCATTTAAAATGTGCTTATTATTTGTACCAATTGACCTTTCCTAAAATATGGTATTGAGTTATGTTTTTATATGTACCCTGTGCCAGAGTATTATTAGTATATAAGGAATTTAGAAAGATTAGGTGCCAAAATGCCCATCACAATACCTGTATATTTTTAACATTGTACAGAAACAAAATTCCAGGAACTAAGAACACTCTAGACCTCCCATGGTTTATTCCTTCTGACTTCTCAAACACTGCAGGGCTTCTTGTTATCTGCCTGCTCACTCTATGTTTACATCTCCCACACTCATACCAGATTACATCAGGTTTGCTTAGCCATCAATTTTTTTTTTTAGCAAGTCTTGTGCTGTCTTTGTCTTTCTTTGTGATGTTATGGGAAACCTCCATTTGAAAATCGACTTTGTTACAGAAGCACATATCTTCAATAATGTCTCCAGACAAAAAGCCTTAGTTAATTTAACGTTTGCACTCAAAGGTACAACTTACGGGGAGGGCCTGGTAAAGAATGGGAGGAGGCTATTAATATTTTTATTAAAATGTTGCCTTTGTCTCATGCAGAACATGTAGAATATGTTCTTTAATTCAGTAAATATTTTTCAAGGTTATCTATACATTGTTATAGCTAGCCAATTCTTAATCAAAATTTCTGAAATTCTTTTTTCCATACCTATAAGACGTTGTTTTCCAACTTGCATGAATTATGGTTTTCCCATTCTCTTACCAACCTCTCGCAAAATAAGAAGACATGGGATCTGCTAATGAACTGAGCAGACATATTTTATATGCCTTTTCAGCTGTGTAACTTAATAATTGGATACTTGATCATTTGTTTTATTATGTAATCGATAAAGTGGTGATGTGTATTAATGTTAGTTCAACCATATATTTATACTATCAGGAAATGTTTGCTTATAGTATGTGAGAGAAATAATTTGTCAATGTTCACCAGCTTGTAAAAACTTAGTGTAAAAGCTTCAACATCTAACTAAATAATGCAATGCGCTTGTCCAAGAAAAAAAAAAAGGTTGTGCGCCACCACGTGGGTGCTGGGAACTGAACTCAGGTCTTCTCTAAGAGTAGTAAGTGCTGTTAAGCACAAAACCATTTTTTTCTAGCCCCTCAATTTTTTTTCTTAAAAATATTGCAAAAATGTAATATGCATTTGTTAGTAATTTCCATTACTATATGAAAATATCTGAGCTAACCATTTTGGCTCTTAGGTTAACTTTTCCTAAGGAGCCAGGAAAAATTTGATTTTGTGTTGGAGTACCAACAACGGATAAAAGTAGTGATTTCTATAAACCACAACTTTTCAAATGAATGAATTAATGCATTATGCTTATTTGAAAAAGTGTGAGTGACCTTTAAATAAATGCTTCCCCACGAAGTTCCACCCATCCTGGATGATGACTACATGGCAGTGACATCATAGAGTCCTTTTTCAGTTCACTTTACCAGCTGGTATGGAAGGATGGGATAATGATTGTAATCCTAATGAATGCTGTTACTTCCTTCTTGCTTTGTCTTCTGGGTAGTTTCAGTGATTCTGTTGCCAGGCCAAGACTTGGCTATTACTCTAGATGGCTGCTCAATTAGTTGCTGTTGCTAAGAAACCAAGATAATCTCTCTTCAGAAATCTCAAAAGAAGTGAATATATTATGCCTAAAAAATATTACAACACATTCTGTAAAGAGCAATATTTGTTTTGTTCATGGTGTTAGAGGCTCCAGACATGTTAGTCTATTAGGATTTCTGCTTCAAAACTGTAACAAGAAAGCACAAAACCCAAAACTTCACCTCCAAGCCAATATGAAGCAGCAGAGAGAAAATGTGTGTCCACAAGCATTCTCTTAAGGGCCTAAAGATCACACATAAAACCTCAGCTTTTACTTTCCAACACATTCAAAGTGCAATTTCCTGGATTTCACTTGTGCTTATGTGGGATATTCTTGATCCAAACTATAAATCCAGGTACAATGACACACATCTTCATCCTATAAGGTGAGGAGGATGAATTGTTATGAATTGGAGGGCAATGTTGGTTTACAATTTTAGGCCAGACTAGGAAATAAAATAAAATGGTTTTTCAAAGCACACAACAAATGAAGATTCACACTATCACAATATATAAGTATTCATATGCAAAAAATATTAATCTAAAATATCTTTCTGATAATTACTCTGCTATCTTAATATAAAGTATAAAATGATATTTAGTTAATGAACTTTTCAATATTTATTGAGGTACAAATTACATGTGGTTCCTTTATTCTAAGCTAAACATTGAAAATTCAGTGTTAAAAATGAACAAAAAATTGATATGTAGCTATTTTATAGTTTCATAAATTTTTTATGAAATTAAAATACAAGAATGTATAAAACATTTAATCAGGAAACTGTATAAATACATTTATAAAAGATAAATTGGGAAAATTAATTGGCTTTTTTATAGCAAAGAAATGTGACTGATTCAGATGTTAAATATTCATAAACTTTGAATGTATTCTTTTCTAGGTCTTTAAGGTCTAATCTGTGTATGTTTATATAATTGCATGGTTTTGACTTAAGGGGAAATACTAAGCTTATCTGTTCTGCTTAGGTGACTTGAAATTCAGTGGTCAGGCCTCTCTATATCAAAGATGTGTGAAGAAGTTAAGAAATAACTTAATCTCTTTATAGAAAGCTGTATGACTTTTTGTAAATGGTAATTTACAAAATGAATTAAAATTTTTAAATCTTGAAGGGTCACAGAATACGTTTCAGAATCTCATTTTCATTAAATATTAGCATATATATATACATATATATATATATGCCATCATTTGCTTTCAGAACATGAAACAAAGAAACCAAAAGATGAAACAAACTAACAAGTAAGATGGTTGGTTTTTAATTAATCAGTTAATCAAATGAGAGTTCATAGGTATTAGAAAGCAAATGCAGGAAAACATTGCTTACCCATGGATGAATTTATGTGCTGGAAAATGATGAAATTAGTTGCAATTATCTTCTTTTTTTCTTATAAAAATCAAGCCTACCTCCCATTTCCTGTGAGGAACATTGTAAAAGTCCTTCAATCACAAGTTTCTAGACTTATTACTAGCTTAGAGAGGGAAACAGTTGTATAAACCAAGGAAAATGAAGGGTGACATTGGAAAGTAATTTCACATGTGAAAATTTGATATGGATTATCAATTAATTCTTTCTTAGTTACTTTTCTACTGTGATAAAACTCCATGATCAAGGTAATTTTTGTAAGAAAGGGGAAGCCTTATAGTTTCAAAGTGGTACAGTAATGAGCATCATGGGGAAAATGGTAGCAGGCAGGCAGGCATGGTGCTTGGCTTATAACTGAGTAATCACATGTTGAGGCATGAACAAGGGGTAAAGAGAGCTAACTAGAAAGATCACGAACTTCAGAATTGCATAGCCTGGCCCTGGTGACACAACTTCTCAAACGAGGCCTCCATATCATCCTCACCAAGCAGTCCCATGGACTGAGGACCAAGTATTCAGACATAATAATCTCGGGAGCCATTCTAATTCAAACCACAACAAAACCCACAATTATGTTGGAGTAGCAATTCACCATACAATTTCCTTTGCCTATCTTTTTTTTTTCTTTTTGGAAATTTTAATTTGGTGAGAAACACATGAAGAAAATAAAACATAATGCTCAATCCTGCTTTCATTATAAGAGGAGTTGTCTTCCATATTGTTTTCATAATTTCCCAATAATTTTCTACCAAATATACAAAATGGTTATTGCTTAAAACAGCAGATAAAGCAGAAAACTGGGAAACCAGATGAGAACTTAGATGCCCACAGAAGCTCTGTGTGTGTGTGTTCATATATACATATTTTGGTCATTTTGGCCAGTGAGCATATATATTTTAGTTGAAAATTTTAAAGTGATGGTTATAGGTTGACAAGATCAACTCTACTTATCTGGAAATTCATTCCCAGTAAACTGTAAGAATATCATTAAAATTGAGCTATAAAGATGTGGCATATAGGAGATATAATAGGAATACCTGGTTGAAATCACGCAGAGTGCTAACAAAAATTAGAGTTATGTCATGTAGACTGTTATTGCTGACCTGAAGAATAACAGAAGGAGGAATTTAATGCAGCAGGTCTCTTACATCTACAGTTTGATTTGGATGAATCCATGTATGCAGCACGCCGCTCCCGCCAGCAGAAGAGACGACTGCAACAGGATTCTTCTCAGAACACACTTTATTGGAGCACTTACACTTGAGGTTGTAAAGAGGCAAAAGACCCCGTCCCCGTGACACAGAAGAATATATACGGTGCCAGACAAAGCCCTGACGTGTCATCAACCCAATGGCTCAGGCCAGAATGGAGTGATCGTGCTTAAATTATGATTGGCCAGATCGGATGGCCAGATCGAAATACACCCCGCCCTGGGGGGGGGGGGGGGGGGAGGCTTTCGCGCATGCGCACAACTAGCACACAAGCTGTCAAGTTTGACGTGGAACAGCAAATGGCGCCCAGGCCCCGTGCCCCTGACATGACAGCGCCATGGTGCGCGCTACACATGTAGGAATGTGTGCATTCTCCTTCGACTGTGGGAATTGGCATCTTAGAGGGCAGATCATTTTCAAAATAAGGGTACACATGGAATGCACTCCCCTCTCAAAAAAAAATCAGTTCACGTGCAATTTACATTAAAATAAACCTGGAAATGGCTGTTTAAATGGCACATTACTGTTGTTGATAGCCAACATAAATATGTGCTGGTCTTCATTTGCAAATTCATATTAAATCTCTGTAAGTTACTGCAATGTAAACACTGGGGCAATTGGGATGCTTTTTAGAAGGTATCTTTTTATTTTATAATTAAAAACAATGCATAGAAATATGTTGCATTTGCCTTGAATCATGTTACCAATATAAACACTTTTCATTTATCATATATTCTTCACTTTTTTTGTATACAAAGTCGAGTATATCAAATGAGAGTTTTAATTCCTTTGTTTTGTTGTTGTTTCTCTCCACACATTTTCTCTGCATAGTCCTGGCTGTCCTGTAATCACTCTTTAGACCAGACTGGATTTGAACTCAGAACTTCACATGCCTCTGCCTACTGAATGCTAGGATTAAAAAAGTGCCTATCCAGCTAAGTTTTATTTCTTTTTTTAATATAATTTTTATTGACAAAAAAATTTCCGCCTCCTCCGCGCCTCCCATTTCCCTCCCCATCTCCCTTTCCCCCCCTCCTCCCTCTCCTCTCCCCCTCCCCCCCACTCCTCTTCCCCTCCC
>NW_026068008.1:5765811-5768082 GCF_014885135.2 Alexandromys fortis
TGGTTGGAAGCCTTAGTGTAGGAGCAGAAAACGGTTCCTGAGCAAAGGACCTTGCAGAGAATGCAGGCTGGGGGGGGGGGTCGTGTATAAGAAAGACAGCCCTGCAGAAAGAGCTGGGGGAGGGGGGTTTGTGCTCTCTTCCGGGACTATAGCCCCTGGGTAGCACACACTCACCCATCCAGATGGAACTCCTCAGCACCTAAACAAGGCTGCCTGGTAGCCCAGTGGTCCAGGGACAGAAGGAAGGACGGGGCAGGCAGTGCAGGATCCAGGAGAGCACAGTAGCCCCTGGAGCCCAGGCTGAGGGTGCCCAGGCTCTCTTACTGGGGACCTTGAGGCTCACTGCTCTGGGTGGGTAGCCTTCTGAGTTTTAATTCTTAATAAAAAATATTTAAGGTATGTTTAAGAAATAAAGTCTAGCGATGTTAGTGTTATAATAAATAAACATGTGTTATGACATCCCTGGATTGACCATGAAGCTGTATAGACACTATGTTTAGATAAATCAGACATACATAACATATTTCAGAAGCTCAGAAGGCAAGGTACAAAGGACACATTTGACATAACTTATTGTTTCTTTCCATGTCAAAATAGAAAATTATTTTATTGAAATGTTTAGTTCTTCATAATAAGAGAAGAGACAGTGTTCCTTGACTAAATAAAAATTTACTAGAATCACTCACACTGTAAAACACAGGCATTAAACAATCCCATCTACTTTGTGTCTCATAATTGTAGAGGTAGACATGCAATGAATTGTCTTTAACTCCGATGTTCCATTTAGATAGCACTATGACCTATAGTTCAGAAAAACTGATTTAAGCTGCTCAGTGAAATGTGCCAAATTAGTGGATTCTTTGAATAATATTATCCATTTACCATATTGTTTTTCTCCTCCCAATTATTAAACTTTCACAGATAAGAGGAAAAGCAAGAAATAGCAAGACTCCCCACCAGCTGTGCTGAGCTATTTAGGCTTACACAGCTTGAATATTAAATTATCCACAAGGTGAAACAGTGTAATAAACATGAAAAGTATCTTCTCCCTAAGACTCAAGTACTCAGAACTCATCAAGGCAATTTGACATTGAGTCCCCTGGTGAGTGGTCAGATTACACAGTAGCACACACAGCATATGTGGACACCTGCTCACACTGCCAGCACTAGCTAGCTAAAGATGCTGATCCTCACAAATCTTTGGCTTTTCTTAATGTTAGTTCAGAAGGTTGGGGAGATATTTTGATTCTTAATAATCATAAGGGTATGAGATTATTTAATACAAATATATCATAAATTCTATTACATTTATTCAAAGAATAGTTATTTTTGACAATAGTCTGATATAAAGTGTGCTAACATAGAGATCTGGATAATAGAGCAACTGAAAACATTATATAAAAATGTTTGCATTCCAGCAAGGGAAAAGTTTAGCTATGAAAAAGTGTCACTGGCATGATTAATAGAAACTAAGAGTCAGAAATTGGCGTTCAACCTAAAGGCCAAAAAAGGAAGGCTGCTAGTCACTGACTCTTACCTTGGCCACAGTCTGAAAATGGCGATCTTGCCTCCAGGAATCTTAGAATGAGACTGAAACTGAGCTGTTTCCTCCCATGTTATAATTTTCTCTAGGGCTAGGATTAAAGATGTGCACCACTTTGATTACAGGCATGCACTGCTTGGTTTCTATGGCCAACGAGTGTGGCCACTGGGATTAAAGGTGTGTGTTACCACTGCCTGGTTTGTAAGGCTGGCCAGTGTGGCTGCTTTACTTTTCTGATTCTCAGGCAAGCTTTATTTATTAAAATACAGATGAAATGTTGTTGAAGGAGCTGCGGGCCACTTCCCTGCCACCCCAGCTCCCAGCTGCCAGCTAGCTCTAGCTTATGCCCGAAATAATTACACGGAAACTGTATTCTTTTAAACACTGCCTGGCCCAGCTAGTTCCACCCTCTTATTGGCTAGCTCTTACATATTGTTCTAACCCATTTCTAATATTCTGTGTAGCCCACGAGGTGGCTTACCAGAGAAGATCTTAACCTGTGTCTGTCTGGAGTGGGAGAATCATGGCAACTCCTTGACTCAGCTTCTTTTTCCCAGCATCCCGTTCTGTTTTCTCTGCCTACCTAAGGGTTGGCCTATCAAATGGGCCTAGGCAGTTTCTTTATTAGTTAACCAATAAAAGCAACAGATAAGATACAAGACCCACCTCCATCATTTCCCCTTTTTCTGTTTAAACAAAAAAGAAAGGCTTTAACTTTAACATAGTAA
>NW_026068008.1:5768416-5819794 GCF_014885135.2 Alexandromys fortis
CAACTCCATAAGGATCCTCTTTGATGCCGATCTTCCTCTTGAAGTAGATTGGTGCTGCCAGGAGCAGAGTGTCTCATTGTCATGAAAAGTCCTAAGTTATTAAAACATTTAATAGCATATTCCATAGTCTTTGAAAGATATGAAGAATGCCGATCTAACTGAAATATATATCTATATATCTAGAAAATCTAACTAACATGACTAAAAACTTGATTGTTATTAATGATTATCCATTAACAACCTATATACATTACATTTTTAAATGAATTACACAATCACAATACCTTAATAAAGATCAGAAGTACATATACATATAACAAAATTGACCTTAAATTTCTATCAATAAAGCAAAATCTATACTAATGCAAATTATTCATATCTATATCATATCCCCCTTTAAATGTAAAAGAACATTTATAAACCATATTTGGGAACATGGGCGCAGTTTTTTCTCTCCAAACTACTTCCTGCTGAATGGGGGCGTTGTTAATTAGGTCTTTCTTGGTATAACCTGTGTGCTAGTTTCATCTCAGTTGGCAGTTGAGCGAAGCAATTTTCTGAAGATGATCACATCAACCCTTCAGGAGGGTGTGGTCCATCATAACATATTGGAATAGAAGAAATAAACAGGGTCTCATCCTCTGTGAAAACAAAAAATAAATAAATAAATATGCCTTTCCAAAGCATCATGTCCTTAGATCCAAATTTCAAAGCATTTTCAAAGTATCTATGTTGGATTAGCTCAGCAGCATTTATAAACAAACATCTTTTAGCATCTGTTGCTCCTTCCTCAGCATTCAAACAATTCAAACAGAGCATAATAGCATACAGTATCAATGTTCTCTGTGTATTTTCCATCTTTGTGCGCTTTATTTTAACCTCTTTTTCGTTTATTTTTACTTTTATTTTATATTCTCTCTATCTTTGTCCTGGAATAACTCTGTAGACCAGGCTGTCCTTGAACTCACAGAGATCCACCAGGCATTGGGATTAAAGGTGTGCACTATTACACCTTGAACTCACAGAGATCTGTTTGTCTCTGCCTGCTAGGCACTGGGATTAAAGGCGTGTGCTACCACACCTTGAAGTCACAGAATTCAATCTCCCTCTGCCTCCCAAGTGTTGGGATTAAAGGTATGTACTACCACACCCAACTACTTTCTTTCTCCCCTTTTTTTACTTTTAAGAACTTTTAACTTTTAGCCTGCATATATTTTTAACACACTGTAAATCATTTAAACATTTTCTTTGACTTTGAATCTCTTTTTACTATATATCTCTCTTTTTCTGACCACATGAGTCTGTAATTTACCAAGCAATATCAATAGGGCTAAAGTTTTGACAGCTGGATCCAGTAGGACTAAGGCTTTGACAGCTGGATCCAGTAGGACTAAGGCTTTGACAGCTGGATCCAGCCCATTCATTGCTCCATTAAAGTTAAAGCCTTCTTTTTTTGTTTAAACAGAAAAAGGGGAAGTCATGTGGGAGTGTCATATATCAATCTGTTGATTTCATTGGTTAAGCAATAAAGAAACTCCTTGGCCCTGATAGGTTAAAACATAGGTGGGAGGAGTAAACAGAATAGGATGCTGGGAGAAAGAGGAAGTGAGCTCAGACTCAGCAGCTCTGCTCTCTGGAGCAGAGGCCCTGCTTCACTCTTCTGGGCATACGCAATGAAGCTCCGACCCAGGATGGACGTAGGTTAGAATCTTCCCAGTAAGCACACCTTGGGGTGCTTACACACATTATTAGAAATGGGCTAGTCCAGGTGCGAGAGTTAGCCTAGAAGTGGCTATATAGAAATGGGCCAAGCAGTGTTTAAATGAATACAGTTTGTGTGTTGTTATTTTGGGCATAAGCTATCCAGGTGGCCGGGGTGCTAGGGATACAGCCCCACCGCTCCTATTTCAACAAAATGTCACTAAATATGTTTGCAGTTATTAAAGGCCACAGTGGCAGTCACTATGGTACTAAGTAATGGGAAAATGGGTAGAAGTCAAAAACAGTTTGAAATAAAATCTGCTTATAACCTTGTGTATCTGAGTTTTAAGTTTTATTTTAAATTCAATATTTCTCATTTTTTCATCAGTATTCTTATGATCTTTAAAGGGTTTATATTGATCATCAGATCCAGAGGGAGATAAAGCCAATAGGTGTATCTGCCCAGTGGAAGGCAAGGTGCTTACCTCAAATGCAGCTAAAGATACTGAAAAACTTATTATTGTCACACTTCCAAACTATCACTCATGTGGGTCCTCAGAACAAATGAAATGAAGGAGCAGCAGGAGGAGGGAGAGAGAGAGGGAGGAATCAGGAAGCCAAGGGGGAGGGGAACGAGAAAGAGATGGGCATGGAATGGATAAGAGATATCAAAGAGCAATGGATGACAAAGTCTGGTAATGACTGAAGAAAGAGGGGACAGAAGGAGATTAAGAAGAGATAAAGAAGATTTTTTTTAAGTCAGAGTATTAATTATTTTAGTTCCAGAAAGAGAAAACAGCCATTGAAGTAAATAAGTAGAAATTGCTCAGTGACAGTATCACACCCATGGTCTGGTGCCATTCTTCTCTGTTTCCCCTATCCTAGCTGTCCCCTTACCAGTTGAATAATCTGTGTACTGTGTATCCTTCTCCCACTCAGAATTCAACCCAATCTTTCAGAAATGTCACTGGCAGTGTCCTTATACCACCTGATCAATCTGTTACTAGATTTCACCTGACTGAAGAAAGAGATTATAAGGGAATATTAATGCCTTTCTAGATCACACTATTTGTTCATGAATGCCATTAGAATGAAGGGTTAAAGGAAGGCTCAGATATTTCCAAGTGCCCATGTAGAACATGTGATTTTTTTGGGCCTTTATGGGAGTCATTGGCTTCCATTGATTATTTTATCTGAAATTATAGATAAAATTTACAGTAAAGTTTGGATGATTGTTCAGAGAATTTCACTCTATAATCATATGAGTTATGATTATCATTGTTTACATGAGTATATGCTGGGAGCCTATTTGAGTGGCTGCCATTACAAGATGGCATTTGGCCCCAGCCTCGCTTGATACCATAATAAAGGTTGCAGTTCTTCCACTAGAAAACAGGATGAGTTGTTGTGATCTAGCTGCCCACACTTCCCTTGACTGGCAGGGGAACTTCCTTGTGGTCTGTAATTGACAGGGATGTTCCCCTGCTTTCTTTCCTGCTGGTGGGTCTCCAGAAAAGCAGTTAAAGTATCAAAGGTTGCTAGGCAGACTCCCTATATAAGCAGCTACAGCTCAAAGCTCTGGGCCCCTTGCTTTCTGCTCTCCCTTCAACCAAGAGGCTCCAATAAAGCGTGATTTGAGAAGAATCCTTGTCTGGTGGCTGTTCTTTCCTGCTGGTCAGGACGTTCACCTCAACTGGTGCCGAAACCCGGGAAGTTCACCACAAGTATATGCTTTCAACCATTGAGGTTGATATGTTAACATTAACTACATTAATTACATTATTATTCATGTGATGCATTATTTGACTTTGCATCATTCATTTATAATTTTTCATCCAGGATATCTTACATTTAGTCCATGTGTTTCTTTTGACCTCCTATTGATTGTGGGCTTTCCATAGTACTCTTGTTTCTAATGGCCTTTGCTGAGAACTAAACACGTACTTTATGGCTTCTAGCTTCTCTCTTTATAACTAAGGTTATAAATCCTCAGGGGAAATATCACAGCAACAAAGTGCCATTCTTATAACATCACATAAAGGGTCCAAAAGAAAACCACAATTTTTCATTGCTGCTATTAACCTTAATTGTCTGAACAGTTTGGTGGCTGTGTCCACTTTTCCACACCATGTTATTTGCAAGGAATTTACTTTACACAACCCATACTCAAGAAGATATTGACTTTAGGATATTTGTATTTCCACCATTATATTGAAAGACCCAGATAAATACAGATCCCTCTAGCAGGAATAATAGAGCCAAAAATCTAGCAGGAAAAGAAGAGACAAAAATCTAGGTTAGCTGGATCAGTGACTCTGTTTCAGAAAGTAGCTGAAGATAAAGTTAGATTATAATCTTGAAAATAATTTTGAGAAACAGGGAGTTACCCCTTCCTTATGATCACTGGTATTTTTGGAATTTTTCAATGATGCCCTACCTACCTTTGCATTACTGGGTTGTGGTTTCTTCCCTTTAATACACTTTCTTCCAGCTATTTGGGGTCAAACCCTCTACCCCTGCCTGAGAAATGAGTTTCGGCCTCAGTGCACTGGTTCCTGTTCTGTCAATAAACCTCATGTGATTGCAGCAAGCACGGTCTCTCATGAGTTCCTGGGAGTTCATGTTATCCTGAGAATTGAGTGAGAGTCTCCCCACTCCAGAGGTCTTTCAATATACAGACTTTTTGACAATGCATGCCATATTTTTTTCTATATCCCGAAAATAGGTAATCCTGAACACACTTATTTTGAGAACTGGATTCTTGCATTTTAAACATAAAATTTCAAATTATAACTCTTATACAGATCTTTAACAAGAAACATATACTGATATTGGCTGCTAAACCTACAAAATACGGAATTTAATTTGCTTTTTATATTATTAACACTTAGGTCTTCAAATAAGAAAATGTTACCTTTTATATTAAAACTTGCTTTGAAAAATTTTGAATGCATCTCTTCTTCTTATTATAGCAATTGAATACGAATTCTCTCACTAGTTTTAGGTGAAAAAAATTAAGGTTTTGCTTTTAAACACATTAAAATTTACCCATCAAAGTGATGAAACAATAGGGCTTAACAAACAAACAGTCATGCTCCAAAATATACCCTCATCTTATCCAAGCTCAGTAGAATTACTGTCAATATTTGCACATTATTATTAACAGAACAAGTTATTTTTAGACTCAAAAGAAAGTTCAGTTTACAGTTGTACATGAGAATAAGGCAAGTTTTTAATTGTTTTGAATTTTAAGTGTCACACAATAAACTCCCTTAAGCATGCTGATGTTAGTTCTATATTCAGGTAAAAATAATTAAATATAGTGAAAAGCACCTAAATTACTGAAGGTTTCAAATATCTTCAATTGCTAGCTCTTAAAAATGATCCTCAGTCCATTTCCAAAATCACACTGAAGTTCTGACTATAAAGCTTAGAGTCATATAACAGATGCTTTAAATAATGATGTACAGAAGTTATGACAAAAGTCTTGAAAATTTTAGATGTCAACTTAAAGGAACACAACTCCCTAATTTAAAAGTTCTAGTGACCAAATGTAATTAAACTTTGAATAATAGAATATTGCAACATATTTTAAGTACATTATGAATATTACACAACATGTTATAGGTTCAAATAATCAAGATTCTTGATATCTCCAAAACATAATTTCACATATCAATGAGTTATACATTAATTATGTAAAATTAAGTTAATAACTATTATTAATATAATAGCATATTATTAATAAATGATAACTGTATATTAATAACAATTCATAAATTAAAAGTGTAGGTTTCTTTACCCTCTAAAAGATTCTATGTCAGTTTAAGCAATTCCTATAGTTACAGTTTTCAGAATAATCATTTCTCATATAAACCTGGACAAGGTATGTCAAGAATGGAATTTGTTTGAAATTTGCATGAAGGAGTGAAAGAAGGGAGCCAGTAGTGTTAGGTCATAATATTACACAGTGAGAACTGTTGTTGTCCTCTACTTCTGGACCAGCAGAGCTTGATTATTCAGTCTTCTCATTAAGAGCATACAACATTCTCTAGCCTAACCTAGCTCAGGAGGATTTGTTTGCTGGCAGGACTGTCTATCAGAATAGACTGACAAGCATCTCCCATTCTGAATACACTAACTGGGTGCCCCATTTCCAAGTTCTAACTCATCAACTCTTTCTGCCTGACATCTCTTACAATTTCTTTTCATTGGGGAAGTAGAGGGAATGGGTCAGGCGAGAATAAATTTTTTGGCCTACATTTCATGAATTATAATCCATTGAGGAAATCTGAGGTAGGAATTCAAACTGAGCAGGAATCTGGAGGCAAGAAAATACAGAGGCAGTGGAGGAGTGCTGCTTACTGGCTTGCTTGTTATGGCTTGCTCAGCCTGCTTTTGTTGTTGTTGTTTTATAGAAATATCTTTTTATTTTACATACCAATCCTAGTTCCCCCTCCCTCTCCTCCTCCTGCTTCACCCAACTTCTAATCCATCCCCAATCCACTCCTCAGAGAGGGTAAGACAACCCATGGAAGGTCAACAAAGTAGTCATATCATGTAGAGGCAGGACTAAGGCTGAGCAAAGTATTCCTTCATAGGGAATGCAGTTCAAAGAGCCAGTTCATGCACTAGGTATAAATCCTGGTCTCACTACATAGCCCCACAAACTGCCCAAGCCACACAACTGTTGCCCACATTCAGAAGGCCTAGTTCAGTCCTATGCAAGTTTCCCAGCTTTCAGACTAGAGTCAGTGAGCTCCCACTGAAAGGGTGGAAAAGTTTCCATTTCTGTGCTGGCCCCTTTTAGGACTTTGAACTACACCCCAGCCCCCAGGATAAGCTGAAGGCCACAGCACCATTCTTTTTTTTTTTAATTTATATTTATTTATTATGCATACAATATTCTTTCTGTGTGTATGCCTGCAGGCCAGAAGAGGGCACCAGACCTCATTACAGATGGTTGTAAGCCACCATGTGGTGGCTGGGAATTGAACTCAGGGCCTTTGGAAGAGCAGGCAATGCTCTTACCCTCTGAGCCATCTCTCCAGCCCCCACAGCACCATTCTTTAGAGGAAGTATTAGTTAATGAAGAAACCTAAGATACAGAAAGCTGCTGACAGTAGCCCATTCCCCAACCCACAGTCATACAGAGAATATTGACCACCCAACTTCTCTTATAAGTTTTGTAAAATTTCAAACAGTCCCTGCACTTAGCAAAGGGTCAGCAGATGTCTGGAGGATGTAGCCAGGAGGCCTGTTGCTATCTTTCCTAGATAATAATAGCCTATCAGGAACTAACAGCTAAGTTTTATTTAACCTTTAGCCAATTTGATGCAAAATTAGTCATTTTTTTTTACTTTGAAACTGTAACCTTATGATTGCTTTGTGTTTTTTGTCTTTATAAATCCCTTACAATAGTAGATGGGGTCCTTCTTCCTCCATCTGCTATAGCAGACTGCATGGCAGGTTTCTTGATAACCCAATTATTGCTCCCTCTATCATTACTACTCCTCACCATCCTTTCTCCAACTCAGCCATCTCAAGCCCACTCTTGTTCCCATTCCCCATCACCTCCAATCTACTTCCCTTCCCAGTTTATCCAGGTGAATCTAACTACCACCATGTGTTTCCCTCTTAGGGTTTTTCATATTACCTAGTTTCTCTGGGCTTGTGAGCTGTAGGCTGGTTATCCTATGCTTTATGTCTAATATCCACTTATGAGTTAGTATATATTATATTTGTCTTTCTGGGTTTGGGTTACCCCATTCATGATGGTTCTTTCTAGTTCCATTCATTTCCTGACATTTCAAGACATCAATATTTTTCTTACATTGATGAGTAGTACTCATTGTGTAAATGTAACATATTGTGTTTATCTATCCTTCGGTTGAGGGGCATCTAGGTTATTTCCAGGTTCTGGCTATTATAAGTAATGCTGCTATGAACATAGTAAAGCAAATGTTCTTGTGGTTTGAATGTGCACCTTTGTGGTATATGCCCAAGAGTGGTATTGTTGAGTTTTGAGGTTGATCAATTCCCAGTTTTCTGATGAATGAGTACCACAATTTTCATAGTTTGTACAAGATGGCATATCCACCAGCAATGGAGTTTTCCCCCTTGATCTATATCCTTTCTAGCATACATTGTTACTTTTATTTTTGATCTTAGTCATTCTGAGAGGCATAAAATGGAATCTCAGAGTTGTTTTGATTTGTCTTTCCCTGATGGCTAAGAATGTTCAACATTTCTTTAAGTGTTTCTCTGTCATTTGATATTCTTCTGCTGAGTATTCTCCATTTAGGTCTGCACTCCATTTTTTAAAAAAAATTGTATTATCTGGTTTGTTGATATCTAGTGCCGTGAGTTCTTTGTATTTTGTATAGATTAACCCTCTGGCTATGAGCTCAAAAATTGTTCTATGGAACTCCTACAGCTGATAAACACCTTCAGTATTGTGTAGGATACAAGATTAAGCCCAAAAAATCAGTAGTTCTTCTATGTACAGATGATAAATGGGCTGAGAAAGAAGCCATAGAAACATCACTATTCACAGTTCCTACAAATAACATAAAATATCTTTTGGGATAATGATCTTGTACACTGTAAAGATTTGTCACTCATATTTTTTTAATAAAATACTAATTGTCCAGTAGCCAGGTAGGTAGTATAATTGAGGCTACCAGACTAAGAGAATTCTGGGAAGAGGAAAGACTATCCAGTCACTATCCAGACACAGAGGAAGCAAGATGAAAAATGCCTCACCAAGAAAGATACCAGATTTCATGGCTAAACAGAAAATAATTATGATTTAATTTAAGCTGTAAGAGCTATACAATAATAAACCTGAGCTATTATGAGAAACAGTTTATAACTAATGTAAGTCTTTGTGTGTTTCTTTGGACCTGAAAGGCTATGGGACCAGGAAAGACAGAAACTTCTGTCTACAGGTACCTGTAATCAAACAAGTGAAAGACCTGTATGACAAAAACATCTCAACATTAATACAGGAATACTAGATAATGACTTATCTAATCTTTAGATTACTTTAAAAACATTTATTCTCAATGTTTAAGCTCCAAATCCTAAAATATTTACATTAACTCCATTATATTTAAAATGGATCTATTTGTTCAACAAAATTTTGATTTGTAAACACAATTTTTTTTTTCAAAAATTGAAACCTCAGAACCCTAAGCACTTTCAAAAGAACCCTAAGCACTTATGAGCACACATCTATCATAGTTTGTGGGGTACAGTTAAAGCAATACTAAAGAGGTTTAATGGCCTCAATATGTCAATCTAAGCATTAAATCATCAAATTAACAAATTAGGAAATAATATATTTTCAAAATAAATAGATCAAAAGGAGTTAAAAATTCCTAAGATTAATTTTATAAGTGGAAATACAATTAAGTAGCTTATAGCAAAATAATTCCTCATAATCATTTGTATTTGTTTTAGGGGCAAAACAATGTTTCAATGACAGCAAAACTATTAACATAACATGTCAGATCAGTAGGTTTCAGAAAAATATTTTAGATACAAAAGTCCTATTTTGACCACAAACTTAGGAAAATACTCAATTTGTTAGCTTTTCAAAATTAAAAATGATTATTTCACCAATGAAAGTAGAGGTAATAAAGGCATGAAAACTCATAGAGCAATACAGGAATGATGACATGAAGATCTCCTAGCTCATGTCTAATTTACTGAAAATTAATGCTGACTTTTTAGAAAATTAAGTTTTTGAAGATAAAGGGTTGAACATCATTACTCTTAGCACTCCTTCAAGTCTTTTTTGTTTGTTTGTTTGTTTTTTGTTTTTATACACATTGAGTTAGACCTAGGAAAATGTTTTCAATTCTACCTGTGTTTCTACATAATGATTCGCTTTGTCAACTACTGTGATGTAATTGTATTTCTTGAATAATATTTTATAAAGTATGCTTGGTAATTTTTTTTGAAAATGTACATCTAGTTTTAAGATTATAACTGTGCTCCAAGCTAGCAACAAAAGAAACAGTGTGTTGTCACTTGTATGTTATTGTTTTAAATATAAAAGTATAAAATGATATTGTTTTGATTAATTTTTAACAACTTTGATGCATAATAACTACTGGCTCATTAATAATCAAGAAGATGTATTTTCTGTTTCTGCCTATAGCTCTTTCTTTCACCTGACACGCTAGTCTTATGAAAACTTAATTTGTATTTTAGATTCAATTCCTTTATTTTTTATACAGTACAACTATCACTATAAATTTTTCATAGCTGCAATTCTGTAATGATGCTGGCAAAAAACACCTGGAAAGGAAAACAACAAAAGTAAATAGCAATTAATAAAACCAGGCCATACCTTAGTTTCTGAATGTTAAAGCATGCAAAATTGTGAGAGAGGTGACATGAATACCAACTTTATTTGGATCATCTTTAGGCAAAATGTACTAATTCCTTATCATCATTCTGTTAACTCAAAAGGCAATTCCATGCAATTAATAAAAATATGCATTAGTTCAAAACCTGATTATTTACTTTGACTTTTAAACAAAGAAATGAAAATGGAATTTTTCCTTCTCAACTTGTAAAGATCTCTTTATATAGTGACGGTTATGATTGTTCTATAACTTTAAGAAACAAGCCACACCCACTCCCTGCAGCCCCTCCCCTCCTCTTGCCATCTTGCCTCCTCTCGCAGTCCCTTTTTCTTCTCCCCCCTTCTCCTTTCTCTCTTACTCTGTCCTCTTCTCCTTCTTTCCCCCCTCCTCTGTCTCCCCTTTCTCTCCTCTTTCCTCCCATTTTATATTTTAAATAATAAATATCCAATTCTCTTCTGGACGATATATCTATCCATGTCCCTGTCTCCTTCCTGCCCTCCATGTGTCTCTCTGCCTGGGAGCCACTGCTCAGGGACTGGCAGCCATCTCTGCCTGGAACTGGCTGCTCCCAGAGCCCACTGCTTGCCACCACATGGCCCGCTACCACCATTTGGGGACCTACAGCATTTCTGATGCCTATTGCCAGTGGAGATCTTGCAGAAATTTAAAAAAAAAAAAAAAACCTCATAACAGAGATTAGCTATGTTCTAAGTGTCAGACTGTCTCAGTCATTCAAGAAAATTATCATTTATCTTGTTGAAGGAGTAATGGGTATTTCTAATGTGCTATACCAAATATTAATTATTGATTTGCTAGTTTAATGATACTTGTTGAGAAGTGAACCTTGACAGTAGCTTTGATTCACTGGATAACAGCTGCTGACATAGAAAATAATTTACAAAAGCTTGAATCTTATATGATAATTTTAAAACAGGATCATTCACTTGTGGGAAAGCAGGAGAAATATGCATTTTAAATGAATTTGTAATTTATCTAGATATTTCTGATTGGATAAAAACAAAAATAATCACCTGATTTTCAAATGAATATATCACTCTTAAATATGATGTTTGGTGTTTGATGTTTGAATCATTCAATATAATGCTTGATGTTTGAATTATTTGTTTTCTGCTTGTCTTACTAAAGCAATTTGTGGTGTTTATAAATGTAAACTGTCAAATACTCAGTTCTCAGAAAAACTCATTGGACATATGCCAATCAATTTCTTCTGACACTGAATAGACTGAAATTAACCTTACTCATTCTTGCAGATTTCAAACAAAACATAATGCTTTGTGACACTCTTGAAAATCCTTGTAGATAGTGGATAAAACCTGTATTTTCTGAAATTGCTATATCTAACAGGATTTTAAACTAATATTTAATTAGCATGAGAGCAATATTTTCAATTCTATCTAACTTTACCTATAATATATTTAGGCTATAGTGGCCACATGAGAAACTGACAAAAGTTTGGTTTACAGGCATATGCATGCTGGGGCTATAGTATATCTTATTCAATGTTAAAAGAAATGATCAGAATAAGGAAAACTGTTGACTTTCTTAAAGAAAATGTTATTAGAGTTCAGTTCACGTGTATTTTATGTGACTTAGTAATGTCCTTTGGTTACAAAGAGTCTTTCCTAAGGGCAGACTAGATTTTGCTCCCTTACTGAACTTTGTGAATTAAATCTTAGAATGGTAACATTAACTACCTTTCCTAAGAGAAGAAGGAAACAAATAATATATATGATGTAGAAAAAAATTAAGATCCAATAAAACTTGTTGCTTCTATATTAGCCTTTATAAATCCATGCATTCATCAATACCAGAGAGTGAGTTTATCTTTATCACCTTTCATTTTTTTCTTTTGTATTCTTTTCATATACATACATTCTACAGCAGTTTCCTATTCCTCACTCCTTTCAGTCCATCTCTCCCCCATCCTTTCCCCCACATCTCTCTGCTTCTGTGTCCCTTAAAAACAAGAACAGGCCTCCCAGGGATATAAACCAAATGTGGTAATAAGTCTTACATTAAGACTAGGCACAGTGGGTAAAACCTTTATATAAAGGCTAGATGAGGAAACACAGTAGGAGGAAGAGTGTCCCAAGAGAAGTTACAAGAGTCAGAGACACCCCACACTCCAACTATTAAAAGTCCCACAAGAAAACTGAGCTACATAACCTTGATATATTTGCAGAGGATCTAGGTCAGATCCATACAAGGTCCATGATGTTCACTTCAATCTTTTTCAGCCCCTATCACACCTGTCTATCACACCATGTTTTCATGATGTCCTCCACCCCTCTGGATCTTAAGTTTTTATACCATCTGGTCTTGAGAATTCATCAATGTATAAGATTACTGTAGAATCATTTACTCCATTGTGCTTACAAAGGAGAAAATGACTCGAGGTGACTCTGAGCAGTGAAGTCCTTGCTTTCATCTGTTTTGGGATGAGGGTCCTAGCTTCTCTGGGGTTGTGGACTGTAGGCTGGTTATACTTTGCTTTAATGTCTGTTGTCCACTTATGAGTGAGTATATTTGGCCAAGCAGTGATTTAATTAATATACTATATTTATCTTTCTGGGTCTGGGTTACTTCACTTGGGATGGCCTTTTTCTATTTCCATCCATTTGCTTGCAAATTTCAAGATGTCATTTATTTATTTATTTTTTGACACTGAGTAATATTCCATTGCGTAAATGTACATTTTCTTTATCCATTCTTTAGTTGAGGGGCAATTAGGTTGTTTTCTGGTTCTGGTTATTACAAATAATGCTTTTATGAACATAATTGAGCAAGCAAAGGCCCTTGAATGTGTGCCTCCTTTGGGTATATGGGTATTGCTGGGTATTAAGGTAGCTTGATACCTATTTTTTGTGAGAAATCACCATATTGATTTCTACAGCAGCTTTACAAGTTTGTTGGTTAGGAGGACCTTCTGTCTATGTGTTGCTTTCATTTGGTTACTGAATAAAGAAACTGCCTTGGCCTTTTGATAGGGAAGAACTTAGATAGATGGAGAAAACAGAACTGAATGCTAGTAGGAAGAAACAGAGTCAGAGAGATGCCATGGAGCCATGGATACAGACGCTGGGAATTTTACCTGGTAAGCCACTGCCACACAGCCATACACAGATTAATAGAAATTGATTAAATTAATATGAAAGCATTAGTCAATAAGAAGTTAGAGCTAATGGGCCAAGCAGTGATTTAATTAATACAATTTCTGTGTGGTTATTTTGGGGCTAAGCTAGCAGAGGAACCAGGATGAATAAGCAGCCTCTCATTGAAACAGTTGGCGTTCCAACACAATCAACAAAATCCACATAAAATCAGAGAGGGCTTGAAAAAGGAATACTAGAAGACAAAAAATTAGAGAGATTTAACACAGCTTATTGCTATTGCTGGCAACATGCTATAGCTCCTTTAAGAGAGATTTTCCTTACTCAGCAGCCATAGCAGGAAAAACAAGTGGCGGTTTTTAAATGCTCATATTCTAAGCCAGGCTGCCAGTGCCAACTCTGACTCTTTCAGGCAGGGGTTCCAGCTACATGACATTTAAGTTGGGTTTGTGAGCAGAGTTTGATGGCAATGTGAACTTGCTATGTGCCTGGAAGTAGGGTGGTGCACACGGTTCAGCATGGCTCAGAGTCAAAATTGTAATCATGTTAGTTAGATTTTCTGGATGTATCAAGAAGGATTTTAGATGTATATGTATTTTTTCAAATATTTTAAAGACATTCAGAATATGACATTTAAAATGTTTGAGAATGTAGGACTTCTATGACAATGAGACACATCTGCTCCAGGCAGCACCAATCTACTTCAAGAGGAAGATAGGGATCAAAGAGACTCCTTAAGGAGTTGGTTAACCATTTGGGCAGGAAACTGCTCTTGCCTGAACTGCTGAACTGGACATGCAGTACTCACAGAAAAATGACTGCTAAACTTGACTAAAAATGAGATGATCCTTCGGGGTCCCTACATTATGAAAGAGTCTGCCAGACATTCTGCAGGATACAGAAGAAAATGAATGCACTGTCTTTGAGATCTCCTGCTTTATGAAAAAGTCTGCTGGATACTATGGGCCTGTAGGCTGAAGATGGGTGCCCCAACAGTACAGAAGACCTTTGAGTGACTGTTCAGGCATCAAGATATCTTTGTCAATTCTAGAGTTTTGGAAGTTGTTTAAGTGCACTTCTAGTTTACATAGGTAATATTATATTATATCCTTCTGGAGTCTTTGATGGAGTTGAAGAATTTATAGTTATAGTTTTCCTTAGTTATGATAAAAGATAAAGTAGATATCAATATTGTAACTGTAATTCTTACTTGATAACTGTTTTGTTATATGTAATTTTACTATGTTAAAGCCTTCATTTTTGTTGAAACAGAAGAGGGGAAATAGTGTAGGAGGTCCTTCTGTTTATGTGTTGCTTTCATTGATTAATGAATAAAGAAAAATTCTTGTACTTTTGATAGGGCAGAACTTAGGTAGACAGGGAGAACAGAATTGAATGCTGTGAGGAAGAAAGTGGAGTCAGAGAGATGCCATGGAGTCACCAGATACAGACACTGGGAATTTTACCTGGTAAGCCACTGGCACATAACCATAGACAGATTAATAGAAATGAGTTAAATTAATATGTGAGAGTTAGCCAATAAGAAGTTAGAACTAATGAGCTAAGCAGTAACTTAATACAGTTTCTTTCCTTTTTTTTTTTTTTTTTTTTNTGTCCTGGAACTAGTTCTTGTAGACCAGGCTGGTCTTGAACTCACAGAGATCCGCCTGCCTCTGCCTCCCTAGTGCTGAGATTAAAGGCTTGCGCCACCACTGCCCAGCTGTTCTTCTAAATGTCCTGATTTCAATTCCCAGCAACCACATGGTGGCTCACAACCATCTGTAATGGAGTCTGGTGCACTCTTCTGGCCTGCAGGCATACATACAGACAGAACATTGTATACATAATAAATAAATAAATAAATAAATAAATAAATAAATAAATAAATACAGTTTCTGTGTGGTTATTTCGGGGCTAACCCAGCTGGGCAGCTGGGACAAACAAGCGGCTCCTTCCCTTGCAGCAGTTTGTTCTTCCACTAGGAATGGAGGAATGCTCCCCGTACTTGCCATCCTTCCAGCATAAACTGTCGTCAGTGTTTTTGGTCTTAGTCATTCTGATTGGTGTAAGGCTCTATCTCAGAGTTGTTTTGATTTGTATTTTTCTGATGGCTAAGGATGCTGACCACTTCCTTAAGTGTCTTTTAGCCATTTGAGATTCTTCTGTTGAGAATTATCTTTTTAGATCTGTACCCCATTTTTAATTTAATTATTTCATAGTTTGGTGTCTAGTTTCTTGAGTTCTTTATTTTGGAGAATATAACCTTGACAAGGTTTCTTTTTTGTATTTTTACTGTTTTTCAAATAGCACATAAAATCTTAAGATGTATATCTATGGATAGCACAATATTTAATTGTGGTATACATTCTATACCACAGTTGATGTTGGAATGTTGGAATCAGATTAAACATGTTTCCTCAAACATTTGTTATTTCTTAAAGGAGAATACATTCAAATGTCTCCCTTCTGTTTTTCATACTATATATTACACTATGGTTATATATAATCATCATACTGCACTTACATGCCAAAAATGTCTTTTTTATCACAGATTTATTTATTTTTATTTTTTCCCTTTGCTTACACATATGTTTTTGTATTATGTTCCTCATAGTTACCACAGAAGCCAGAAGAGAATTTATCATTTGAAACTAGAATTATAGACAGTTAGAAATTGTTCTTTGGTACTTGCCACTATAAAACAAATCACTGAGTAATCTTGCCATATCTAATATTGCTTAGTTTTAGCTTTTCAAACCCATTTATCAAGCTTCCCCCAATCCATCTAAGACATATTTTTCAAACTCTGGTAAATACAACTCTCATCTTCTTTGAGGTCCTATTTTATGATTTCACACATGAGTTCCAATAGCACTCCTTT
This sequence comes from Alexandromys fortis, assembly GCF_014885135.2. NCBI lineage: Eukaryota > Metazoa > Chordata > Mammalia > Rodentia > Cricetidae > Alexandromys > Alexandromys fortis. The sequence goes on from NW_026068008.1 coordinate 5,784,508, forward strand.
TTCTATGCCTGCATTATTTAGTTAATGTGACAAATTACATGATTTCACTATTTTAATATCTACATAGTACTTCATTTTGTATATGTTTATTTTTTATCTATTCATTAGCTGATGCACTCTTCAGCTGATTGCTTTAAGGCTTTTATGGACATCATTGCAAAAGTTATAGAAGTTCAGAAGTCTTTGAAACAGTGATAACATCTGCTATGGATAGCAACCCAATACTGGTAGTTCCACTTTGAACTTTTTAAGAAAACTTCATGATTTCCTTAGTGCCTCTATTAGATCACATTTCTACTTGAAGTGTACAAGTATTATCTTTTCTCTGCATTTTTATCTATATTTGTTATGTTTAGTCCTTTAGTAACATCAATTCTTATTGGTTGATATGATTCATTGTGGTTTTGTTTTGCATATCTCTGATAATTAATGAAAGTGAATATTTTCAATATATCTGTTCACTGGTTGTTTTTCTTCTTTTGGAACATTTTTGAATATTATGGATATTAATTTCATATTAGGTGTGAAATCTGGAAATACATTTCTCCTTTTATGTACTGTTTTTTTTTAAGCTGACTAATTTTCCCTTTGCTGTGTAGAGTCATGTAGTCAGAAGTAATGCTGTTTGTAGTTTGTTTTGCTACAGGTGCTTTGGATTATTCAAATTATCCTTGCCCATTCTTGTCTGAAGATTTTGCACTGTGCTGTCTCCTCATTTCATAGTTTTATGTCTTATATTTAAATATTTTGTTCATTTTTAAATTTTATCTTTATAACTAGTACAAGGCAAATGCTTCTGCTTGTGAACACATGATTTACACAACAGCATTCATTGAATGGGTTGGTCTTTGTATAATATGTGTTCTGACCATCTTTATTGATATCAGTTGTTTGAGATGCAGTTTTACTTCTAGATTCTCTCACTTTTGGGCCTATTTCAATCTTGTGTCATATATGTTATGATGATATTCAACTCTTAATGTAATATTTATATGCTTGGCCAAATGAATACACAGTTCCATCTCACATATGTCACTTAGAATAAAACAGTTTTTATCCCATTTTAACACTGAAACAAGCATAGTACACCGTAATGGATCCTAAAGACTTTTATCCTGATATTCATAATTTGACACACTTTTATTCTTTTATTAAGGAATCTAGAAGTAGCAATAAATATTGGTGCAATATATTCCTTTGGTATTCTATGTATAAATAATTTATAAGCAAAATTGCCAAAGATAAATGGATGTTCATCTGATTATGATCTGTGAATAGTTTACATATCACTATACATTGAAAATTAAGAATTTTTTTTATTATTATGATATACTTTTATTCATATGAATACAATATTTTTGCATCCCAAAAATTGGAATTGTAGTAAACAAGACTCTCATTGTCTCCTATGCATTTGCAATGAATGTACCTTCCTTACAATCGAAAAGGACATATGTGATTATGCAATCCTGTGTGTGTGTGTATGTATGTGTGTGTTTGGGAATAAAAAATACTTTTCAGGATTCAATTTTGAGACATTAACTGTGTAGGCATAGCTGGTTTTATTTATTATCCTTCTGCTTCAGCCTGTGGGGGGATTACAGAACTGTACCAAGAAGATCAAAGTGATGAAATATTAGTATGAAAAGTGGAAAACTGGAGGAAGATATTCCTCTACCATCACATCTAACAGAGAAGCCTTTCCTAATTTTAGGAGATATTGACAGTTTCCTGATAAAGCTGGTGACTCGGCTAAATGTCTATTTAAATAACCAATTGAAGGAGGTAGTGGTGGTCTTGTCAAACTTTGAAAGAAACCTGTTCAGTAACAAGAAATAAAGAATTTCAGACTGATATTAAGGTCTTTAATCCATTTGGGCTTGAGTTTTGGCATGGTGATAGATATGGATCTATTTTCATTCTTCTACAGGTTGACAACCAGTTCTGCCAGCACCATTTGTTGAAGATGCTCTCTTTCTTCCATTGTATACTTTGAGCTCCTTTATCAAAACTCAGGTGTTCATAGGTTTGTGGGTTAAAATCCGGGTCTTCTACTCGATTCCATTGAACGACTTCTCTGTTTTTATGCCAATACCAAGCTGTTTTCAATACTGAAGCTCTGTAATAGTTTGAAGTCAGGGATGGTAATGCCTCCAGATGTTCTTTTAGTGTATAAGATTGTTTTGGCTATCCTGTTTTTTTTTCCATATAAAGTTGATTATTGTCCTCTCAAGGTCTGTCAAGAATTTTGATGAGATTTTGATGGGGATTGCATTGAATCTATAGATTGCTTTTGGTAGAATTGCCATTTTTACTATGTTTATCTTCCCAATCCAAGAGCAAGGGAGATCCTTCCATTTTCTGGTATCCTTTTCAATTTCTTTCTTCAAAGACTTAAAGTTCTTGTCAAATAGATCTTTCACTTCCTTGGTCAGAGTTACTCCAAGATATTTTATGCTATTTGTGGCTATCGTGAAAGGTGATGCATCTCTGAATTCCTTCTCTGCATCCTTATCCTTAGTGTATAGGAGGGCAACTGATTTTTTTGGAGTTGATCTTGTATCCTGCCACATCACTAAAGGTGTTTATCAGCTGTAGGAGTTCTTTGGTAGATATTTTGGGATCGCTTATGTACACTATCATATCATCTGCAAATAACGAAAGTTTAACTTCTTCCTTTCCAATTCGAATCCCCTTGATCCCCTTATGTTGTCTTATTGCTATTGCTATAAAAAAAAGAAATAAAGAATTTCCTTACTCTAGAATTATGAGCTTTCAAAGTGTGACATGATGCAGGATAGTGCTATGTGGGGTGATTAGTTGTTTTATTACTGAGACAATATGGCAGAGCTAAAATTTAAGCATTTGTCTTATTTTAATTTGAGGAAGAAATTTACAATAGATGAAGAATTCTTAAAAGTAGAATGTATAAATTATCTTAGTAGGGAAATACACACATTGTCTAATTACACAAAAGTACATTTTTAATTTTCTCAAAAGATACCTTTTGACAAACATCTAGTATGAGTTAATTAACTTTTAAATATTTCTTTTTATTGTGAGGCCAGTATTAGATTACCAATACTCTATCAGCTCTCTATCCATGTTCCTAAGGACAGAAACAATTAGAATCAGTTTGTCACAAAGAAAAAGAATATGAAGCTGGGAAGGGGATATGGCAGAATGATGAGGAGAATTTGAAAGCAGATGGAGAAAAATGCAAATCTATAGACATATTTAGAAATATAGGTATAGGCAAATGCAATTAAATAAAATAATATCTATATGCCTAGTAGTAAATGTACAACACTAAACAAATTCAATGATATTATTGGATGCTTATTTTTTGTTCTTGTGGTGTTTCTTTTTTGTTTGTTGCTTTTGTTTTTATTCTCCATAATGCTTTGCATTCTTTTCTTTTTCTCTTAAGTTTTATAGGTCTTTTGCTTATATAATATTTTTTCTGGTTTTGTATTTATATAGGATTTTCATATGTGTGAATGTAAGCATCTCTGCCTATATCTATTTCTTGTCACACTATTTTCTAAGAGAAAAATGTCAAGACTTCATAAATCCATATTGGGATGAGAAACCAGTTCAACTCTGACTTTGAACTTACTTTATGAATATTATTCTTTGGCTCTTCTATGAATTCCTAAGGGTTTTGCCTACTGTCATAGCAAATTCCATATAGTATAAAGGCAAACTCTATTCTTTAGACTTTGATATAGTAATATTATTCATAGTTCTGCGATTAATACTGAATAAATGTTTATTCTATATACTTTTGGAGGTTGGGAATTCCAAAGTCTACACTGTTGTATCTGGTGAGGGTTATTTTATGTTTCTTAGAGAGGAGTTTTCAACTATGTTCTCTGGAGGGGAGGCACACCTTGTTCTCGTATGATGAATGAAAAATGGGAATGAAGCAAATACTAATGTCTTTTATAATAAATTAATTCATCCAAGAAGGAGAGGCACTTCTAAAAATTTCCCCTTCTGTGAAAAACTTCTGAGTGTTATTATATTGAACATAAATGTCAATGAATGCATTTATTTTAACTTATAGTTTGAGGGGATGGTCCATCATGATGGAATAAGCATGATGGTTGGAACATCAGGTGACTGGTTTTATTTGATCCTCAGCCAGGAGGCTGATGTAAGTCAATCATTGATTTTCTCCCAGCTACTAAATTTTAATACATGATGGGGCCCTGGGCCATAGGATGCTATCATCTACTTTCAGGGTGGGTCTCATCTTCCCACTTTAATATCTCTGGAAATGTCCCCACAGAAACAACTAGAATCGTATCTCCTAGATGATTCTAAATCCAATTAAGTTCAAAGTAAAGGTTACCCATCAAAGTTATTAGCAATGGTTCACTGGTACTAGCATCACACTTTTAAGAGACAATGAGTAGTATCTCTTAGATCACTGTATGAGCCATAAATTTAGATCAAACCTTGAGTGGCATTTATTATTTTTTTAAGTAACTACTATGACTAAAGTCAACATGAACTCAATAACTTGCTGTGGGAGCACATTCTGCTCCTCAGCCAATAGCCTTTAAGATACCAGCCCACTTGGGCATGGTCCCTTAAAGTTTAAAAAGCAGTGGGAACCATGCAGCTACTCTCTTGCTTCTAGCTCCCATTCCAGCTGTTACTGTTTATGCTCAGAGGACTATTATTTAGGACAGTGATCTGTAAGTTCCCCCCTTAAATGAATAACCCTTTTTATTATCCAAATTCTGGACTGGTGTGGGATTGTTTTACAGAATCAACTGGCACCCAATATTTGGTTTTGGAATACCCCAGCTCTGCTGCCCACTGCCAGCTCAGAGTGCTCCCAGGTTGCAGCTGTGTTTAGAGCCAATAGTTCAATATAGAATTTTGCAAAGCAGCCTTTCTTGCTACAGATCAGCTGCAGTTCTTTATATTTTCTCTTTACACACCTCAGATTGGCTTTAAGTCACCACGTATCTTACCATTTGCGTCCTGCCAGGTGAGGTGGGACAAGGGCTTCCCTAAATGATCTGTTTGCATTTGCCTATTCCATTACCCTAGAGACACCTGCAGAGCACACAGTCTATGATTCACCTGTCAGAATTCTGTTCTAAACTCAGATTTCAGACTGGCCATGGAAGAAATGTCATGCACTGCTGTGCCCTGCTGTGTTAGTTTTGTGGGTGGCCCTATTGGCAGGTCATGGTTATTGTACCTAATCCAGCTAATTAAACCACATGTAAGACTTAATATCTTAATTATAGATCATAAGTTGCCAATTTAAAAGGACAATTTGTCAGACAATCTAATTGTCAAAGGTTTCAATAGCCTCTTTACTTACAACATATGCTAGTTTTTACAAGACTTATATGATGTCCCTTCTACTTCACTAATTTTGTTTCTGGGAATTAGTCTTGTACTCAATATTTTTTTCATAAAAATGTGGTTTCACAATAGGGCTAACAATGAGGCATTTTTAGAAATGGTACAGTCTTTTCAAATGGAAACCACACTTCTCAGGAAAGAGGTTGGAAATCTGAAAAAAAGATATGATCAATTTAACCAATAAAACTTGGTCAACTGAGATACTTTTGGAAATGGTACAGAGTACAATTTATTTAAAGGAAGATTCAGCACTCTGGAAAAGGAAACAGCCAATTTGGAACATAAAACCCAATGAATGAAAGTGGGTGCTGAAACATTATTTGAGATAATTCCCACTGTTGAGTGTATTAATTGGACTCTATCAAAGGGGTATGACAGATTGATTGATAGAATGTCTCTCCAGGAAGGTAATATGCATGCTATAAAGATTATGTCCAAGGATGAGACATTATCTCTACTGGACAGACTTCATACCTTGGAACCTTCAGTAAGGGCATTAGAGCAGAGCACTAGACAGGAGATCCAGATGTTACAAAAGGCAGTGGCAAACAGATTTGAAAAGATTGAGGAAATTATCAAATTTTATTACCAGTAACAAAAGGTAAAAAAGCAAAATTTAAACTCATTGATACATAAAAATCTCTGGGATAGTATCTCCAGAGTTTTGCCTGCTTTCCAGTAATGGCATCAGATAAAGTATCTGGCTCCAAGTGCCCTAAGGTTGTCAAGGAATATACATGGTAGCCCATATGTATGAACAATCTAAAAGAAATTAAACAAGCAATTCTAGCTTACAAATCACATTTTTTTTTTAGGTAAATGGTCAAAATGTAGGCTTTCAGTAGCAAAGCCACACCTCAAGTTTGGGCTAAGTTAATCTCAGCAGTCCTAAAGAGTGGACTGCAATTGTTTTGTGGTGTATTTTAAAAGAGGAAGTGAGAATTTTGGAGCAACCAGAAAAAGCAAATGTACTTGAGATTTCCCTAGATCCTCAGGATCAAGCTCTTTATGATGACCACGCCTTATACCTATGTATCACAGAAGCTTAGGACAGGATTCAGAAACTAGGAAAATAAAGTTGAATCATATCTTAGGGTTAAACAGGGTCAGAAAGAACCTTTTAGTGACTTTTTGCAAAGACTAACTAGACTGTACAAATAGGGATAAGTGACCCAGAAGCTACACATATAATAATTGAATCTTTGGCTTATGAGAATGCCAACATTGAGTGTTCACAGTCCTTGGGCCTTTAAAGATCAGATTTGAACTCATGAACAAATGGGTCTTGCATATAATAAATATCACAACACTTGACTATGCTACTGAAGCATAGCTAGGAGAAGCAATTTCTAATGATAAGAGAAGACATCAGAATATCAAATGTTTATATTGTGGTAGAATAGGACATCTGAGAAGGGATTGCAGAAAATAGATTCTTAGGAATAATGAAATAGGAGAATGGCAGAAATAGGAGAACTCAGCCTTCAGGTATATGCAGGAGGTGTAGCAAAGGTTGACATTGGACCGATGAATCTAGTTCAATGAAAGATAGACAAGGCAAGCTGATACCATCAGGAAATACCATGGGGAGCTTTTCACAGGCCCCCATGACAAATGTAGTCCAGTCATTCACAATCACTGTGGAGAATGTGTCTCATTGGGAAAATCTGAAAAAAAAAAATCCAATGCCTGCTGTAAAAAGCAATATTGGTCTGAATGATGGGTTAAATGTGGAGGATGAATCAAAAATTCAGTATGACAGAGAAACTGTATATTTTGGCAGACTTCTATAAATGATCAAACACCAAAACTAAGAATTTGTATAAATGACATTTTATTGAAAGCTTATTAGACACAGGTGTGGATGTAAGTATCATTACTCCATAATCTTGGCATCTGAAATGGCCTCTTCAAGAAGTAGATGTTTAGTTCCTGGGAATTGGAACCCTATCTAGGTAAAACAAAGCATGAGATGGGTTGAATGTATAGGGCCAGAAGGAAAAATAGGAAGACATAGACCATATATAGCCTATACTGCAGTGAATTTGTGGGGTTGTGAGCTATTGCAGCAATAGAATTCCCAGATTAACATTCCTGCAGCCTCAAAAACTTTTGTTTATGAAAAAAAATATTAGAAGATTTTACAGATGACAGACACCAACCATTTGTGCTGAACAAGAACACATAGCAATTGATAAACCTTCAGAGGTACCAACAGTCCTACCTTTAAAATGGTTAACTGAGAAACCAATATGGATTAAGCAGTGGCCTCTTGGTGAGGAAAAGTTACAGGCTTTAGAACAGCTGGTCCAAGAACAACTAGATGCTCAACATATAGAAGAATCTACCAGCCATTGGAATCCTCCTGTATTTGTTGTTAAAAAGAAATCTGGAAAATGGAGAATGGTGACAGATTTAAGGGCTATCAACAAGGTTATTCAACCTATGGGCCCTCTACAATCTGGAATTCCTCTGCCTTCTGTATTATCAAAAGGATGGCCTTTCATAGTTATTGATTTAGAGGAAAATGGTGAGGAAATACTGGACCAAAGCAAGACTGAAACCCAGTATGGAAAACTCCAAATCTTTTTTTTTTTTAATATAATTTTTTATTGAAAAAAAATTCCGCCTCCTCCCTGCCTCCCATTTCCCTCCCCGTTTCCCTTTTCCTCCCTCCTCCCTCTCCTCTCCCCCTCTCCCCACTCCTCTCCCCCTCCCTCTTCAGTCTGAGGGGCAGTCAGGGTCCCCTGCCCTGTGGAAAGTCCAAAGTCCTCCCCGCTCCATCCTGGTCTAGGAAGGTGGACATCCAAACTGGCTAGGCTCCCACAAAGCCAGAACATGAAGTAGGATCAAAACCCAGTGCCATTGTCCTTGGCTTCTCAGCAGCCCTCATATTCAGTCCTCCATATTCAGAGAGTCCGGATTTATCCCATGCTATTTCAGTCACAGTAAAGCTGGCTTTGGTGAGATCCCAATACATTAGCACCACTGTCTCCGTGGGTGGGTGCACCCCTTGTGGTTCCTACTCCTTTGCTCATGTTCTCCCTCCTTCTGCTCCTCATTGGGACATTGGGAGCTCAGTCCAGTGCTCCACTGTGGGTCTCCGTCTCTGTCTCCATCCATCGCCAGATGAAGGTTCTATGGTGATATGCAAGATATTAATCAGTATTGCTATAGGATAGGGTCATTTCAGGTTCCCTATCCTCAGCTGCCCCAGGAACTAACTGGGGACATCGCCCTGAGCACCTGGGAGCCCCTCTAGGTCCAAGTCTCTTGCCAACCCTAAGATGGCTCCCTTAATTAAGATATGTGCTTCCCTGCTCCCCTATCCAACCTTCCTTTTTCCCAATCATCCTCTTTCCCCAAGTTCCCCCCATCCTCCCCTTCTCACTTTTCTCTCCCCATCTCCCCTTACCCCCCTCCCACCCCACCTCTAAGATCCCAATTTTTTTCCCGGCAATCTTGTCTACTTCCCATAACCAGTAGGATAGCTATATCTTATTCTTTGGGTTCACCTTCTTTTTTACCTTCTTTAGGATATCAAATTATAGACTCAATGACCTTTATTTATGGCTAGAAACCAATTATGAGTGAGTACATCCCATGTTCATCTTTTTGGGTCTGGGTTACCTCACTCAGGATAGTGTTTTCTATTTTCATCCATTTGCATGCAAAATTCGAGAAGTCATTGTTTTTAACCGCTGAGTAGTACTCTAATATGTATATATTCCACACTTTCTTCATCCATTCTTCCATTGAAGGACATCTAGATTGTTTCCAGGTTCTGGCTATTACAATAATGCTGCTATGAACATAGTTGAACATATGCCCTTGTTATATGATCAGGTATCTCTTGGGTATATTCCCCAAAGTGGCATTGCTGGGTCCAGGGGTAGGTTGATCCAGAATTTCCTGAAAAACCACCACACTGCTTTCCAGAGTGGTTGCACAAGTTTGCATTCCCACCAGCAATGGATGAGGGTACCCCTTCCTCTACAACCTCTCCAGCAATGGCTATCATAGGTGTTTTTGATTTTAGCCATTCTGACAGGTGTAAGATGATATCTCAAAGTTGTTTTGATTTGCATTTCCCTGATCGCTAAGGACGTTGAACATGACCTTAAGTGTCTTTTGGCCATTTGAATTTCTTCTGTTGAGAATTCTCTGTTCAGATCAGTGCCCCATTTTTGAACTGGGTTAATTAGCATTTTAAAGTCTAGTTTCTTGAGTTCTCTATATATCTTGGAGATCAGACCTCTGTCTGTTCTGGGGTTGGTGAAGATCTTTTCCAGCCAGTGGGTTGCCTTTTTGTCTTAGTGACAGTGTCCATTGCTTTACAGAAGCTTCTCAGTTTTAGTAGGTCTCATTTATTCAATGTTGCCCTTAATGTCTGTGCTGCTGGGGTTATACCTAGGATGCAATCGCCTATGCCCATATGTTGTAGGGTACTTCCCACTTTCTCTTCTATCAGGTTCAGTGTGTTCATATTGATATTGAGGTCTTTGATCCATTGGGAATTGAGTTTTGTGCATGGTGATAGATACGGGTCTATTTTCATTCTTCTACAAGTTTACATCCAATTGTGCCAGCACCATTTGTTGAAGATGCTTTCTTTCTTCCATTGTATACTTTTAGCTCCTTTATCGAAAATGAGGTGTTCATAGGTTTATGGGTTAAAATCCGGGTATTCTATACGATTTCATTGGTCGACTCTTCTGTTTTTATGCCAATACCACACTGTTTTCATTACTGTAGCTCTGTAATAGAATTTGAAATCAGGGATGGTAATGCCTCCGGAAGATCCTTTATTGTATAGGATTGTTTTGTCTATCCTGGGTTTTTTGTTTTTCCATATAAAATTGATTATTGTCCTCTCAATATCTATGAAGAATTTTGATGGGACCTTGATGAGGATTGCATTGAATCTATAAATTGCCTTTGGTAGAATTGCCATTTTTACTATGTTGATCCTCCCAATCTAAGAGCAAGGGAGATCCTTCCATTTTCTGGTATCCTCTTTAATTTCTTTGTTAAATGCCTTAAAGTTATTGTCAAATAGATCTTTAACTTCCTTGTTCAGGGTTACCCAAAGATATTTTATGCTCTTGGTGGCTATCGTGAAAGGTGATGCTTCTCTGATTTCCCTCTCTGCTTCCATATCCTTTGTGTATAGGAGGGCGACTGATTTTTTGGAGTTGATCTTTTATCCCGCCACATTTCTAAAGGTGTTTATCAGCTGTAGGAGTTCTTTGAATGAAGTTTTTGGGGTCACTTATGGACACTATCATATCATCTGCAAATAACGAAAGTTTACCTTCTTCCTTTCCAATTTGAATCCCCTTCATCCCCTTATGTTGTCTTATTGCTATTGCTAAAACTTCAAGCACTATATTGAAGAGGTATGGAGAGAGTGGACAGCCTTGTCCTATCCTGATTTTAGTGGGATGGCTTTGAGTTTTTCTCCATTTAGTTTGATGTTAGCTGTCGGTTTGGTGTAAATAGCTTTTATTATATTTAGGTATGACCCTTGTATCCCTAATCTCTCCAAGACTTTTATCATTAAGGGATGTTGAATTTTGTCAAAAGCTTTTTCAGAATCTAATGAAATGATCATAGGGTTTTTTTTTTCTTTCAGTTTATTTATATGATGGATTACATTGATAGATTTTCGTATGTTGAACCAGCCCTGCATCTCTGGGATGAAGCCTACTTGATCATAATGGATAATTTTTCTAATGTGTTCTTGGATATGGTTTGCCTGTATTTTGTTGAGGATTTTTGTGCCGATGTTGATGAATGTGATTGGCCTGTAATTCTCTTTCTTTGTTAAGTCTTTGTGTGGTTTTGGTATCAGAGTGACTGTAGCTTCATAAAAGGAATTTGGTAATGACTCTTCTGTTTCTATATTGGGAAATACATTAAGGAGGATAGATATTAGCTCTTCTTGGAAGTTCTGGTAAAATTCCACATTGAAACTATCTGGTCCTGGGCTTTTTTTGGTAGGGAGGTTTTTGATAACATCTTCCAATTCTTCGTGACTAACAGGTCTATTTAGATTGTTCACCTGGTCCTGGTTTAACTTTGGTATATGGTATTTATCTAAAAAAGTGTCCATTTTTTTTTTTACATTTTCCAGTTTTGTGGCATACAGGCTTTTGTAGTAATATCTAATGATCTTCTGAATTTCCTCTGTGTTTGTGGTTATATCCCCTTTTACATTTCTGATCTTATTAATTTGCATATTCTCTCTCTGCCATTTGATTAGTTTGGATAGGGGTTTGTCAATTTCCAGGAAGAAGACGGAGCCCCACAGAAACCACTCCACCTTGTTGAAATGACATCGTGATGTAGACAGTGCTACTATAAGAACCTTTTGGGTACCAGTTGCTGAAATGGTGCACCTTTTCATATCTGTTCAGAATACCAATTGAGAACTTTGAAAAAAAAGTGTTGACTGGAATTTTTTTTGCAACTATACTAGACAGGATCCCTTTAAGAAAACATTGTCCCCAATACATCGAGAAGCAATTCTAGAAGACGGTGACCCCTATCTAAAAAAGTTTGTCCTTAGGGTTGGGAACACTATTTAGGGGCTTTTGATTATTACTTTCACTAGATAGAGGGTTTGGGAAAAAACTATGTTTGTTCAAAAAAAAAAAAAAAGGGAGGGAATAGTAATAGTGGGTAATAGAGTGAATACTTGTGAGCTATTATTTATGTATAATTTATATTGGAATAATTTTTGTATATTGATCAAGTGCAAATTATTTTTGTTTACATTATTTGTACATATATACAAAGTTATATTTTTCAGATTGTATATATGCATGTTTCTACCTCAGCTTAGGACATTTTGTTACTTACACAACTTTTAGGGTATATTTTCATATTGCATTATATATTACTCCTCTCTGATCAAGATACTTATACATTGTTTACATTTTGAGGTCATTTACTCATTTGTTGCACACTTGTTTACAGATTATTTAGTATTTTTACAAGAAGTTTTACTCTTTAAGTTATACAGGTATTAATTATTTTAGGTCAATATTCTTCATGTTTGTTGTACATTTAGTCAGATTAATTAGGTTCTTTAGATTTATCGTAATTGCATTCTGTCTAGATATATATTCTTTAACCACTTCAAGGATCTGTGAAACATGGCATTTAAATAATTTACGGTTCTGTTGACATGGGACATGATTGCTTCTGATAGCACCAATTTAATCCCGAGAGAATGTTGAGCACCAAAGACACTCCACTTGGAGCTTGTTTTCTTCTTGGCAAAACTGGCCTTTAGGAAAGAAACTGACAATGCGTCAACCATTGACAAGATACATGATATCCAGAAATGGACAAGCAAGAATGTCAAATCTTACCAAGACAGGGTAATTTTTTTTTATGTTTTAGCCGGTTTTTTTTTTATTGAAAAAAAATTTCTGCCTCCTCCCCACCTCCCATTTCCCTCCCCATCTCCCTTTTCCGTCCCCTCCCCCCACTGCTCTCCCCCTCCCTCTCCAGTCTGAAGAGCAGTCAGGGTTCCCTGCCCTATGGAAAGTCCAAAGTCCTCCCCCCTCCATCCTGGTCTAGGAAGGTGAACATCTATACTGGCTAGGCTCCCACAAAGCCAGAACATGAAGTAGGATCAAAACCCAGTGCCATTGTCCTTGGCTTCTCAGCAGCCCTCATTGTCCGCCATATTCAGAGAGTCCGGTTTTATCCCATGCTTTTTCAGTCGCAGTCCAGCTGGCCTTGGTGAGCTCACAATAGATCAGCCCCACTGTCTCCGTGGGTGGGTGCACCCCTCGTGGTCCTGACTTCTTTGCTCATATTTTCCCTCCTTCTGCTCCTCCTTGGGACATTGGGAGCTCAGTCCGGTGCTCCAGTGTGGGTCTCTGTCTCTATCTCCATCCATCTCCAGATGAAGGTTCTATGGTGATATGCAAGATATTCATCAGTATGGCTATAGGATAGGGTCATTTCAGGTTCTCTGTCCTCAGCTGCCCCAGGAACTAACTGGGGACATCGCCCTGGGCACCTGGGAGCCCCTCTAGCACCAAGTCTCTTGCCAACCCTAAGATGGCTCCCTTAATTAAGATATGTGCTTCCCTGCTCCCCTATCCAACCTTCCTTTATCCCAATCATCCCCTTTCCCCAAGTTCCCCCCAACCTCCCCTTCTCACTTTTCTCTCCCCATCTCCCCTTACCCCCCTCCCACCCCACTCCCAAGATCCCAATTTTTGCCTGGCAATCTTGTCTACTTCCCATAACCAGGAGGATAGCTATATGTTTTTCTTTGGGATCACCTTCTTATTTAGCTTCAGTGAGTCATATCCTAAAGAAGCTAAATAAGAAGGTGATCCCAAAGAAAAACATATAGCTATCCTCCTGGTTATGGGAAGTAGACAAGATTGCCGGGTAAAATGTTTTTGAAAAATTTCCTGCCTTTGAAAATGGTATGTCAGTTATACTAGGCCTTAGCCAAAGTTGGTTGCTTCAATGTTGCAAAATAAGTCTTCGGGTGATTGCTCAGGTATCTAATTGTCTCTGTCATATATTGCTCACTTTAGAAGCTACTTGATTGTACTTCTTGCCTATTCAAGTAACATTATCTCCCTTCTCAGGCTTTCAATTGGGTCGAAGATTAGATAGTCATAGTTACTTTACTTTATGAACTAACCAAGCCATTTCCTATCCAAGACTTAGACTCCATAGGATACGATGTTTGTTAAAACATTTAGCATATGTTCTTTGCTTAATATTTTTTTTCTGGTTATAATTCTAATTATACTTGAAATCTATTCCCAGTGTATATAGTTTTGTATTGGGTTTGGAACTTTCTCTTTTAAACAAAGAAGGAAGGTGCTATGGAAACACATTCTGCTCCTTCAGCCAATAGCCTTTAAGATACCAGCTCACTTGGGCATGATTTCTTATAGTTTGCTTCCGGCTCCCATTCAGGCTGCTAAACTCTGTTCCTGTTTCTGTTCAGAGGACTATTGTTTACAATGGTCATCTGTCAGTTTTTCCCTTAAATAAATAGCCCTCTTATCATCCTAATTCTGAACTGGTGTGGGATTGTTTTACAGCATCAACAACTTGCTAACCCTATCTCTAGAACATAATATCTGAGATCCAATATGTTGCTACAAGTATTTCCTCTATCTACATTTGGCATATTTCATAAGAGCATGGATTAACATTTAATTTATGTTAGAAAGTCATCAATTATCTCTGTTGACTGAAGTTTCTGTCCCTGCCCCATTCCCACAATCATAACTACCCCCCCCTTTTTTTGAACAAACATAGTATTCTCCCCATACCTCTATTATTTCTTATTTCCACAATTGTTTCCATGGGTAGATGATTTATGGAAGACTATTGTGATGGGACATGCACACCAAAGCCTGTGTGCAGTTGTAGAGTTACTCAGCATTCTGACATGTCTCACATAGAGCCTTATCATCAAAATCAAACAAGAGACTTCAGCATGCTGAAGAACCACTTCTCATATTGCCTTTATTTTCTAATGCAAGTTTGCATTTTCACTAAAGCAAATTAAAAGTGGCAATTACTTGACACTTTCAAGTAATATTAGTGAAGATAATTAGAAATATTTTTGCTAAGGTTAAGAATTGCAGTGTCCTAGATGATCTTGTCCTCATTTAGCTAAGTACAAAACACCCATAAAATGTAAAGTAGACTATTTTGGTTTACACACACACACACACACATTCACATTCATGTATATTCATATACACATTCATATATCTGAATCTTTATGCTCCATGAATAAAACACCATATTTTTTTTTGTATTAGGCAATGAACATAACTTTCTTTGATCAGGAAAAATGTGCTTTGGTTTTTTTAAAGACTCATTTTCATTCAAACTTTCCTATGAATGTTAATTGAATGCATATAAATCTTCAGAGTTTAGATATAAATCAAGTTCTTTTCATATGAGAATTTCTCTAACCTTTTGAGCAATGAAGTCCCCCAGAATTTGATTTTTTTTCCTGCTCTTTGTCTATATAAAATAGAGTTTAAAAATCAAATTTTCTAAATCAAATTTTGTTCCATATTATACTCTGGACCTTTAATGAGTTATTTTACCTCTATGAACTTCTGTAGACAATGGGAATAATCAAAGAGCACATTAAGGCTACTGGTAATAAAATATATATGTATATATATACACACACATATACATATATATGACTGGAGTTATAAGTATACATCATATATAATATACACATGTATAGTATATGTGTATATGATATATGTATATAAGTATATTATGTTTACATTATTCAAATCAACTTTTTATTTTTATCGTCATCTGAAATTAATCTTATTTTATTGATTCTCGCTTTCCGGTTTGATTCTATATCTCTATGCTATTTCCTTTTAGAATATGTGTCTTGTTTATTTTATAACTTAAAACTCCAAGGCACTGTCAGAGTTCCTTATTACTTAAACCAAAGCCTTTTAATGGAGATAATTTCTGTTGATTTTTGGAATTTATTTTCTCTGTGAAAAGGCTGGTTCCCAGGAAGCACTCAACTAGTACTCACTGAGTATTGTTTGCCTATATGGACTCATGAGCTGGAGCAAGAGCCGAGCTCTAAAGGCAGCTCCCCGAGACTAAATTACTTAAAGACTGGAGGAGCTACAACTGCCACCACTGGACCTTCAGCCTCACTCTTATCACCAAACACCACAGTTCCATGCTGATCCAGAGGTCAGATAGAAGACTAGTATATATATGGAAAGAGCTAAAGAGAGAAAGGATAGAAGGTAAAGAGGCATGTAAGAAAAAACAGATTATTGAGGAAGGGTAGGTTGAGGATGGGAAAGAGAAAAATGATCAAAGAAAAGGAAAACTTAGTGACAAAATGGGGTTCAACATTTAACCCAGGTCAGCGTTTACCAGGAAAGCTGATATTCCTGAGTCCTGCAAGTCTATGTCACAAAGTCATGAAGTTGGAATCTTTAAGCGGCTGCTGGTATGTGTTGGTCTTATAGATTTAATGTCTGTCTCACCCAAACAGAAACTCAAATTCAAGGTTAAATAACTAAGTAGCATACCCAAGGCCCACAAATGTGGGGACCAACAAATGAGAGAACATGTTTCACCTTGTCTGGAGGTCCGAAAGTTTGAGCTTACTTTTGTTTTCTCAAAGTTGTTGACAACAGATGTGGCTATAAACAAAAGATTTTGACTTAGAGTGTGATTAATTAGTATTTTGAGTATAGAGGAGGACTAAAGGTCAGAGAATTCAAGTCTATTCCTTATAGCATATTAATGAAGTCTGTTGTTTCCCCCCTCCCCTTTCGGAGTGAAGTTTATAAGCATGTGGAAAATATACAAGGCAGATTCAATATTCACTGAATGTCCCTCCTGATGCAGCTCTGTGTTTCTGTCTCTTATTTCTCTTTTCCTTTTGTTTAGTAATTCTAATCCTCATGCTCTTATCCTGGAATGTACAAGTTTTGTCGAGGCTGGTCTTTAGCACACAGAAAGACCCCAGACTCCATTCCTGACATTCTCCTATGTGTCGCAGCACAATCAGGACTAAATTAACACCCAGGAGCATAATTCTTCAAGCAACAAAACAGTATACCTATCACTTGCTTTGATGAAATACAGGCTGTAGAACTTGGCTTTCCTATTTCCAAACCTCACCTTATACATGCCTTGTGACTCTGCTCAGGTACCCTTGAAGTCTCCTGTGGTCACCATGGAAGTTCACCTGATGTTCTTGCAGTGCCACACTGGAAACTCACTTGTACTGTCACAGCATAGGTGAAGAGTATAAACTACCACCCACATCCAGCACATCCTCATCTCACAAAGCCTATTTTCTCCCTTCCTTCCTTCCTTCCTTCCTTCCTTCCTTCCTTCCTTCCTTCCTTCCTTCCTTCCTTCCTTCCTTCCTTCCTTCCTTCCTTCCCTCCTTCCTTCCTTCCTTCCTTCCTGCCTTTGTTTTATTTTACTTTTTGGTTTTTGGAGACAGGGTTTCTCTGTGTAAACTGGCTGGCTTCAAACTCACGGAAATCCACTTGCCACTGCCTTCCCAGTACTAGGATTAAAGGCACGTGCCACTACCAACTGTCTTTGCAAAGTCTAACTTAACACACACTGAGCAATATCAATGCATTTGCAGGACAACTGACAGATGAGGTGTTGCCACTATAGAATAGGCCCTTACCATCTCATTACATGGGACAAGTCCACCTTCTATTCAAGGTAAAAAAAATCCAGCATATAGATAACTTTTGATGACCATGCTATCCTAATTTTACACTTGTTTTTTTTCTTTCAAAAATTATTATTATTAATTTATTATTATTATTATTAAAATTTGATTTTTTGAGACTGGGTTTCTCTGGAGCTTTGAAGCCTATCCTGGAACTAGCCCTGTAGACAAGACTGACCTCGAAATCACAGAGATCTGCCCACCTCTGCCTCTTGAGTGCTGGTGTACCACCACCACAAGACTTAAAAAATTTTAAGCATTGAAAGTTCTATATATTTCTATGACATATGTTGCTCATATCCGTGAATAACTTCCCTATCATTTCTTAGTGTCTACAGTTGCAGCCCTTTCACATATTTATATGATCTAAAATTTTATTATTAACATTATCAATTCCTGGGTTCAATTAGTGCTACCAATTAGCACACAAGTGTTCATATCCTACCAAGAACAATCTATAGACACATTGAAATCTTCATTAAATTTCAAAGGCAATTCTTCACATGAATTGTACAAAACATCCAGTATGGAAAAACAAAAGACCCTGGATAGCCAAAATAATCCTTAACATAAAACAAACAAACAAACAAACAAACAGAAAACACTTGAGTTATCATCATCACAGATTTCAAGCTATCCTACAGAGATAAAGTAATGAAAACACCAAGGTCCTGCCATAAAAACCAGATGTATTGAACAATGAAATTGAATTGAAGACCCAGACATAAACACATTCTGAAGTTTCACAGAAAGACCAAATCACACACTCTACAAAAGACACCTTTTCCACCAAGTTGTCTGCTTAAACTGGACAATTCTCTGTAGCAAAACAAAAAAGAGACCCTTACCTACCATCCTAAACAAAACTCAACTCTAAATGGATCAAGGACTTTAACATAAGAGTTGATACATCAAATCTGATAGATGATAAAGTAGGAAATACAAATTACAGGAACAGGTATGTACTGTATGAATAGTTCTCCTGTAGTAAAAGAAGTAAGACTAGCAAGTAGCTGATGCAAATTCACAAAATTTCAAGAAATTATATAACAATGGTAGCTGTCAGTAAAGTGAAGAGCAGTCCACAGGATGGGAGAAAATTTCTTTCCAGTTTTACACCTGACAAGATACTTCTTTACAATGAACTTATAAAACTAAACATGAAAAAAAATCAGCAAAGACAGTCTATGTAACGTAAGTGAAAGTTCTCAGAACCAGAAATACAACCAGCTATTACACACTTTGCTAAGTGTTCAGCAGTCTTCACTGTTAGAGAAACACAGACTAAACTACTGGATAGTTCCGTCTCATACAAGTTGAAGTCATCGTCATCAGGAAATCCAGTGACCACAAATTCTGACATGAATGCAGGGAAAATTGAACTTACAGAGTGAGAAAGCACAAAGATTTCCTTTTTATTTTTTTTTTAAATTTATCTTTATTCTATGTGCATTGGTATTTTGCCTGTATGCATGTCTTTGTGATGATATTGGATCTCCTGAAACTGAAGTTAAATACAGTTTGGAACTGCTATGTGCTTGCTGGGAATTGAATTCGGGTCCTCTGGAAGAACAGCCAGTGCTATTTACCACTGGACCACTAGATTTCCTTTCCAACTCGATTGTAGCCGGTAAATGTAGATTTTTCACAGAAGAGCAATGAAAAAGGTGCCATATAGAATTTGGCATACATCCATGTTCTTTCTTAAAGACCCCCATGTCCTTCATATATTCAGCCAAGTAAAAATACTCTATTTTCTTAAAGTATCTTGCACCTGATATAAAGCAGTGTACGAGAGAGAGTCACAGATCAGAGCAACCAGCCATCCAGTCAATAATCCCATGGCTTTGCCAAATGGGTATCCCCAATTGGGTTGACTTGTTAAACACTGGTTTTCACTGCCCTACAGTCCCACAGCCCTCTGCAGTATCTGACAGAGTCAGTGGTTCACTTTTAGTGATTTTCAAACATTATTTGCTTCAAATTTAATAAACTTTCAAACTTACTTCCTGTAAGAAAGTAAAAATGGATTTATACCATTTGATCCTGCACAAAAATATTCTGAAATGAGACATAAGAAATATATAGAGACAGCTTCTAAGTCACAGAAGTTCGGAGTTAACAAAATCACCACTGATGACAAGAAGTTTTAGTTGTTAAATTTTAATTTTTAATTTTTAAATATTTAATGGAGATATTTTATTCTACAAAAACTAACCACTTAACTAATAATGCTAAAGAAATGTAATCACACTGCAAATTAATGTTTTATATTAATATCACACAAGTTTTGATTCAAGCTGGTGATTCTGAGGTGAAAATTCTACCTGTTATATTGCTGATTTCAAGAATAGTTCTAGTTTATTTTCCATCCTTATGTTTGGCAAAAAGTGGCATTGAATATTATGTTTATTCTAAAAAAGCTATACTCTATTGCTACTATATTTTTCTCATGTTCATATAAATGAAACATGGCAGATGGTATAATATTAGGGTTTATATTGAAAATACTTTTGCTTGTCCATCTTAATAAGGTTCACTTGGTACTCTATGAAGCAATCCCTTCTGCCTGCCAGCTTACCTCAAAGATCTAGAAATAATGAACACTCTGGGCACTGACCTCCAGCAATGTTCTTCCTGATTTGTTCCCTTTCACAAAACACTCAAGTTCTGCCCCATTACTTACCATGCATCAGTTCTTCTCATGAGTTTCTCACAAAATGGAGAGGTGGGGAGAGAGGAACAAATAGAACAGATGATGGATTTTCCAGTCATAGAAAAATTGCTTTGACATTTACAATCCATAGCAACTCTGTATGAAAGACGGACATCATAGTTTCCTCCTGCCCTCTGTGATTCGAATAGACATTTGTTGCTTTGCTACCTAATGTGATCTTGACTAGTATGAAACCTTGTGGTCTGCATGAGTGCCTTGTTTTGATTTAAATGTTTGTGCCTGTTCCTGGCTGCTCCTACTAGGCAGTCTATTGTGGTACATAAACAAATAATAAATACTAACTTCAACAATTACTAAATTCAGTAGAACTTTGTTCTTTGGTTTCTTATCAATGCTTTCAAAGCTTTAAAATGTGAAAGCAGCCACTTTCCAGCAATGCTTGCTGTTTGTAGGAGCTTGAGCATTGTCTTGTTCGCTTTTTGTCTCCGTTTCTGTTTCACACATACCCTGCTTTCCGGTTTCTCTGTTTCTATAATTCATGACTATCTTCAAGGACTGGTATGGACTGAAGGCAGTAAAGTGAGGTGATTCATAGGTAGCATTAATGAGAAAAGTAGCACCATTGTGCATATAGGAGGTTTTCTTAGGGATTTCTCTCTTTTATTCATAGTACATCCGTTACCTCTGTGCTTTCAAGTCTTTAAAAATTATATTTATTTTTGAGAATATCATATATGCATGCAATCTACTGCCAATTTCCAACTCTAAGTATTCTCACTTGACATCCAACATGTCCCCCTCCCAACTTTATGTTCTTGTCATTGCTTTTGATAACCCATCAAATTCAGTTAGAGCCTCTCAGATGTGCAAAGGATCATTTACTAGTATGTGGGAAAATTACCAGTGGCCACATCCTCAAATAGGGATTCTTCTTCCTCAGAAACTACCCATTGTCAGTAGCTTCTCAGTAAAAGGAAGGCCCGCTATATGCAATATTACATGGTTGTTTTTGTACTTAAAATAAGTAAAATGTAGCACATGTAAGGCAAAGCCTTAATCTTAGCAACAAAATCCTGTTGAAAATATTATTGTGACACTTGTCTACTTGGGGTCATTTGATGTCTTTTTAACATTAGAGATGAATTTTTTTGAGCATTGTTTTTCTTACATTTTTAAATTCCCTAACCCACTCTACCAGAAATAAATCTGTCTAAACAATTATGGAACCGAATGTGATAAATTCATAGATAATGTATTACAGGGGGGGTTAAAATTAGATGCAAACTCTCTTTATAGAGAAGCTAGATCTCAATGGTAATATGAGCAATCAATCTTAAAATGATAAAAAATGAGGAATTACAAAGCAATCTGTCAAGAAACTTCTGTTAGAAGGAAGCTGTGGTTATGGTCTTATTTCTGAGAAATTAAAAATCCAATAGTATAAATTTTTCATGTTTTTTTTTGTGTTTTCTTTAAATCATTACCAAAGCATTCAATGACATACAGAGTCATGCTGAAGATTAAAAAAAATAAGGAAAGGAAATGAAAAATTAAAAGATAGTCCAAGTGCCACAGAACAACACTGAAAGTGTTGAAGGACAAATTCATAATGCTCTCATTATTCAAACATAAGAGGAAAGGTGTTAGAAAAACATACTAAAGGTAAAGAAGATTTTATTTGTTTGTTTGTTTATTTTTTTTTTTAGGTATGATTTCTCTGTGTAGCCTTGGTTGCCCTGGGGCTTGCTTTATTCACCAGGCTTTCCTGAAACTCCAGGGATATGCCTGCCTCTTTCTTTGAAGTGCTGGGAATTAAAGGTGTGCATGTGTCACTACCACCTGTCTAGGAATAATTCTTAAGAAAAGATAAAGTTAATATGAATAATTTGTTAGAATACATATTTTATAAAATATTGGGTAACACATATAGTTGAAAAATATGTGGAGTTATCAAAAATGATGCTATCAGACAATATCAGTATCTGTAAATGAAGGATTTATTGCTCATGCTATTAGAAATACATTACTCCTTATCCTAGGCACATTGTCTGCCTCTGAGACCAGCTACATTATTATGGTACTTAATGGATTTTGAAGTCAGGAAATAAGGTCTACAAACTAACATATCCCCCACAAAAGTACAGGGAAAATGACCCATTTAAACACATGTACCCTTGCCGGGTAGTTTATCGAACTCAACCAAAAAAAAAAAAAAAAAGTATTTCCTCTGCTCTATAATCAGATCCATGGTGTTTCCTTCTGTTCAGTTTTGAAATCAACCATTAGACTATAATATATTTAACCACCATATAGTCATTAAATAGCCAACAATTAGAAATGATTTTACAATTTGCAAAGTAAAAAATCTTGATACATGTTTTATAATTACTAAGTCAAGTAGTAGTCTCTGTTGTCACTGTGAACAACTGAGAGCTTGCTGTGTCCACATCCCAGTGAGGATGGTTTTTAAAGAAACTTCTAAGAGTCATCAGCTGTTCTCTGCCTGCATTGTTGTCACTTTTGGTCTATGCCAAATTGTATTTCCTATAATTTGCTCTTTGATTGTTGCTTAAAATTTGTAGCCATCTCCCATCTTTTGAAATCCTTGTTTCTTAAAGTAAGCATGTTTATTTTTAATACTGTAAGTCTGAACTTTTGCTGCATTCATGTTATAGAGGACACTTGCCTAAGTAAAGTGCTGACTGTAGTTTATTAGTGGGACCAATCTTCTTATTCTGTGCCAGGGGCAAAATGCTTTCTCCCAAAAAGGCTGTTGATTATGTCCTTCGAAGAACTTCCCTTGGAAATAAATTCTATCTGTATTGGTTCAGTAAATTAAATTTACCTTTTCCTTATTATTTTTTTTTCTACAAAATTACCTTTCATGGAGGACCAGATCTTCATCCTGTCAATCATCACTTTGTGATATTGTGTAATACTGTAGACACATGGATGCTAATAAAAGTGAGAATAACAGGCAGGCAGAATATAGCAAAGTGATGTCCCTTTTGAAGTATTTTGTATATACTCTGATGGAAATTCATGTTGGAATTAGCATACATGGGACAAATGAAATGGAAACTTAGCATTCTAAAGACTTTTAATAGGTAAAATTTCCATCAAGAATCCTTTTCTGAAATGAAGATTAATAACATGTTGAAAATAATAGTACTTTTTTACACTAAAAGGGAATTTTGATTAGAATAATATGGTAACATTTGTTAAGATATTACGCAGAGGCAGGCAGATCTCTGTAAGTTCAAGGCCAGCCTGGGCTACAATAGCTAGTTCCAGGACAGGCTCCCAAACTACAGATAAACCCTTTCTCAAAAAAAAAAAAAAAAAAAAAAAAGCAACAACAGAAAAGATATTAATACTCAAAACTCAATCTAGAATGTCTAATTTATTCTCCAACTATTTTCCATAATTGAATTAACTATATGCGTGGGGATTTCTCTGAGAGCCTTGAAACAACAACAAAACTAGAATATAAAACCACCAATTTACCCAACATTCCTGCAGTCCCATTCTTCTTCTGAAAACTAGGAAGCAATAATATAAGGTTCAAAAACTTTAGAAATCGGTTCCACACGACCTGCCCTCCCGCCAAGTTTGCCCTTTTGTCTTGGGGTCCTTGGACTACCAGGAGCCCTGGTTCCTGTGCTGAAGAGATCAATCCAGACTTTACCTTCATCTGGCAATGGATAGAGATAGAGACAGAAACCCACATTGGAGCACTGGACTGAGCTCCCAAGGTCAAGATGAAGAGCAGAAGGAGGGAGAACATGAGCAAGGAAGTCAGGACTGCGAGGGGTTGGTCCACCCACGGAGACGGTAGGGCTGATCTAAGGGTAGGTAGCTCACCAAGGCCAGCTGGACTGGGACTGAATGAGCATGTGGTCAAACCGGACTCTTTGAATGTGACTGACAAGGAGGGCTGACTGAGTAGCCAATGATAATGTCACCGGGTTTTGATTCTACTGCATGTTGTGGCTTTTTGGGAGCCTAGTCTGTTTGGATGCTCACCTTCCTAGATCTGGATGGAGGGGGAGGGGGGGCTTGGACTTTTCACAGGGCAGGGCACCCTGACTTCTCTTAGGATTGGAGAGCGAGGGGAGAAGGGGGGAGGGGGAGGAAAGTGAGAGGATGGGAGGAGGTAGAAATTTTTAGTAAATAAATAAAATAAAAAAAGAACTTTAGAAATCCCATGAGCTGAAAATGTTCAGTAGCTCCCAAGTCAATCAATGTTCTACAAATAAAATCTAAGAGTTAATTTAATTTAAAATTAAATCTCATTTCTCAATATTTTCCTTAAACATATAAATACTTAAAACTCTGCTAATGACAAATCAAGGAAATATTTAAAATATAGGTTACTTATGGGAAAGTTCTAATAAATATATAATTTTAAATTATGCAATTTATTTTATTGCTTTTAGAAAGAAGTCACTACTATGAATTATAGAAAACAATTAAAATTCATGATTTAAGATACTACATAATTTGATTTTCAAGTTTATTACAGAGGATCTGGTAGTCATTTGAATTTGTAAGATCTATTTCTACCTGGTTATAATATTTTCTTTTTATTAAAAAATTACAAATATTTTGGTCGTGATTCTTTCCCATTGCAACTTCTCCCAGCTCTTCCCACCTCCTCTCTGATCAACTGGATCTTCAAAATTTGTACTTTTTATAAAGCAATCCTAATTCTAGAGAGCTAATAAACACTATAACTTTTTTACTTTAATATATATATATATATATATATAGTTAAATACCAAAATAAATTATTGTGCCTCATCTTAAGTCAAGTAATGAAATATGGCATAGGTTCAAGGGCATGGCATGAGAACACTATTAAAAAAAGTAGGACATATGTTTATGTTAGCTAATATCTGAGATATTAACTTGGAGACTGGTACTCAGAAAAAGCTAGAGACTAACAGCAATGCTCAACAGAATGGAAATAAAATAAAATATTAAAGGTAGCTTCAAAGTCAGAACAAACAAAAATTCTCAATAACTAATGATCCAGACTGGGTAATGCTTCAAGCTGTGGCCTCTGTAAGTACACAAATAGGTTTTAGAAGTCAGACTGATTTGCCAGGCTGTCTAACAAGCACATTTCTTAGCATTTCCTTTGCATATGTAAAAGTGGAAAAGATAATAGTATAATATAATAAGACTGCAATTTAGAAAAAAAATAATACACTGAACAAACATCACATGTATGCATTTTAAATATTGCTAAAATATGTGAACGGACAGCTGTTTAGAATAGCAAGATCTTCTCCTTGGAAGTATAAAGCATAGACATATAGCTATACTCAATGCAGAAAATTTGAACCATGTAATCTCTAATGTAATAAAACTTCAAGGTATCTCTTATTCTTTGAATAATATTTTGTAGAGGTAGAAATGCACAGCACAGTAGGCTGGATTATGAAAGTGCATTAGTTATGAGCACAGAGAGTTCTTGAATAATCTATTATACTGAATTGGCTAGAATTAAAAGTTTATGTTGTTGACATTCTCTACATACAAATATGAGAAAAGTTAATAAACACATCAAATGATATTCAACCCAAATTGGTCTTTATTAAATACTGTTTATACTTCCTCATATTTCAAGATAAGCTGGAGGTAATAGCGAGGCATCAATTTACCTTTACACTGCTAGCACAATAATATCTGCCAATTTTTTCCCTCTGAATCTTAAAGTGATAGGCCAATAACTCTGGCAGTTGGGAAGGAGACATTTTCCATGGATGCCAGTGTGAAGCTAAATCAACTTATTGAGAGAAAACAAACAAAAATGAATTGTTACAAAACCAATTTCCCCAAAGAATATCTTTCAAGTCACTATGTCATTGAGCTAACTCAAAATGCCAATGAAACTGACCACTGTTGATAGTCTTTTTATAATGTTTTTACACTGAAAACTTGCAAGAAAATATTTGATTCAATACATGTTTTAAATTATGAAGGAAATGGTTTTATGATTTTAGCACTTCATCTGAAAATTTCTTTATTTGATAATTAAAAGTTTGATTCAAAACTTTTTAAAAATTGTGTAGTAAAGTTCCTATATATACATTGTGACAGATGTGTCAAAGTGAAAGTGGAATGTTTCATATATAGTCATCTTTACACCATGCCATTTCTGTTTTGTTCATATAGACGAGGGGCTGCAACATCAGGCAGAGATGCTGTTAGCTTTGGGTAAAAGAAAACAGAATATCTGAGTGTGAAAATCTGATTTTCTTTCCATAGCAGATGCAATAGTCTCAAATTGAAAAACATATTTCTAGGCAGTCTTGGGAAAACAATTCACCTCCTCCAAATTAGAAGGTAATATGAAAGACAAATTTGCTGAGAATTTATTTATCAGGAAAACATTGCATTATTCAAATACATCTAGAGGTCTCAATCAGGGTGATAATAATATAATCAATTACAGATATTTTATTTGTACTTTAAACAAATAATCCTAGTAGGAGCTAGTGTATTTTAACTGGTCAGTTACAGTTTCTGATATATTTTCTGAAATAAAATATATGGTTAGATTATAATTGTTTAGAAACTAAAATTTGAAAATAAAATGAGATAACATTAGTTATTGGCCAGGCTTCTGGTCAATAAATGTGACATCAACATTAGTGTTAATATATTTGTATGTTTTCTTACAACTCAAGATGTATATGATCATGATTCATTTTCAATGTCATTTATCATTTATTTGACCCTTATGTTGACAAAACAAAATGATTTAGACTAGCTAACATCATGTACTTCATAAAATAAAACTCATTTTCTATTTATATATGAAAAGAAAAAGAAAAATATATTTGAGAAAAAATACTTAGACACACCAACATGCCTATAAACTTTACAAAGAAGACTATGTTTGACTTCAGTGTTTATATTTATAGTACAAAATTTAGCAGGATATCCTTACACACACACACACACACACATCACGTACATGCACACACACATAAGATTTAATTGATTAATTAATTTGTTTGTTTATTAGAAAAAACAGATAATAGCATATACAGCCAGAATGTGTATACTGGCTGATAGACTGGGACCCAGCTCTTTCTGTCCTTTTAGTGCACACAAAGCTTATCTGTCTTCATTTGCATTTCACAGGACAGTAGAGATCTAGTTTCACACAAGGCACATTAGAAAGTCGCATTTCAGCCACTGCTGAGAGAGTGATGGAGACATGTTATTTTCAAAGAAAACAATTTATCAGAAAAAGCATAATGTGCTATGAGCTGTGTAAGGCCATGGACATTATAAGGTTCACAGTTTGTCTCTTGGCTTCTTTAAAAAAATATTTTCTCATTTTGTCAACACATTCTAAGTTAGAATTTCAAAAATAAAACAACTCTTTTTTTTTATTTGTTCTTGTATCTCTATTTTATGGAAGCCTAGCTTTAATTCTTTAATTATTCCATCATTCATTAAACATATAATGTGTTCCTGAAAACCTTGATCATTTTAAAAACTTTTTACTGCTGCTTTTTTAAAGCCTAAATTTCCTGGCCTGATTATATTTTTAATGATTTCATTGAGGCACCTAGCCTCTTGTCCTCATTCTGCACATGGCATTCCACAGTCTGAAGTTTTTCCCTTTATAGTAACATTTCATCCTTGGACATTATTTGGATTGTGTGCAGATTGCCTTCCTGGAGAGATGCTTTATCTGCTAACCTATCATAACTTTTTAACAAATTTTGAATGTCAAATTTAACACTATTAATTCTTTCAAATATTTTTTCATTTCTCTTTGACATTTATTGAATTTTGTTTGTCAAATTAACGTTATCCTTTTCAATAATATTATTATTAAGGTAACTTTTGATTTTTGATGATATTAATCCTGCAAGTTCATTATCAGTTTGTAAAGACTATCATTTCTAAAAGTGCCTCATCCTTGGCTCTGCTATTAAACCATTTTCCTAAAGATATAATACGAAGAAAAAAACTGAGTCCCAATATTCGATAAATGGATGTACCACAATAACCATATAAGCTTTGCAGAACACAATCCATAGTATCAGCAAAAAGGTTATTTAATTTCTGCATGGTAACATTGTCTGAAATTATATAACTTTTAAGTTTATTGATTTATTTATTAACCAAATAGTTACCTTTTATGAGATTTTGGTAAATTATTTTAGGTGTACTAATACTAATTTTCCAGCAGGTGTTGCGGTTGCAGCCATGTGGCAAATGGTTGCGATGGGCGGTGGCACAAACAGTTCTGTGCTGCTTTGGTTTTCTGCCTTGGTTCCTGGTTAAATGCTGACAAATATACCTTGCTTGACAAATTAAAAGCAATTAAATCAATTCTGTACATGGAACAAGGAGACCAGAACTCACAAGCAGGGTGCATAAACCGAAAGCTTCCCAAGTCACCAAGTGTCAGGGAATGTGGCACTATCTGTGGTGGGGAATGCCCGTGAGCCTGGGAAATTTACAAGTCACTGCACTTAGCTCTGCTGTGGTGGAGTTTTATTAAAACGCCTTTAGTAGATGAATAGTTCAATACAATCTAGGAAGGCTGGGGTGGAAGACCTTCTGGGCTCTGGACATTTTGGGTCTTTTTATCCGGTCCACCCAGTGGGTGTGGAGGTGGTATTCACGTGGGTGCCAGATGAAGAAGGACGCTAAAACGAAATCCCACATTAGCTCAGAATTGAGTATAATAAAGGATTATTTATTTAGGGGTAGACTCACAGATCACAGTCCTCTGCTCGAACAGTGAACAGCAACTGAATTCAGTAGCAGGAAGAGAGAGAGAGAGAGCACACACACTTTACATTGGCGTTTATAGTATTTGAGGCAACACCCAAGTAGACTGATAACTTGAAAGCTATTGTCTGAAGGATTTCCTCCAGCAGTTGTTCATTCTCTACTTGAACTGTGCTGATTTGTATCAGCTCATGAAACACATTCTGAGGTCCAATTCCATGTTTCTTCATATGTGACTCATTGAAAAACGATCTCATTGAATGAGATCACAAGACAGACATCATCCAAGGCATTGGACAATAGGACACAGGCAGCTAAAAGGCAAATCATGTGACTTATTAGAAAAGTTATCTCTAGATTTGGAAAAGATCCAACCTTCTGAAGAAATGAACCTTCATGAAATGTTGATCTTGAAGTCCATCATGCAGTGTCTTTAGGAAGTACATCCTGCTTGTTACTCAGTATAGTGCTATGTTAAGGTTAACAACCAACATATATAGTGTTGTTCATAAAAAGAAGTATATGTACTGTTGGTCATTTTTCCTAAATGGACATGTTGTCAAATTGTTGTCAAATAAATATATTTATGTCCTCTGCCACCATGCCAGAAAAGCTTGTTTTTCTTTAGCCATTTGCAGCATTCCTACAGAGATTTACTTGTTGAAGCAGAGAAAAAAAGGATGGTTAACTGCTGAATCCATAACACAGTGATAGCATTCTGAATCAGTAGGCTCAGAGATCACTTTGGAAATGGAAGTGGGGCCTGCAGGAATGTTGACTCTGGAACAGGGCAATGGTTCTGTGAGACCTTCCCTTCAGTCATTGTCATTTTATCCATCGCAATCCTAAACTAATAGCATCTGTGGGATCTTCTGTACGACATGCACAAGACTGGCCTGTCAACATGCTGTCATGCACAGATGGTTGACTTGTGAGTCCTTACCTTGTACTGAAGAAATAATGGTATTCAACATTTGCACAGGGAGATAAAACTATCTACTTCAGCACACAATACATGTCCATGATATGGTAAACAACTTCCCATCCAAATACATGCAAACCACTCTCTTTAAGAAATCTCCCCCCACCACACAAAAAGACATAAAATAGAAGGGGACATGTTGGGAAGAGAAATGGATTCAATGGGTCTTGAAAGGAGATAAGAAAATACTGAGGGAATAATATGATAAACACACATTTAAATGTATGAATAAAATGTGGAAAGATTTTGAGGACCTTGTAGACTCTGAAGATAAATAGACACAGGGAAGAAAGTCATACTAGCTGAGCGTGTTTGATGTTGGCCTCTTATAGGTTATTATTAGCTTTGACATGTTTAGCTGGGTAGGGAGAAATCTCAGTGCAGTTGTGATTTGTACATCCATGATGTCTAAGGACACTGAACACTTTCAAACTGTTTTCTTTTCTTTTTCCTTTTTTTTTTTTTTTCCGAGACAGGGTTTTTCTGTAGCTTTAGAGCCTGTCCTGAAACTAATTGTGTGGACCAGGGTGGCCTAGAACTGACAGAGATCTGTCTGTCTCAGCTGTCTGAATGCAGGGATTAAAGGCATGTTCTACCACCACTCAGTTGAAAAATGTTTCTTAGCCATTTGTTCTTCACCTTTTGAGAACATTTTATTTAACCTCATGCCCAACTTTTAATTTTTTCCTTAAGCTGCATTTGTAACTTAAATTATGGTATTCTTTACTGCACAAAATCTTTTTAGTTTTATAAGAGATCATGTATTATTCAGGAGGATGCCTGTATGTTTTTCTTTGGGTTCTGCTTCTTATTTAGCTTCTCTAGGATCACTAATTATAGGCTCAATGTCCTTTATTTATGGCTAGAAACCAAATATGAGTGAGTACATCCCATGTTCCTCTTTTTGGGTCTGGTTTACCTCACTCAGGATAGTGTTTACTGTTTCCATCCATTTGCATGCAAAATTCAAGAAGTTCTTGTTTTTTACTGCTGACCTACTGCACGTACTGGCTTTGTGGGAGCCTAGGCAGTTTGGATGNGATTGGGGGGGGGGAAGGAAATGGGAGGCGGTGGCGGGGAAGAGATAGAAATCTTTAATAAATAAATAAATTAATTAATTTAAAAAAGAGATCATTTATTTATTATGTGGTTCAATGTCTGTGCTATCAGGATCCTTCTCAGAAACCCAAAGGACCCAGGATAGCCAAATGAATGAATCCCGAACCCCAGCCTACCTCAAAATGTTGAAGATATTACTATCCCAGATTTTTTGTTATATTACAGTACTGTAATATTTAAGACAGCATAGTACAGAATATTAAAAGAGACAACATGATAAATGGAATGGAATTAAGGACCCATATGCGAGCTGTCATTTCTAGAACCCCCCAATTACTGACTAAAAAGTCAATACACAATGAAGAAAAGATGCCATCACCAACTGATGGTGCTCATACCATGATGATGACAGGTAGAATGAAGCTGGGACCTTCTGCTCTTGCTGCACAAATGTCTCCTTCAAAGGACTCAAGAACTCCCAGAGATGCCTGACTTTCTGAAAGCACTGAAGGGGAAAGGAGGGAACAGGATGGGTAATACTTGGTTTTGTCACCCAAACTACCTTTATTTAAATAAATTTCTATGTGCAAAATTCTCCATAACTGATATTTTTTCAAGATTATACATAAGTATATTTTTTTTCTTTTTTGCTAAATTTGTTTTGGTTTTAAAACTTACTAAGTGTTCTTTCTTGTGAAAGACATTTTTTTAAAAAAATAAAAATACGAAATGTTCAATTTTTTGCTAATAAAATAGAGAATTAGTATAAGCATTTAACCAAAATTTGTGTATTTTTTTTCATATTGGAACTTATGATCTTGATTTTTTTCTATTAAGAATATAGCAGTAGCAATGCTAACTAAATAACTCATCAGTTTGTTTTATTCACTGATCACACTCAAATACACATATTAAAAGCTATTCATCTTAACAATATTTTTCAATGTATGGAAGGAATAGAATGGAGAAGAAAAATGGCTGCAGCACTGTGGTTCTTAAATTGAAATCTATAGCTACAAATGCTCAGATGGAAATAGCTACATTTCCTGACACTATGAGCTTCTCCCTTTATGTTCCTCCACAGCCAGTGCTCACCCTGAAGAGCACCTTGTTCAATTGCTCTTTGTAAGTGCACCTATAAATCAACATTAAGAGATATGTCCTTAGCATGAACAGGAAACACTGCTTGTGAATGGCAAATAGCCACATGAGGCTTTTTATTTGACCTCTAACCTTTCCTGTAAAGCCTGCACAGAAAAAAAGTCTTTATTTAGTTCCTTAATTACAAAAATATTGATTTGCTTTGATGATTTTTTTTCAAAGACCAAAAAAATCCCTCTGAAATATTTATGTTTCCTATCCACTTTACTGGATGTTTGCTGAAAGCTCAGAATTTTTATTAAAATTTAGAGATGTCTGATCCTTCACCTTTTCAATAATTGAAAATTTGGAAGTTTACTGTAAACACATTACATCAAAGTCTAGCAAGTCCTTTGTTACAAAAGAATCAATTTTATTGAAATTGAATTCTGCAAACAAAATGCAGGAGCAATCGACCAGTTTAATGGGGTTGTCAGTAGCTTTCAGCTTTACTCAAGATGCCCTGCTGTCTGGATTTTCAAAAGGACTTATTAAAATTGGGAATGTTAGGAAATTATGATGTTATGGTGTTATCTCCTTGATCATATCAGAATATGAAAGTCACATTTGATCTGTATCCATCACTGCTTAGTGCACTGTTGAAAAATAGTTAGTGATAGCTATAGCAGCTAAACAATATAAGGCAAAAAAAATTAATATTTCATAATTGGTTTCACTCTGCAGAAAGAAAAGTAACAATTCTGCCAGTTCCTTAGATAATTACCCTAGCTAATTCAGAACTCATAGAATATATGGCTTAATATGTATTACTTGATTTTTCATAAGTAACTCATTATATTATATAATGTAGCTTGTGATTATAAATATCCAGAAATTTTGACTAATGACCTTAATATTTTATTACACAAATGTTTGAATATGATATATTTCAACATTAGATCCAAAATTTCTAGATCAGACAGATTGAACTCAAATTTAGAAAGTAGACTAAAGATAGAGTCAGTTGTATTTTAGTTCAACTGAGTACGTCACAAATGTAATTACGTTCTATTGGTGTTGCTAAAAACTATGACCAAAGAAACTTATGGAAGAAAGAATATATTTGGACTTATAGTTCAACAGATGTATGGGATCTTTACAGAGAGGAGAATGCAGCAAGCTGTGTGTCATGTTTCCTAGACCAGAAAACTGAGAGTTCATATCTTGAGTCACAAGGCAGGATGAAAAACAAATTAGTGTAACGATTATAATCTTAAAGACATCTCCCAGTGATGTAATTCCTCTGGTAAGTAAGGTTACACTATCCATTTCTTGCAAAACCATCATTGAGCAAGCGTTTAGATGCCTGAGACTATGAAGGATCATTTCTCACTCAAACCAGCACAATGTGTGTTAGCCACTCAGTAACTATAGAAATAAACCTGAGAAAATTAAATTATAAAGATATTATGGCTATTTTAGATTTATCCTGAAATATATAAATGTTCCGAAAATATATAAACTGGAACTCCAAAGTTTCAGGATATAATTAATTGATGACATTGGTTTTGGCAAGTTTAGAGGCAGACTATCACTCAGAGAATAAAACAAAAGTACATCAGAAGCCAGAAGGCAAAAAGATAGGGAGGAGAAAGCAGGACCTCCACAGTATTTTCAAAGGTTAAATTTTTCTTAATACAACAACCTATTTCTAAAACATTTCAATAACAACACCTTGGGCACCAAGCAAAAACACTTCCCACACTCCCACTAGGTCCCACCTTTCAAAATTCCACCATATCCCAGAAGCACCAACCTGAGAATGAAACTGTAAATCATAGATTAAAGTGTATTCAAAAGATAAGATCCCCAAAATAGAACTCTTTATAGGCTTAGTAAACCTCCTGACCCAGTAAATGATTAACGGGACTGAGTGTTATGATAATTGTTAATTGTAAAAGATTTTACAATGTACGGAGGCTACTTGTATCAGTGTCCTTTTCATCTCTGAGGCAAAATGTATGATCTTCCTAAGGCAGACTGGATATTTGGAGGCAGAGAATCAGAGGATTTAATAATGTGAAGCTTGTGGGAAGCAGCACACCATGGTGAGAGATCACATGACAGAGGAAGTTGCTTAGTTCCTGGTAATAAAGAAATAAGGAGACAAGAAGAGTTCAAGAACTTAATATACCTCGATAACCTAATGTAAAAGTCTTACCACTCCTATAAGGGTCAAGCATAGAGTCAACTCTTCATACCATGGGTTTGGTGGCATGTTCAGTATTTTTTTTTTTTTTTTGCTATGACTACTCTGTAGCCCCAATTTTAAAAATTGAGTATTTTCATTAAAAAATAGTATTTACATATGGCACAGACTTCTTCTTGAGAGTTATTCACTTTATTTTTCACATTCACAAATGACAAATTAACAAACTTGCTATTTGTTTACTCCAATAAATATTTCCTGGCCTAGCATATGAAACAAAGATAATTTGATAATCTTTAAATTTTCATTAACATTTGCATGTGATGTGTACATTAATCATGGCATATTTTTGCCTATAATGAATTTCATGAGAAATTTTGTGATATATAACTTCAATAAGAGTTTTTCACAAGTTATTATTATGAGCCAGTTACCATGACTAAGCTTTTCCTGGAAGTGGAAGACTTCAAAGGCAAGAATGACAGCTAATCAGCACAAACAGTTGACATGGATTTTTCATTTGACATTTTAACCTTAGAAAAAATGAAATATTTTAGCTTTCTTCATGACCTCTGAACACATTGAAACTCTTTTGTAGGTATGATCAACAACACATATTAAACAACTCTTAACTTAAATTCTAAATTTTATCATGTAATAACAGTAAACTACATATACTTACTGACAAGTTTATAAACAAAGCTTTATTGGATATTTAATCAATATTTAAATTTTTTATGAATTTTATTTTATTTTATTTTTTTTGTAGTTCTTTTTTCATTTTTTTAATTTATTTATTAAAGATTTCTGTCTCTTCCCCACCACCGCCTCCTTTTTCCCTCCCCCTCTCCCAATCAA
>NW_026068008.1:5823249-5849185 GCF_014885135.2 Alexandromys fortis
TGTCCCATAGGTTTGAGTATGTTGTCTCTTTATTTTCATTAAATTCAAGGAAGACTTTAATTTCTTTCTTAATTTCTTCCTTGACCCAGGTGTGGTTCAGTAGTTGACTGTTCAGTTTCCATGAGTTTGTTGGCTTTCTGGGGGTAGTATTGTTGTTGCCTTCTAACTTTAATCTGTGGTGATCTGATAAGACACAGTTGGACACTGATTTTTTTTTTTTTTTTGTATCTGTGGAGGTTTCCTTTGTTTCCGAGTATGTGGTCAATTTTCGAGAAGTTTCCATGAGCTGCAGAGAAGAAGGTATATTCTTTCCTATTTGGGTGGAGGGATCTATAGATGTCTGTTAAGTCCAATTGCTTCATTACCTCCAATAATTCTCTTAATTCTCTATTAGATTTCTGTCTGATTGACCTGTCCATTGGAGAGAAAGGTGTATTGAAGTCTCCTACTACTAGTGTGTGTGGTTTAATGTGTGCCTTCAGTTCTAGTAATATTTCTTTTAGATAAGTGGGTGCTTTTGTATTAGGGGTGTAGATATTCAGGATTGATATGTCATCCTGATGAATTGTTCCTGTTATAAGTATAAAGTGTGCATCTCGATATCTTCTGATTGATTTTAGTTTGAAGTCAGTTTTGTTAGAAATTAATATGGCCACACCTGCTTTTTTCTTAGGACCATTTGCTTGAAAGACCTTTTCCCAACCCTTTATCCTGAGTAGATGCCTGTCTTTGTGGTTGAGATGTGTTTCTTGCAAACAGCAGAATGTTGGATCCTGTTTTCGTATCCAATCTCTTAGCCCGTGCATTTTTATAGGTGAATTGAGACCATTAATATTAAGTGGTATTAATGACCAGTGGTTGTTTACTCCGGTTATTCTTACTGTTTTTGGTATTAGAGTTTGTGTGTCTCCCTTCTTTGAGTTGTGCTGGTGAGGGGTTGCTAGATGCCTGAGTTGTTGTAGGCAGTGTTGGCAATGTTGGATTCCTTGGGTTGCGATTTTCCTTCTATTACATTCTATAGGGCTGGATTTGTGGCTACATATTGTTTAAATTTGTTCTTAGCCTGGAATGTCTTGTTTTCTCCATTGATAGCTTGGCTGGGTATAGTAGTTTGGTTTGCATCCATGGTCTCTTAGCTTCTGCAGTACCTCTATTCAGGACCTTCTGGCTTTCATGGTTTCTATAGAGAAGTCAGGTGTAAGTCTGATCTGTTTACCTTTATAGGTTACTTGGCCTTTTTCCTTTGCAGCTCTTAATATTATTTCTTTATTCTGTATGTTTTGTGTTTTGATTATTATTTGGCGAGAGGATGTTTTTCTTTGATCCAGTCTGTTTGGTGTTCTGTATGCTTCTCGAATATTCAAAGGAATATCTTTCTTTATGTTGGGAAAGTTTTCTTCCATAATTTTGTTAAAAATATTTTCTGGGACTTTGAGCTGTGACTCTTCTCCTTCTATTCCTATTATTCTTATGTTTGGTCTTTTTATTGTGTCCCATATTTCCTGCATGTTTTGTGATGAGAATTTATTGGCTTTGCTGTTTTCTTTGATTAGTGCATTTATTTTCTCTATGGTATCTTCAGAGTCTGAGATTCTTTCTTCTATTTCTTGTAGTCTATTAATTATGCTTGTTTCTGTAGGCTCTGCTCGTTGACCTGGATTTTCCATATCCAGCTGGTGCTCAGTTCGTGTTTTCTTCCTTGCTTCCATTTCAGTTTTCAATTCTTGAACTGTTTCCATTACCTGTTTGATCGTTTTTTCTTGGTTTCCCAGGGTATCATGTACGTAATTACTCATTTCTTCAAACTTTTGGTTATACTTCTCATCCATTTCTATAAGGCCATTTTTCACATGTTGTTTAATGAACTCTATTGCTTTCATAAAGGCAATTTTCTCCACTGCTTCCGTATTAGGGTGTTCAAGTCCATGTGTTGTAAGATCATTGGGTTCTGGTGTTTTCATGTTGTTTTCCGGATTATTGGGTGAATTCTTGCCTTGGCACCTGCCCATCTCCTCCTATCAAAGCTATCTAATTTGTCTTTTAAACCCGGATCAGGTTTCCCTGTTGGCCAGGGGCTCCTCTTACAAAATGCTGTTGCTCTGTTTCCTGGCTCCTGCCAGTGGCGAAGTTCCCTCTCGCCCCTCAGAAGAGTCTTCAGGAACAGGACCTGGCTCCTTCCTTGCTAGGGATCTCGCCAACCAAAGGCCTACCTCTTTGCTTTAATTGTAGTGGGGTGATCTGCTCTTGGTGTTCTGCGCAGGTCCCTGCTGTCTGTCACCGTCTGCACCGGTTTGCTGCCGCCTGCGCTGGTGGTCTGCCGCCCCACCTGAACCTGCTCTGGTGCTCTGCTGCCCCGCCTGGGCCTGGGCCTTCGCTGGTGGTCTTTATATGAATTTTAAAAATAGTCAAAATAAGAAAAAAAGGTTCAAACATTTATTTATTTATTATTTATTTATTTATGTATTAAAGATTTCTGCCTCCTCCCCGCCACTGCCTCCCATTTCCCTTCCCCCTCCCCAAATCAAGTCCCCCTCCCTTGTCAGCCCAAAGAGCAATCAGGGTTCCCTGCCCTGTGGGAGTCCAAGGACCACCAACCTCCATCCAGGTCTAGTAAGGTGAGCATCCAAACTGCCTAGGCTCCCAGAAAGCCAGTACGTGCAGTAGGATCAAAAACCCATTGCCAATTGTTCGGGATGTACTCACTCATATTTGGTTTGTATAACCATAAATGAAGGACATTGAGCCTATAACTCATGATCCTAGAGAAACTAAATAAGAAGGTGAACCCAAAGAAAGACATATAGGCATCCTCCTGAATATTAACCTTCATCAGGAGGTAAAAGGAGACAGAGACAGAGAACCACATTGGAGCACCGGATTGAAATCTCAAGGTCCAAATCAGGAGCAGATGGAGAGAGAGCATGAACAAGGAACTCAGGACCGCAAGGGGTGCACCCACACACTGAGACAATGGGGATGTTCTATTGGGAACTCACCAAGGCTAGCTGACCTGGGTCTGAAAAATCATGGGCTAAAACCAGACTCGCTGAACATAGCGGACAATGAGGACTACTGAGAACTCAACGTTCAAACATTTTTATGTTATCCTTATTTTTCTTTATCCAGTGACAGGATTATTTATTTTCTGTTTGTTTATTATACAATGGAAAGCAAAATGTCTATTCTGTACTTTTGAAATTTACTCATCTCTAGTCTGCATTTTCTCATCGCTCTGGGAAGCCTGTGTACAGGAAACACCATCTATTACATTAGGAAGAAATGAGTGACTTTGCATTGATTTGCATTAGGGAGCTACCACAGCAGGCTTGTCGGTATTCTTAAAAGCATTTCTCTTCTCGGCAACATTTACTATACAATAGCGTTTATGTATTTTCTTGATTAGACAATGGCTTGTATTTCTATCACCTAAAATCAGCATTTGAATCAAGTATCATACTTAATTGATAAATAATGTAATATTAAATTTTCCTCTTGACTGCCCACCAAAACTAGAAGATAAGATTGTAACATAGAAGACACCACACATTTTGATTGTAAGATATAGAGAAAGCATAGAAAGAGGTAGAAACTTTCCTGATGCTGGCTCGTATTCAAACTACTCTCAAGGTATAAACAGGCTGGGATACAGGAGAAGGCATCTTTGGTCTAGTCCAATTGTGAATCTTAAGAACAAGAAAGCAAACCAACTGAACTAGACATGTTCACTTGAGCCTTTGAGGTTTGGCACTGGAGTGTATAACCAACTCCAGTCTGGATCTGTGAATTGCTCCCAGAAGAGAGGGCCGGAGAGAGCATCCTGGCATTGTAAACCCGAATAGACAT
The DNA here is from genome assembly GCF_014885135.2 of Alexandromys fortis. Classification (NCBI taxonomy): domain Eukaryota; kingdom Metazoa; phylum Chordata; class Mammalia; order Rodentia; family Cricetidae; genus Alexandromys; species Alexandromys fortis. The sequence goes on from NW_026068008.1 coordinate 5,827,093, forward strand.
CTAGAAATAGGGAGGTTGTAGGCTAAGGAACATTTAAACCAATTTTTAGCCAGTTCCACACAGCACTGAACTGCCTTCTAATTATCTGTGTTTATATTCCATAGATAAAATCACTCTCAGTCTTGGTAAGAGAATAATCCCCTCCAAAGCAAAACAAAATAAAAACAGAACCTAACTAAACTAACACTAAACAAACAAAATAAAACACAAAACAAAATCTAGTGAATGAGGAGACTCATAGGTTCCCAATATGCAGATACTGAGTAGTCATTTCTAGCCAATAAGTATATAGTTTCTCTGGTTTATCAGAGAAAGGGAATATTTAGTCCCTAACTGACACTACCAGAGTGTGGAGCTACCAAAAAAAATGCATAGAGAATGCTAACAAAGTTTCCATGGATTTTGAGGGCTTTAGATTCACTTCATCTATTTTCTACAGGTTTAGTCTGTTTGAGGTATAAGTGGGTAATTGGATTATTTACATTATGACATGCACATCTACTGGATTATTACAAAGTATTTCCCATCAAGAACCCATTTTGGTTACAGAAGTAGAAATCAAACAGTGTATCTGAGCAAAAATAAACAGCTAAACAGCTGCTTCAATGTAAACACAATTCCAGTGACAATTATGGAATTGTGACTATTATTTCAGTTTCTTAAGTAAGTTTGTAGTTTAGACTAGTAGAAATATTATGAAAATGCCATTGCACCTGATTTTATTATGACTACTGCTACTGCAGATGCTGCAGCGTGAAATTACAGACTTATGCCACCAGTCACTTTTACATTACTCTGACCATCTTAGCTGCTGTTGTGACTACTCTGAGAATACTTTGCTCTACTCTGGCATTAATGGGATTAAGAACACATTTTATCAAGTTTCTTGCAAACTGTGAAAATCTCTACATAGTATAGTTCATAAGATATCAGACACACTTTCAAATATGGAGTGACCACATGGTGTACTAAGAACCCCTGTAAAAATTGATGTAGAGAAAAATCTTTTTCTAAGCAGAAGAATTATCAGTATTCATTTGCAAAAAAATTCACATTATATATGTTTTGATTCCAGGGAAATGTATATATTTGCAGATGAGGAAATGTATAGTTGGAGTAGAAACAAAATCATGTAGCACATTCTGGGAAGCACTTTGGGTAAAATATATCATACAGGCATTCATGTTTTTAAGAAAAAGAGGACAAATACTTGTACTCTATGCTCACCATGATTGTCTTTTACCTTTGCATAGGATAGGATAGTGGTAGGGAAGCAAAATTTCCCCTATTGAATGGTCATTACTAAGTGGGAGAGCATTAGGAAACATATGAACTGCTACCGAAATCCCAATTGCAGTCAAAACAAATGATTTGTACCAAAACATGCACATTCTCTCTCTCTCTCTCTCTCTCTCTCTCTCTCTCTCTCTCTCTCTCTCTCTCATCCTTTCTCCTTTTCTGTCTCCTTTATTCACTCTTCTTCCTTGCTTTGACTCTACCTTTCTTCTTCCTCTACCTTCAGAAAAAAAGAATGTGTGACAGGTTTTCATATGGATATGAAAGTTACAAATATTTAACAAAAGAACAATCTATGTATACTTTGTAACTATGTTTTAACTAAGATATTTGTCATCTTAATCCTACAATTTGACACATTACAAGGAAATCCAACAATAGGAAGCTACATTAATTAGATATGTAAACATCATGTATTCCATATTTCAGTTATGAATTTATAAAATAGCTTGATTCTGCATTCAGTAGTAAAAATTATCCCACTGGCAGAATAGAAAATAAACAAGCCCCAAGATTTTCAGGTATTCTAAAATATTTCCATGAAAGCACAAGTTTCTATAAACTTCTAGACAGATTCTTTGAGAAGGGTTTGCTTATCTTTTTATTTAAAACTTACATTTATTCAAATATATATCAAGATTATGATACATGTTTTCTCCAAAGCAATGAATGGTAAGACAATATTCAAATTTTTATATTCATTTAAGAACATTGAATAAAGGTCTCATCTATATTAAATTATTAAATTATATTTTCCTCAGAAGAACACATAATATGAAAAGTAAAGAAATAGGTCAGGTGAGTTTATTTTTCATAAAGTACAAATGTGTAGGGAATTATGAAATAACTCTACTTTCCTTAAGAATATATGAGTTATCATTGAGAATACAAATGTATAATTCATACTCAATTCACTGTAGCTCTTAGATATCCGGGGCAGAATTAATAGAAATTTCTGCTCTAAATGCCACCTTGTCTCAGAGAGAAATATCACAGAATTTCTTCTGGGGGTACATCTCAGTATGCGTCTTTATTTATCTTTATCTGATTATAACACAATTAACAATATTTTTTCCATTCTTCTCCATACAAACACTGTACTTTTCTCTTCTCCTTCAAATTCATGGCCTCTTTATTCATTAATTTTTATTGCAACACTGGACAATCAAAGTGTTGTTCATTCTTTATCAAGGAGCTTTGTCTTTGCACCATATAGACAGCTGTAATAAACAACAGCTAATCGAAATGCAGAGTAGTGGAAAATAGTTCAAATTAATCCATGGACAAAACACTTGTACAATTGAAGTTTGATACACACTGTAGAGAGGGCACAGAGAATGTAAGACCCAGAGTATTAGAGAGTTTGTGTCTCCTAAGGAACATCAAAATCTAGATGTAGAAGGCTCAGCAATGTAACAGACTAAACATTAACTGAACTAGGATACCAGTGAAAGTATCTAGGAAAATGCCATGTAATCTCAATTATAGACAATGAACTTTGGGCAACTAAGAAAAGCTTGAATGGAAGGGGTGGCCTTTCCCAGATACAATAGGTTCTTCAAATTGCTTTTGAAAAATAAATAAAATTACTTCCCTGATCATTATTTCCCCTAGGTGTGAAGTATTCACTGAAACTGTGAATGTGACATGGCATCATAGCTAGGTAGGACTGTTGGTTGTTTTTCTCCTTTGAAAGCTTGCATGGAACATTCTGATACAATGAAAACTATTCCTCAGGCAGTGGTTTCTAAGAAGCTCTCTGTCTCATGTGTATGGTGTTTTCAGCAATAGTGAGTTACTGTTCTAAGAATATCAGAAGTTACAACCAAGAAGTCTCATCAATATAGCAAGCAAATATGACCTGAACAAGGAGGAAGCCAATATCATGAAAATGTGGACTTAGGTAGAGGGAACTGACAAGTCCTCAACCCTACGCAAAGAAATACAGGCAACTAGTGAACACTGAATGCAGTATAAATAGTCTCCCCCAAAGAAAAACACACCATCTGATTATCCAATATGAAAGGATCATCCCAGAAATCATAGACTGATTTATATGTTTTATGTATTGCTATGTATTTAGTCATACCTCTCTCTCCCCAGCTTTCTCTTCTCTCTATGAAAAATAACACACATACACACACAAATACATACACACACATATATGTATATTCATTCATATATGCACAATTATGTATATAAAAACAAATTATAGGTAAAAGAGGCTCTGATTTTAATAGTGAGCAAGGGGGTTCCATGGGAGAGTTTGAATGGAGAATAATGAAGGGAAATTATGCAACTATAGTAATTCTCAAAAATGTTTAAACAACAAAGTGATATTTGGTGTTCAGAACTGTAATGGCATAAATGAATGCAGACAGATTGTAAAAATATATACAGCTTTAATGGGGAAATAGACTTACAGAACCACAGGTTCCCACGGAGACCAGGAAAGCAGAAGCAGCAGCTGGGAGCACGCTTGCCAGATTCATAGGTAAACATTAGCCCAAGGTGAACACACCCCCTAAGGGGCTGGACTTATCCCTACATCTCCCCCTTTTGTCTAAATAAGACAGAACTAAACCAAATACAACTATATACAATAATAACAAATAATAAATATAACAAACAATATTGAGAGCAAAAGTTTTGCTAAATATTCTATCTCAACGAGTCTAAATAATTATGTTTATGAAGTTTCCCAAATGCTTCAGTTATCATACAAAATATAAATTTTATTCTCAATTAAAAATTTTTCTCTTAAATCAAATACAAACAGAACACAATTTTATAGAAAATATTGTTTGTCTCCTTTTATGAAGTGGACATACAAACATTGACAAACTCTGGAAACAGAGTGCATGATGTATGAAAATGAAGGAGTCAGTGAGTCGGGTGACCCCTGGTTTCATTTTTGGTCTAATCCAGTTTAGCATCTGTAAGAAACCTCACTGGAGTCAAATTGTCTGCCACCATAGTCCTTGGGAAGTAGGGACCATTCTAAGCACCAACATCAAATAAACATGGAATAAAGTTAACTATTATTGCAAAATCCTCATTCTCAAAGGAACAAAAAGAAATTTCCTAGCAGAGTGTTTTAAAATCAAAAGACCCTAGAATAGCTTCATGTTCCCAGAAAAGTTAGTGCTCCCACTCCCGGGAAATTCCAAAGCACCAAGTTGAGGTGCCAGGCCACATGGTGGAGACTCTAATAAAGATGTCCTGACTCAGGGACAGGATGACCTTGCTCTAAAGACAAAGCCAAGGTGACTAAATAAGATGGGAGAAAGAGCAAAGACCTTACACCCGTGCCAACCCCCCCCCGACTGCTTGTGATTTTTGCCTTTAAAAAGCTAACACCACAAAGGAACTCTTACCTCCTGTCTACCTTGCTGCGATGAGGTGTTGGAGACAGGTTCCCAGCTAGCTCACATTAACATTAACAATAAACTTTTTTTTTTTTTCAGTCTGGACATCTCTGGTTGCTGGTGGTCTCTCTGGGGGTTGTAATCTGGACATAACATTATTTGCTGTAACAGTATTCTATGCCTTCAACTAGTACTCAACTTAATTTTTATTTTAAGATTTATTTCTTTTTATTTTATGTGTGTAATTGCTTCTCTGCATGTATACATACACACAGTGTGCGTGCCTGGTGCCCAAAGAGGCCACAGGATGACATCAGATCTCCTGGAACTGGAATTATGAAAGGTTGTGGACTCACACGTTTCTTTGGAGACCCAAATCCAAGTTATTAGTGAGCAAAGCCTGTGCTCTTAACAGCTGAGTCATCTTTTCAATTCCTTACTTTTATTTCTGCTAACAAAAACTTTTGAAAGATTTTGCTTTCCTGTTTCTATGTGACTTAGCTAGTGAACAACATTTTAAGAAATTTCTAGAAAGACAAGTCACTAGGATATAGGACAGTCCCCTTCTGTTTTGTTTTTAAATGTGGTAACTTAGAAGAGGAACAAAACCCTCATATACAAATGTAAAAAGAAACATTCTAAATTATGATAATGTACTTGTGTGGTCTTATGAAAGAACATTCTAGTTTGGTAATATTTTTCTAAACAATTAAATCTGGATGTGAGGGCTTTTTGAAATATTTTATTTCATAATAAAATAATTAAAAGCGAAAGTGAGAAAAGGAAGAAATCCTTTTAATTGTAGCAGAGATCTTTTTCTTTTGCAAGGAGAGGCTGCTATCAGGTCCCGAATCATGATACCGAGACTTATTTTTAGTTATAAATGTTCAACCTTTTCTTATGCTTGTCCCTCTAGCTCTTATAATTTAATTTATCCTGTTTCTCATCATCTATGTTTTGCCTTGTGGGTTTTTACCTTCCTTTTATTCTGTATGTCTTACTTTCACAGCTTCCTCCTTGTTTGGCTGTCTGGTCTCAGATGTCTCCTGCTTTTTTTCCCCTCATTCTCTTCTCTGTCATTCTCTCTATCTACCAGCACCGTCTATCCCTCTACTGCCTAACTACTGGCCGTTCAGCTTCTTATTAGACCAATCAACACATTTTTGTACCATAAACAATATAGCATAAGCAAATGTTATACACCCTACATAGTTAAAGTTATATTCCACTGACAATAAGAACATATTATGAAACAATTCCTGAAAAATATGGGACATATTTTAAATATAGCAATAGCTTTGCTGTACATGACAATATACTCCATAATAGAGTATCACTTGTAATATTATGGCTTGCTCTTATCATTGAATACTATGAGGGTTGTCACTAATGTATAATAAGACTTATCCATTTATTGTTATATTACAAAGAGAGGCTCCAATTTTTAAAAGAAAACCTTGAAACTATAAATATGGCTCAGTGGTTAAAAGCACTGGTTGTTTCTGCAAAAGACTGGAGTTTCTTCCCAGCATTCATACCAGGATGCTCATAGGCACTTGTAGCTCCAACTCCAGGGTACCTACCATCTTCTTGCCTTTAAAGGCAACAACACACATTGTATATATCAACACACACATACCCCCAGACACACACTCACACACACACACACAGAAGTTAGAAATTTTAGAAGTAACCTGTGACCTGTTTATAAATTACATCTCTCCACTCCCTGGGAATTTAAATACATAAAGCAATATAATCCTAATGAATGAAATTATGAAGAATTTTATCTGGAAAGCACCAAATGGATCAGAACATTTCTGATTTCAAAATCTTTTATGGCAGGAGAGCAATTGGTAATAGATATTCACCATCCAGTCCAATCACCACTCTTAAACAAGTGTATACTCCTTGTAGGTCAATATCATGAAGCTAACAAAACAAAAATGTTTGTAAATGTGTGCTTGTGTGCATGTGTGTTTGACAAGACAGTCTTAATAACTACCTAGACAATACTTAACATTTCTTAATAGGTTTAGATTTATATGCACATGATAATGATGTTGATGCTGTTGTTACTTTCCTAATAATGGGGGGGGGGGCTAGAAGTTAAAAGAAAATCTATAAACAACACTATACAATTTCATGTTCATTTCTGTAAAGGTCCTCTTTGTTGTCTAGGTTCTCCAGGGATGTGGACTGTAGGTTGATTTTTCTTTGCTTTATGTCAAAAATCCACTTATGAGTGAGTACATATTATATTTGTCAATATGGTGTTTTCTAGGTCCACCAATTTCAGCATGTCATTATTCTTTTTCTGCTGTGTAGTACTCCATTGTGTTACTAAACCACATTTTCTTTACCCATTTTTCAGATAGAGGGGCATTTAGATTGTTTCCAGGTTCTGGCTATTACAAACAATGCTGCTATGAACATATTTGTGCACATGTCCTTGTGGTATGACTGGGATGACTGGGCATCCTTTGGATGTGCACCCAAAAGTGGTATTGCTGGGTCTTGAGATAGATTGTTTTATAACTTTTGGAGAAATCGTCATACTGATTTCCAAAGTGGCTGGACAAGTTTGCAATCCCACCAGCAGTGAAGGAGTGTTCCTTTACTCCACATCCTCTCCAACAGAAGCTGTCATCAGTGTTTTTGATTTTGACTGTTCTTACAGGTGTAAGACAGAATCTCAGAGTTGTTTTAATTGAGCACTACATTTTCTCTGCTTCCCTCCCCACTTCGATCTTGTCTTTTTCTACTTCCCAGGTAGATTAGATCTCTGTAAGTCTCTCTTAGTGTCCTCATTGTTGTCTAAGTTCTCTGGGATTGTGGTTTGTAGGCTGTTTTTTATTTTTTTTATTTTTTGCTTTATGTTTAAAAACCACCTATGAGTGAGTGCATGTGATAATTGACTTTCTGTGTCTGGGCTACCTCACTCAAAATAATGTTTCCTAGCTCCATGCATTTTTCTGCAAAATTCAAGATGTCATTATTCTTTTCTGCTGTGTAGTACTCCATTGTGTAAATATACCATATTTTCCTAATCCATTCTTCAGTTGAGGGGCATTTAGGTTGTTTCCAGGTTCTGGCTATGACAAAACAATGCTGCTATGAACATAGTTGAGCACATGTCCTTGTGGCACAATTGAGCAATCTTTGGATATATACCCCAAAGTGGTATTACTGGATCTTGAGAAAGGTTGTTTCATAATTTTCTGAGAAATTGCCACACTGATATCCAAAAGGGCTGTACCAGCTTGCGTTCTCACCATCAATGCAGAATGTTCCCTTTTCCCCAAAACTTCTACACCATAAGTTGTCATCAGTGTTTTGATCTTGTCCATTCTTACAGGTGTAAGATGGAATATAAAAGTTGTTTGATTTGCATTTCTCAGATGACTAAGGATGTTGAACATTTCCTTAAGTGTCGTTCAACTCCTCTGTTGAGAGTTTTCTGTTTAGGTCTGTACTCCATGTTTTAATTGGATTATGTGTTCTTTTGGTGAGCAATTTCTTGAGTTTTGTGTATATTTTGAAGATCAGACCTCTGTCTGATGTGGGGTTAGTGAAGATTTTTTTCCCCATTTTGTAGGCTATCATTTTGTCTTGTTGACCATGTCTTTTGCTTTACAGAAACTTTTCAGTTTCAGGATGTCCCATTTATCAATTATTTCTGTCAGTGTCTGTACTGCTGGGGTTATATTAGGAAGTGGTCACCTGTGCCAATGTGTTCAAGTATATTTCCCACTTTCTCTTCTATAAGGTTCGATGTGGCTGGCTTTATGTTGAGTTCTTTGATCCATTTGGACTTGAGTTTTGTGCATGGTGATAGATATGAGTCTATTTTCATTTTTCTACATGTTGATATCCAGTTATGCCAGCACCAATTATTAAATATTCTTTCTTGTTTCCATTTGATATTTTCGCTTCTTTGTCAAAAATCAGGTGTTTGAAGATGCTTGGATTTATTTTCGGGTCTTCTAATCAGGTCCATTGGTCTTCCTGTCTGTTCTTATGCCAAAACCAGGCTGTTTTCAGTACTGTGGTTCTATAGTAGAGTTTGAAGTCAGGGACTGTGATGCCTCAAGAAGTTCTTTTATTGTACAGGACTGTTTTGGCTATCCTGGGTTTTTGTTTTTACGTATGAATTTGAGTACCATTCTTTTGAGATCTATGAAGAATTTTGCTGGGATTTTGATGGACATTGTGTTGAATCTGTAGATTGCTTTTGGTAAGACTGCCATTTTACTATGTTAATTCTGCCTACCCAAGAGCATGGGAGATCTTTTCACTTTCTGTGTGTTCTTCAATGTCTTTATTCAAAGATTTAATGTTCTTGTCATACAAGTTTTCCACTTGTTTGGTTAGAGTTACTCTGAGATATTTTATGCTATTTGTGGCTATTGTGAAGTGTGTTGATTCTCTGATTTCTTCTCCAGACCTTTTATCATCTGTGTAGAGGAGGGATACTGATTTTTTTTTAGTTATTCTTGTATCCTGTTTATGAGTTGTAGAAGTTCCTCGGTAGGATTTTTGGGATTGCTTATGTAAACTATCATATCATCAGAAAATAGTGAGAGTTTGACTTCTTCTTTTCCAATTTGTATCCCTTTGATCTCCTTTTGGTGTGAATTAACAGAACATTTGAAAACTTCAGAACAAAAAGAAACAAACTCACCTAAAAGTAATAGACTTCAGGAAATAATCAAATTGAGAGCTGAAATCAACAAAAAAGAAACAAAGAAAACAACACAAAGAATCAATGAGACAAAGGGTTGCTTCTTCAAGAAAATCAACAAAATAGACAAACCTTTATCCAAACTAACAAGAAGGCAGAGAGAGAGCATCAGAATGAACAAATTCAGAAAGGAAAAGTGGGACTTAACAAGACATGGAGAAAATACAGAGAATCATCAGGTTATATTTTGAAAACCTATACTCCACAATATTGGAAAACTTAAAGGAAATGAACAACTTTCTGGATAAATATCACTTACCAAAATTAAATCTTTGATCATGATTCCTTATGTTCTCCCTCCTGTGCTACTTCCATGATAACAAAATTTTAACAACTTTATCAGATATGCAAGATACCAACCCTTAAGGATTGATCTCATTAGTAGACACCAATCAACTCAGTCACATGCAAGTTTATAGCTGTTTAACGTAGGGGTTATCCCCAGGAGCTTCAACAAAATATAAATGAGGTCTCCACTTAACTGAGAGAGAATTGAAGAGTCAGAGTGAAGCCAAATTAGGGCCCCTTGTGGTTAACCATAAGAACCAACAAATGAGGATGCTGAGGTATGGGAGAAATGCACCTTAGTATTGCAGTAGTGCTTGGGAATCGTGGCTTTTAGTTTATACAGCCACACTATGTAGAAGTACACTTTGTAATTAATTGTGAAAGATAATTCAAAGTGTGTTGACCTATCCATTTTCTTATTCTATTGAGCACTTACATGAATGAAATAATTTGGTTTATGAAGCAACTGTGCAAGTTTACATAGGAAGGAAGAATGTGGATAAAAAGAAAAAAGTAAAAACTAAGTTAAAATGATCATAATTTTTTGTGCTATGTGCAGATCTTGAAAGGAACCAATGGTGTATCTAATCTCTAGAATGATGCATAAGACATGTTTATAGCCTTCCATGTGATTTTCAGGACATATGTACATTTCCTGTGTATATCAGTCTCCAGTCATTTGTTCAAATTATTGACTTACTTGTCAGCAGGAGAAATCAATGATGCCCAGGTGGGAGGTAAGGGTCTTCTGCCCTCCCCCAAGTCCTCTCACATTTCTTTTTTTTTTTCCTTTTTTGCTATTAACAGTGCACTTTTATTTGAAATTAAATTGAAAGTATAACAACAGTAAAAGAGCATAAATATCAATTATTTAGAAGTATAGCAAAGTTAGTCACCAGAGAAACAATAAGTCTTACTCCATAAAAATAAAAATGTGAATTTGTGCACAAAGCTAAGCTCATAATTTAAATTCTAACCTATTTGTAAAAGAGCAACATCACAGAAATTATGCTATACACATGCATGAAATGCTATTTCATGAAGACTAGAACTCCTTTACTCATTGATATTAGTAAAAAGATATTTGTATCACCTTATTTAACAGATTTATACCTGTTGAGAAAAGAGTTTACTGCCTTTCCCCCTCCCCTTTGATATGTGTTTCCTTTTCTTGGCTTCATTTCACAGGACAACAATAAAGTTCTGGAAAGATAACTATATATGTGTACGTATATGTATGTACATGTATTTTTGTTATCTTTTCAGAAAACACACACGTGTATGTGGTGTATTGTTTCTAGCAATGTAGCCCTAATGTAAATCCAATATAATTGCTTTAGCCTCAAGAAATATTGCAAAATTAAAAAGACAGAAACCTGAGAACCCACGCTGTCCTTTGAGTGGGTATTGCTCCTCAAACATGCCTGTGAAAACAACCCTACCAGATTTTGACTCATGCCAGGAATGAGGAGGGAACCACTCAGATCTTTACTATATTTCTTTTTTTGAAGCACTTTAAGTCATGAAACAGCTGGCTCACAGAAAAATGATCTACATTTGAGTACAGTCGATGGTGATTCTATTTCAAAATGTTAGAACAGGTGTGTAGTTAGCAATTTAAGCAATCATTCTCTGCTACTCACCATGCTAAGCAATTTAAACTCTCTCATACACTCAGGCCTTCTAAAAACCTATTGGGTAATCTTATCAACTCTTCTAGCAGAGGTTGAAAATTATGGCTTCACAGGGGTCTTTTTAAGATTTCTTCTTGTTGTTTTGGTTGTATTTCGTAATGCTTACTGTTGAACCAAGGGCCTTTCTTGCAATGCTGCACAAGCATTCTACAAATGACCTGTGCCCCAGAGCACATGCAAATATTGAAATTAGATAGATATTTTTTATTCATAAAGTACTTATTTTTCATAGCTTTGTTACTTTACTTTCTAAATTAAATTGTTCTACAAAATGGGTTACAAATAAAGAAACCAGATGTTCCTTATCAATTTGAAGCCTTATTTCTATTACTTTATAGTACAAATGTCTTTGCTTGATAAAATGAAAGAATAGCTTACTGCATTGAACCAGCACCCTGTATAAGAAGGGCTCACATAGGATCATAGTCCTGTGCTATTCCATTGTCAGGAGTATGATTTATTCAAATCCTAATGTAATTGTTCCAAAAACTAAATTAAAATGAAATCATCTATTATCATATAAAAGGATTAAATCCTTAATTGGATTTCTGAGTTTAACATGTAAAAAAAGGTACACTAACCTCCAAGATTACTTAAGTGAAACTTTAACTTGTGGTATGGAAAAATAGCTTTAAGAGACATATAGAATGAGCCCCATCAGAAAAAAAAATCATTTCAAGAAGTATCATAACTGAGCTAAGTGTTTTATTCTGCTCTCAGATCTTCTTAAACTATAGTATAAGGCAAAATTTTCCAATATAATTTTCTGTTAATCAATGCTAATTCTTTTAGATTAACTAAAGTGTTCTAGAATCAAAAGATTGTAGAAAATGAACCTTTTATAATCTTTTAGAAACAAAATATTTTGTTTTGAAAACAGATATGTTTCTACCAAATCAGATAATGCAGACACACATTTTTCTTCTAAAGGTCACATAAAATAAAGTTTTGTAGACCTACTGGCATGTAGAATTTTCTCAGATTTTGGTTGGGAAGCACTTCATTATGTCCCTGGGCAAAACTGAAAGCTGATTAGGAACAACTTAGTCCACAAATGGTGGCTCATTATCTGTACGTGTGTCTAAAGGGTAGGAGAATAATTCTTTTCACTAGTCCACACCCCTAAACATGATTTAGTATGATCTGAGAGAGAACACTAGACGTGCTGCTGGAGCCCAGAGGAGGATAGTCTGGGTACTGTAAGACTCTGTCAAAGGCACATTAGAGAAACAGAGTTTCTTCAAGTTTTATATAATTTGGTAATTGTTGATTATACTTTTAATCTATTTTACTTGAATTTTTTTGTATATATTTTGATAATATTTTTTCTCTCCTCAAAGTTCTCCCAGATTCCCCTGCTAACTACCCAACTTCTTTCTCACTAAAAAAACACTGTGCTGGGTGGTGACGGCACACACCTTTAATCCCAACAGTTGGGAGGCAGAGGGAGGGAAATCTCTGTGAGTTTGATGACAGATTGATTTCCAGGATAGACAAGGCTGTACAAAGCTAACCTTGAGAAACAAACGGAAAATGAAAGCAAAAACAATACAAAGCAGAACAACACCAAAACCCCACACATGTATAGTCCATATTTTATTTGTTTGTCAGCTATTCCTCTGCATGAGGTCTACCCTGAAATATTGTTGATATACAATGTATTGTGCATTGAATATTTTTCAAGAGCTATCTTTTGCAAATAGGTTCTTGGTTAGATGTGGTACTTTATGCTAACATCTTTTCTCCTTTGCAAGAAATTTATCTTTCCTGAATATGTACAGGTTTTGTACATGCTGCCACATTCTTTGTGAGTTCATATGTGTGTCAGCCCTGCTGTGTCTGAAAAATGCTGTTTTCTTGTAGTAATATACAATTTCTGGCTCTTGCAATCTTTCTGCCACTTCTTTACCATTGAACTCTGAGCCTTAAGGGAAGAGAGTGTGGAGTGCTCTGAATCAATGGCTCTCTACACCTTGTCCATTTGTGGGTCTTTGTTTTAATTACCATTTGCAGATCAGTGTATCAATTACCACTTATCAGAGAATATCTCCTTATTTTCACTTATCTCCTTGAAGTTAATTTTACTTTTTCTGCAGACTTACAAAACATGCCATATACACACATACCACATACATGCACATTACCACAAAACATGAGTGTTTGTATGAGGCAAATTATTCTTCATTTTAGAAGATTTATTCTATTTTTATAATGCATGTATATGTGATCTATTTAATCATCTGTGCACATGTATATAGTAGGTTGAAGAAGCCATAAGAGAGTTTCAGATAACCAGATATAAAATCACATATGATGTATGCTGCATAAAGCAGGTACTGGGAACTAAATTCAGAGCAAGAGCAGAAGAAACTTTAACTACAGAGCCTTCTCCCAAGTAGATAAGGTAAATTCTTTTTAACTAATTAGAAGAATTATTGGGTACTTCTACTCTATGAATGTTTGCATTTGAAAAATGAAAATTAACTTTGTAATTTATGTTTCTCTCTGTTTTATAATTAAGGTGGAATAAATATGAATTAATTCAAATTCCGTTTCAAACATAAAATTCTGATATATACTGTATCAGTATATACTGTATCCTCAATATACCTTCCTGTAGAATCAATCCATCATGCTTTTATGTGTCCAGTCTCTCCATACATTTATAATATGCATTACTCTCAAACACACTTATGACACAAAAGATAAAAAATTGTATTTTAAAAATAATCTCATATGATTCTGATATATCTAATTCAACTGAAAGCACATAAGGAAATTAAGTGAAATCTCTTTGAAACTAACAGGTTGACTTGCATATTAAATAGCAATGAGGAAGTTTCTTTCTGAGTATCTGCTAAAATAATTGAATACAAATTAGGAAGCATGTGTTAGGTCTTGACATGGAAAAATGAATTATATTAAAATTAATATGCTAAATATGGATTGATATTTATGCAAATACTTTTACCTCAAGCAATTCAAAGATTAATGATTTATTTAAATACAGTGATGCACCTCAAAATATGTTTGATTAAATACACAAGAGAGTGAATGGTTGACACAATCAGGTGTACACATGGATTCTTGTCTTGTTTCATTGAACCAAAGGGCAATCTGATCCTTATGGGATGGGTTTCTGGTAAACCCATGTAATCAAAGTATTAATTAGCAAATAAAAGAATAAAAACTGAAAATGTTTCTAGGCTTTAGCAATGGTTTTCACTCTTCCTCTGTTCTGTAGTCAATCTCCAATTGTTTGATAATATCTTCACTTGTATTGATTAACCGTAATCAGAGATAAGCACACTACTTAATAACAATCTAATACACAACACACATGAACCTCCATAGAGCCAGATTAAATATTGGGAAAAAACTAAACAAAAAATTAAAATTAAGAACAAAATGAGATCCTCAGAATATACTAGAATTAGATTCCTTGTGTCTTTCTCCCATTTTCATGGTTCCATAGTCGATCTGGCTAAAGTAGATCTTTCAATGTAATGTGTCATCCTTTAATACTAATATTAACCAATGACAATCTCTTTCATAAATTAATCATTTAGCTGTCTGATTCAAGTAAAAGATCCTAAGAGATGGCTCAGCAGATAAAGCACGGCTCTACAAATGTGAGGACCAGAGTTATGATAACCAGAACCCATGTAAGAACCATGCATACTTGGAAGACATTCTATAACCACAGCACCCAAAAAGCAAAGATGGAGGGTGAGCCTGGGTCAAGCTGACTAAAATAGACTAGTTAGAATATCTGACCTCTAAATTTTAGGCTATCCCCAGAATCAAAGAACAAAATGGGAAAGTGATTGAGGAAGACACCCAGTATCAAATCTCCACATGCACACACTAACATGCATAATCTCTCTCACATGCACACATGTATGTTTCTCAGGTGATAATCCATGTGCACCACAAAACCATGCACACACCACAACATACGAAGAGTATTAAAGAAACACGAAGCCGGGCGATGGTGGCGCACGCTTTTAATCCCAGCACTCAGGAGGCAGAGGCAGGCGGATATATGTGAGTTCGAGACCAGCCTGGTCTACAGAGCTAGTGCCCGGACAGGCTCCAAAGCCACAGAGAAACCCTGTCTCGAAAAACAAAAACAAAAACAAAAAAAAAAAAAAAAAAAAAAAGAAACACGAGATTTTAGTAAAGACAGAAGATGTTATAAATAATAAATGAATAATGACTGTGTTTTCTTTTTTTCCAGTTCTTTTTTTTAATTAATTTATTTATTTATTAAAGATTTCTGTCTCTTCCCCGCCGCCACCGCCTCCCCTTTCCCTCCCCCTCCCCCAATCAAGTCCCCCTCCCTCGTCAGCCCAAAAAGCAATCAGGGTTCTCTGCCCTGTGGGAAGTCCAAGGACCACCCACCTCCATCCAGGTCTAGTAAGGTGCGCATCCACAAAACTGCCTAGGCTCCCAGGAAACCAATAGGTCCAGTAGAATCAAAAACCCGTTGCCATTGTTCTTGAGGTCTCAGTAGTCCTCCTTGTCTGCTTTGTTCAGGGAGACCGGTTTTGACCCAGGCTTTTTCAGACCCAGGCCAGCTGGCCTTGGTGAGTTCCTGATAGAACATCCCCATTGTCTCAGTGTATGGGTGCACCCCTCGCGGTCCTGAGTTCCTTGCTTGTGCTCTCTCTCTCCTTCTGCTCCTGATTTGGACCTTGAGATTTCAGTCCGGTGCTCCAATGTGGGTCTCTATCTCTGTCTCCTTTCATCGCCTGATGAAGTTTAATATTCAGGAGGATGCCTATATGATTTTCTTTGGGTCCTCCTTCTTATTTAGCTTCTCTAAGAACCCGAATTATAGGCTCAATGTCCTTTATTTATGGCTAGAAACCAAATATGAGTGAGAACATCCCATGTTCCTCTTTTTGGGTCTGGCTTACCTCACTCAGGATGGTGTTTTCTATTTCCATCCATTTGCCTGCAAACTTCAAGAAGTCCTTGTTTTTTACTGCTGAGTAGTACTCTAATATGGGATCAACCTACCCATGGACCCAGCAATACCACTCTTGGGAATATATCTAAGAGAGGCCTTATCACACAACAAAAGTATATGCTCTACTATGTTTATAGCAGCATTGTTTGTAATAGCCAGAACCTGGAAACAACCTAGATGCCCTTCAATTGAAGAATGGATGAAGAAAGTATGGAATGACTGTGTTTTCATTCATAAGTATCATCTACATTTTTAGCTACAAATACTACCACATGCCCTTCTTATATGCCACTTTCTAAAAATAGTTGAAAGTTTCATACATGTATAAAGTATACCTTGAAAGAGCAAGCCCTTATTCTTCAGAAAATGTTCCTACTAAGTCATGCTTAACTCTGATCTCCTATGTCTAAAATCCTTTCTCATGCTCTGTTTTATGTGGCTATAGTTTCCCCAGCATCCCACAGTACCCCTCCTCCTGCTCCCCCTTGCTTCCTCCCATCCTGCCTCCCATCCACTCCTCCCAATGTGTAAGGGCTCTCATTGGGGAATCAACAAAGTCTGGCACAGTAAGTTTAGGCAGGACCAAGCCCCTTGTCCTGCATTAAGGCTGAGCAAGGCATCCCATTATAGAAAATGGGCTCCAACAAACTAGCACATGTACCAGCAATAGATCTTGGTCCTCCTGCCAGGGGCCTCTCAGACAATCCAAGTTTCACCAATATCTCCCACATATGGAGGGCCTAGCTTGGTCTCATGGAGGCTCCACAGATGTCGGGCCAGAGCTGATGAGATTCCACGAGCTTGGATCACCTATCTCTGTAGATTTCTCCATCATGATCTGGACCTCCCTTGCTTATATATTTCCTCCTTTATCTTTTAAACTGGACTCCAGGAGCTCATCCTGGTGCTTGAATATGGATTTCTGCATTTAGTTCCATCAATTACTGGATGAAGACTCTATGAAGGTAGTTGGAGTATTTACACATCTGATTACAGAAGAAGAGCAGTTCAGTCACCCTTTCCACTATTGGCAGGCATCTTAACTGGGGTCATCCTTGTGAATTATTGGACATTTCCCTTGCACCAGGTTTTCCCGTAACCCCATAGTAGCTCTCTCTATCAAGATATCTCTTTCATTGCTCTGTCATTCCAGTTTCCTTCTACTATTCAGTTCTCTCAAGTTCTCACCCCACTCCCTCTCCTTTACCATCACCACTCACACCCAATTTACTCAGGAGATCTCATCTAATTCCCTTTCCCATGGCGAACCATGTGTCCCTCTTAGCGTCTTCCTTGTTACTTAGTTTCTCTGGAGCTGTGGATTGTAGAGTGCTTATCCTTTGCTTTATATCTAATATATGCTTATGAGTGAGCAGATTTTGTCTTTCTGCGTCTCTGTTACCTCACTCAGGACGCTTTTTTCTAGTTCCACCCATTTGCTTTCAAGTTTCCTGTTGTTTTCTACATCTGAGTAATACTTCATTGTGTAAATGTACCACATTTTCTTTTTTTTTTTTTTTTTTTTTTCACTCTTCAGTTGAAGGAAGGTAATTTGCTTGTTTGGTTTTGTTCTTTTATGTGTACTTTTTTGGTTTTTTGTTTGTTTGTTTTTACAGGTTCTGACTATTGCAAATAATGCTACTATGAGCACTGTTGAGTATGTGTCCTTGTGGTATGATTGACCATCGTTTTGTATATGTGCAAATGTTGTCCTGAGGTAGATTGATTCCCAGTTTTCTTAGGCTTTCTGACAGGTATAAGATGGCATCTCAGAGTCATTTCGATTTGCATTGCCCTGATGATTAAGGATGTTGAGCAATTCCTTAAATGTCTTTCAGTCTTCTGGTGAGAATTCTCTGTTTAGCTTTATAACTCATCTTTTATTTGGATTATTTTATTTTTTCATGTCTAGTGTCTTGAGTTCTATAAATATTTTGGAGATCAGCCCTTTGTCAGATGTGGGGTTGGAGAATATATTTTACCATCTGTTTTGATGAGAGCTAAAACCAGTTTTGCGAACAATGCACCACACACACACACACACACACACACACACAAACAAACAAAAATAAGCAAAGCAATAGTAGATTACACACTTTGGATAGGAATAAACTATCATACAGATCAACAGAATTTCCCCTTGCTCTAATGGAACCTCACAAATATGTGGAATATAAAAGGGGATTGTTCTAAGTTTTCAAACCTGTTGCCAGAGTTAGATCCCTTAAAGCAGAAGATTTTCACTGATGTCTGTTCTTAATGGAAAACTCTTTCCCTATTATCCACCATCTGTCCAATATGAAGCATTTTTGTGTAACACATTCAATGAATAATATTTTCAATCATTATTTTATTTGCATCACAGAATGTAATTTTATGCAAATTGAGACTGCACTTGGTATATTTACGCATTAGCTTTTAGTCCTTTTGTAATTTCAGATAAATTTGGGATAATTTTTAAAAGAGTAAATTGCCATCTCAACCTTGTCAGATGAATGCATGCTGATAGGTACTAAGAAATTCAGGAAACCAGAGTAGTCTCCTAAATATTCTCACTAAATAATAAAGATTAAAAGAGAATATAATGTTTGTTTTCATAAATGGATCTGCTCAGATAATATATGGAAATAATGGTGAGGCTAAATATTTTCAATAGTACTATAGATCATATTCTCATCATAACAACATGCTTTCTGTCAACAACATAATGCAAGATATCCTAATAAAATTCTTTCAAAGCAGAGATAATTATCCCAGCCACCCAGACCCAAATAATAGAACAAAAAATATATTAATTACAACACTGCTTGACCAATAGCTTAGGCATCTTATTAACTAACTTTTACATCTTAAATTAACCCATTCCTGTTATTTTATATTTTGCCACAAAGCTTGTGGTTTGTCAGGAAGTTTCATTTGCATCTCTCTCCTTTGGCAGCTCTACAACATCTCCCTGACTCTGTCTTCTTTTCTCCTCTATCTCTGCTTGTAAGTTCCCTCTTGTTCTATTCTGCACTGCCATAGGCCAAAAGCAGTTTCTTTATTACCCAGTGGCGATAAAACATATTTGCATCATACAGAGAGTAATCCCACATCACCTCCCTTTTACTGACTAAATGAAAAAAAGGTTTTAACTTTAACTTAGCAAGATTACATATAATAAAACAGTTATCAAACAAGAATTATAGTTACGATATTTAGTCCATTTACATTTGCCAAATTAAAGAGAATCTCTATTATCTGTCCTATCTTTGTGAGTCTAAGTTTTATATATAATCTATCTTTTATAATTATAATTACCTTTTTAAAAACTCCATCAATGACTCTAGAAGGATATAATATTACCCAAGGAAATAAGAAGTGCATTGTAACAACTTTCAAAACTCTAGAATTGACAGATATCTCTCACTTCCTGGACAGTTAGCCGAAGTTGTTTTTGTAACATGGGGGCATCCTTTTTCAGCCTACAGTCCCATAGTATCTGGTAGGCTTTTCCATGAAGCAGGAAATTTCAAAGATAGTTCTACATATACTGGCAGATTGTCAGTCACTTTATTTTGTGTCCTGCAGAATGTCTGGCAGACTCTTTCATGAAGCAGAAATACTAAAAGAGTGTCTCACCTTTTTTTTAAGTAACTTTATCAGGCATTTCTTTTATGTGGGTCCTGTATGTCCAGTTTACATAGCATATCATCAAGCAGTCCAGGCAAGAGCAGTTTCTTACTCAAATGACTAACAAACTTTATAAGAAGCCTCTTCAGTGTCCATCATCCTCTTGAAGTAGATTGGTGCTGTTATGAGCAGATGTGTCTCATTTTCATGAAAGTCCAAAGTTCTCAAAAAATTTAAAATGCCATATTTTCTAAGACTTTGAGAGATTTGAAAAATATTTATCCATCAGAAATACATATCTGTACATCTAGAAAACCTAACAGGACTACAAGCTTGACTATTACAGATGACTATCTATTAACTTGTATTTCTTAATGATACATTACAATTTTAAATGAGCTACAGAAACACAATCCCTCAATCATGAGCAGAAATATACACATAACAAAATTGACCTTAAATTTGTATAAATAAATGAATATTTATATCAATGTAAAATATTTATCACTATAATATATCCCCTTTAAGTTTAAATAAACATTTATATAAAAATTATTTAAGGTATTTGGGTGTTGTTTTTTGACTATTTTCTGCCAATTGGGGATGCTGTTAATCAGGTGTTTTATGGGGTACCCTGCGTGGTAGGGTAGGTCCATCTCAGCCAGCAATCCTGAAGCTGTCACAGATGTTGGACCATGGGCCATTGCTTCAGGGGGTCTTGTTAGATTAAACCACATTAGTCTGGAAGAAATCCACAGCTTTTTATCTTCTGTGGAAACAAAAGCAGAAGGAAATCCCACATCAGATAACATTTTAATATTTTCTTTCCTAAACAGCAATTATATTTACTCTTTTGCTAGTATATTAAAGGAAGTCAGAGGTTAATAAAATGGATAAAAAGAGACAGAAAAATTATTATTCATGCTTCCTTTGCATGCCACACTTCATTTATATTAAAATAAAAACTGCTATGATTAAATGCTTCAAAGTGATAATAGAACTTTGTAATATTAAAGAATAAATAGTTTTGAAC
The DNA here is from genome assembly GCF_014885135.2 of Alexandromys fortis. NCBI lineage: Eukaryota > Metazoa > Chordata > Mammalia > Rodentia > Cricetidae > Alexandromys > Alexandromys fortis. The sequence goes on from NW_026068008.1 coordinate 5,848,103, forward strand.
CGAATCTAATGACAGAAAACCTTACTATCAGTACATCCATCCTACCTGTACATAGTATACTTTCTTCAACTTGGTAACAAATATCTATTTTAAGAACATTTTTCATATTTACTGGAGTAAAATAAAACAATAAGAATATAAAAAAGGGAAAGGAGACAAAGACCTGATATATTTATTGTAATCAAATTTTAGCTAAAATATATTTAAATCTAAGAATTAATCAAATTAACTCATATAATATTGTTATAGATAATTTTCTCTAAAAACATTAATCTTTGTTTTGCCTTATGATAATAGGCATAAGTACCCTTACGATAAACATGCAAGAATGTGACACCATTAGATTCTCTAATGCCATTATCTTTGTCAAAATGGATAACAACATTATGCATCTTTTGTATAATAATCGAGGTTTAATGAGGTAAGAGTTTAAATTCAAGACATGTGGGTTATATTTAGAAAGGTTGAACAATATCATAATTCTTAGAGCCACTGAAAACTAAAATTGTTAACATTGTTTCATAATTATGGATTAGATATCTAATAATTTAAAAGTTAAGAAAAATCAAAGGCAAAAGCTATTTTTTTCTTGTTTTAGAATAATTACTAAATGTTGCAGCCACTGTTTATTAGTGATATTCACAACAAAAACTCAACTTCAAGTTTCTGTCTACTTACTTCCTGGTCATCCTCAGGGGATATTCTGCCCAATACCTCCTCTCTCTTCCTATCCCACCCAGCTTGCACCCACAACCATACAATAAAGGATCTTCTGGAGGCATTACCATCCCTGACTTCAAACTCTATCACAGAGCTACAGTAATGAAAACAGTGTGGTATTGGCAAAAAACAGAGAAGTCGACCAATGGAATGGCATAGAAGACCCGGAATTTAATCCCCAAACCTATGAACACCTCATTTTCGACAAAGGAGCTAAAAGTATACAATGGAAGAAAGAAAGCATCTTCAACAAATGGTGCTGGCACAACTGGATGTCAACCTGTAGAAGATTGAAATTAGACCCATATCTATCACCTTGCACAAAACTCAAGTCCAAATGGATCAAAGACCTCAATATCAGTC
>NW_026068008.1:5850873-5856281 GCF_014885135.2 Alexandromys fortis
GGAGAAGGGTGGGAGGAGGGGGAGGAAAATGGGAGGCTGGGAGGAGGCGGAAACTTTTTTTTTCTTTTTCTCAATAAAAAAAAAATACCAAAAAAAAGATCAGAAATACATATACATAAAAAAGTTTCTGTCTACTTAATCCTATATTTATAATTAGTCACAATATATAGTATATGCTTTATGAAAACAGTAATACTAAATATTATTAATTTTAATATTTAACAATAAACTGTTAAGACAAATTTTATAGCTGTTGACTTAGAGTTCTTTAGGGATAATTAGATGTGTATAATATTTTGTGCATAAATTAAAATTATGAATGCTTATATTCCAATTGTTTTCTTCCCTTAGGTCTTTTATAAATTTTTACAAGAAGAATTTTGTAAGATCAATACTTCAAATATTCTTATTTTCATTAATTCCATTGTTGGAAGTCTACTTTCCTTTGTCAATAAAGTTTACTTACTGTGCCTTCCCAACCACATCTTCACCACAGGTTTACTGATTTCAATTATTAGCTAAAATGCGATATCTTAATATATATATACACATTCATTGATATTATTTCACATTTTCCTTTTTCGACAAACATTCATGATATATGGTGTTGAATAAATGGTGATATTATTTCTGTTAAATTTCTATCTCTAGCTTTCGTCTGGGGTGTCCTTGGACTACCAGGTATTCCTGTTTCAGGGCTGAGGAGTTCCATCCAGAGTGGTGAGTGTGTGCTATCCTGGGGCGGACTGTCCAGGAAGAGAACACAGCCCCCCTCAGCTCCTGCTGCGGTCTCCAGTGTTCCACTCCACCTTGCCCTGCCCTGCCCCCACGTTCGCCCTTTTGTCTGCAATGTCCTTGGACTACCAGGTATCCCTGTTTCAGTGTTGAGGCATTCCATCCAGAGGGGTATTCCTGTTTCAATGCTGAGGAGTTTCATCCAGAGGGGTGAGTGTTTGCTATCCTGGGGCAGACTGTCCCGGAAGAGAGCACAGTCCCCCTCAGCTCCTGCTGCAGGGTCTTCTGTGTTCCACTCAACCCTGACCTGCCCCCACATTCGCCCTTTTGTCTGCGGTGTCCTTGGACTACCAGGAGATCCAGTGTCTCTGCTGAGGAGTTCCATCCAAGGAACAGTTCCTGCTGCTGCACTGAGGAGATCCACTCAGAGATTCAGTCACAGCAAAGACTGGACCAAGACACCAAGACTCTCCTGGCTCCATTTGAAGGAAGAGATGGGCAGGCGCCAATGCAAGAATTCCTCCAACAACCCAAAAGGCAACATGACATCACCAAAATCCAAGGATATCAAAAAAAAGAAAAAAATGAACAACCTACTCCAGAAGAAATAGAAGAGATCGACATTAAATGGAACATTATGAAAATAATAGAGGAACTTAAACAGGAGGTGAAAAACTGCCATAAATAAATAGAGATGACAAACAAAAGGTAGACAAAATGAATAAATCTCTCAAAGATACCCAAAGAAAAACAAGAAAAAGCAATCAAATAGGTAAGGAAAACAGTTCAAGACTTGAAAAATGAAATGGAGGTAATGAAGAAAACACAAACTGAGGGAAGGCTGGAGATGGAAAATCTGGGTAAACGAACAGGAACTACTGAGACAAGTAATACCAACAGAATACAAGAGATAAAAGAAAGAATCTCAAACAGTAAAGATACTATAGAGGAAATAAACTCACTGATTAAAGAACAAAACAAATCCAACAAATTCTTAACAAAAAACATCCAGGAAATCTGGGACACCATGAAAAGACCAAACCTAAGAATAATAGGGGTAGAAGGAGAAGAAATACAGCTCAAAGACCCAGAAAATATATTCAACAAATTATAGCAGAAAACTTTCCCAACCTAAAGAAGGATATTCCTATGAAGGTACAAGAAGCATACAGAACACCAAATAGACTGGATCAAAAAAATAAATAAAAAAGGGGACGTCATATAATAATCAAAACACAAAACATACAGAATAAAGAACAAATATTAAGAGCTGCAAAGGAAAAAGTCAAGGGAAACCTATCAGAATTACACATGACTTCTCAATGGAAACCATGAAAGCCAGAAGGTCTTGGATAGATGTGCTGCAGACACTAAGAGACGATGGATGCAATCCCAGACTACTATACCCAGCAAAGCTTGCATTCACCATCGAATGATGATTATCCTTTATTCTTTCTATTGATCACTGGTTCTTCTCCTTTACTATGTTTTCAATCTGATACAAACTTTATCTCCTATAATTACAAAAAAATTCATTTTATTACTTATTCTGTATAATTTTAACTTTCCCATTTCCTTTATGATGAACTTCATATTTATTGGTCCCAAGTTCTTCAATATTACTTCCATGTTATTACTTTTCTCCTTTTTCGTTTAATCTATTTTATTTCTCTGAAGCTTGTTGAAAAGTTTTCCAGAACTGACAGATTTACATACATAATGGTCAGTTCCCAGGTCTAGTAACACAGGATTTTTTTCCCCACAGAGTTTATACTTTGTTTATTCAAAACATTTATTGAGGGGGGCTGGAGAGATGGCTCAGAGGTTAAGAGCACTGGCTGCTCTTCCGGAGGTCCTGAGTTCAATTCCCAGCAACCACATGGTGGCCCACAACCATCTGTAATGAGGTCTGGTGCCCTCTTCTGGCATACATGGAGGCTGAACACTGTGTACATAATAAATAAATAAATCTTTAAAAAAATTAAAACATTTATTGACTTAGACTTGGAGATTCTACTCTGCATTTCACTCTTCAATTCACTAAATCTGTCTTTGAATGTACTTTTTAGCCTCCCCATTGCAAAATGAAGTATTGATATGTGCAAATTTATAGTCTCCATTTCCTATTTTTTCCTCTGAAGAGATCACAACATTAATGACTTCCAGTGTCCCTTGTGAAGGCAGGATTCCTTAGGTTACTTGTAAGCTTCTGAGGTCATCATTTACACTCATGTGCTTCTTAGTATTCCCCACAGGATTATGGTATCCAGGGGTATCTTTTCTTTTATCTGTTGTTTATCTAGTCTCAGCAACAGTTTTCTGCAGTAGAACAACTTGTTCCCTCAACTGTTTTCCCATCCATAACTGCTAATAGCCGTAATCTCTAGAATAGATTATCACCACAAAAGCCTACTGACTAATCTCCTAAAAGGTGTTGCTGCTTCCTGTCGTCTCTCTGTCCTCATCATACATAGAATATACTCTTGTTGTTGGATATAATGTCTTTAGAGTCCTATATATGTCTATCTATGTCTTCTACTTCAGCTGTGTGTCCTTTCTTTTCACAGTTCCATACTTCAGTCTCCAGACAAGTTAGGGTTCATGCTGATTCTTAAAAACTTCAATACTTTTTAGACTCAGTTTTATTAGATCTTCCCTTAACCCAGGTGATCAGTCCTTTAAATCTGATGTCTTATACTTTCTTATTTTGGAAACTGCTTAAATACTAGGGACTCAAGGATTTTTTCTTACTACTTGTTCTAAGATCTCTAGTTCCCCTTAATTTCACTTCATTTTCATACCTATTTTTCTTGGCATGGTTTTATTTGTGTACTGCTGTCTACTGCCAGACATAATAAGTTTGTGATAACAGAAACTGTTCTTGAATATTTTATTATCATTAGTAACTAGGATAGTCTGAAAATTGGAAGAAAAAATAAACAAATTAGGGCATGTCACCATCATGTCTATATAATTTATTTAGGCTTTAATGGTGGACTGCAACAGCAGGATTAGCCCTGGCAGGACAAATATTAGATACCGGAGATGCATTGGAAAATTTAGTTTAAGAACAGAATCTATCAGGCACATGACTCAGACTATCTTTACAAAGATTTTATCTAAAAGCATGCATGTGTATGCACACTAAATGTAATCTGAAGAATTTTAATAAACTTGAGACAAGCCATTGATTAATAAGAAATTGATAATTAAATCACATATTTTTGTGCCAAACTATTAGTTAACAGTAATATTTATAGCCCCACAAGTCTAGAGTAAATGCAGCATAACCTAAAACTTATGCTACTTTTAACTAAATGGTAACTATTTTCCAAATATATTCAGCTGTTATTATAGTTTTTAACAAGTTATTTTGAAGTCTATGCTTTAATATCAAATATTGAATAGCACATAACATTTTATATTATCTAACACTCAAAAATATACATTTTTGAGTTAATGTGTGTCCTTTTCTCCTGCAAGTTAACCTAATCTCCAGTAATAAAGACAAGGGAAGCTGCAACAAAACACTTCTTCATCCTGAACCATGCTATCTACTTTGTTTGCTTATGAGATGTATCAACACTTACACAGCAAAGTATACCAAAATATGTATTTATATTTAAATAAAATTCATCTTCTTCAGAGTTTATGTGTATATTCAGGGAATGAAATTGGATTTTCTTAGAGAACTAAAATCAGGTACCGTTTATTTCAGGCAAAGAGGTAATCAACATGCTTGGCTGGAGAAACTATTCAAGACTCCCTAAACTGTTTTTGAAATGCATTATAAAACATAAAATATTAGGACAGCTGCTAAACTCATTCTGGAAAGAAAGTATATCACACACAATTTATGATCATGGATTGTGCATGCTATATAAGCCTATTAAGATATTAAGCAGATAGCATACAGAAAAGGTTAGTTCATCAACTCGTCCATTTAATCTCTTTATTTTCAACATCTCCACTTTTGAGAATAGGGAATTTCTGTTTTACTTTAGTGAAATGTAACCATAATTAATTTTTACACAGCTTTCATGTTGGCCTTCTCCAATAGCAGATATTTTTCTTTATCCACTAGTATGTATAATGACACCAATCCCTCAAGAAGGGCACTTTCTGACTCTAAGGCTACCCGCCCAGAGCAGTGAGCCTCAAGGCCCCCAGTAAGCGAGCCCGGCACCCTCAGCCTGGGCTCCAGGGGCTCCTGTGCTCTCCTGGATCCTGCACTGCCTGCCCCATCCTTCCTTCTGTCCCTGGATCACTGGGCTACCAGGCGGCCCTGTTTAGGTGCTGAAGAGTTCCATCTGGACTGGTGAGAGTGTGCTTTCCAGGGGCGATAGTCCCAGAAGAGAGCAAAAACCCCCCTCCCCCAACTCCTTCTGCAGGGCTGTCTTTCTTACCATGATCCAGCACCCCACCCCCAACCCTGCCCTGCTGTATGCTAGGACCAGTGCTCAACAACAGTTTTAAGCTCCTACTTTAAGCTCCTACTCTAAGGCTACCCACCCAGAGCTGTGAGCCACAAGGGGGGGTTTCTTATACACGACCCCCACCCCCACCCCCTAGCCTGCATTCTCGGCAAGGTCCTTTGCTCAGGAACAGTTTTCTGCTCCTACACTAAGGCTTCCAACCAAGAGCAGTGAGTGCCTGCCTACATGTCAGGCCTC
>NW_026068008.1:5862301-5888139 GCF_014885135.2 Alexandromys fortis
AGAGGAAGAGAGGGAGAGGGAGAGAGGAAAAGAAGGAAAAAAAAAAAAAAAAAAAAAAAAAAAAAAAAAAAAAGAAGGGCACTTTCTTCCAGGAAAATGAAAACGGTTAATAAACTTAGACTTATATCACCTCCCTCTTCAATTCTTATTGGATATTGCCTTGTATTGAATATTAATACTGTGGGGTATATTTTTCAATATCTCTAACTTAAGTTACAAACTACCCAGCCAGAGTTTTTTAACCTTATACATGTACCATTAGCTCAGTCACAATTTATTCTGATAGCTCAATGATCAGATTTGGCTACATTACTGAGTCTAAATTTGATTTTATACAAAGAATAAATTATAGACAAAGTGGGTATATGTGATGTCATTCTTGGGGAAGATTCTTAATTACCCACAGTTTCTCTTTGTGTCTTCTCCAGTACTCAGCTACATTTGTCATTACTTGCTGCCAACCAGCAGCTTTTCCTTCCTGTGTTTCCCTAGAATCTTAAGTTGTATATCTAGCTACATCAGCTTCCGGAGCAGCATGAATACCCACTTGTTGATTGAAATTACCTATTTATAGAAACTGCACTAAACCCTGATGTTCATTACATATTCAAAGAAATATCCTAATGCCAATTCAGAAAAGAAAAAAAAAAGAGCACAATTAGGTTTCAAAGGAAAACCTAGGATTTGTAATCAAAAGTAGTATTTTTTTTTCCTTGTTGAGAGTTCTCTGTTTAGGTCTGTACACGTTTTTTATTGGATTATTTGTTCTTTTTATGATAAATTTTTTGAGTTCTTTGTACATTTTGGAGATAAGTCCTCTATCTGATGTGGAGTTGTTTAATATCTTATCCTATTCTGTACGCTGCTGCTTTGTCTTGTTTACCGTGTCCTTTGTTTGATAGAAGCTTTTCAGTTTCAGGAGTTCCCATTCTAAAATGGCAGAAAGACACTTAGGGAAATGCTCAAAATCCTTAGTCATCAGAGAAATGCAAATAAGAACAACTCTGAGACTCCATTTTACACTTGTAAGAATGGCCAAGATCAAAAATACTGATTACAACTTATACTGGGGAAGATATGGAGTAAAGGGAACACTCCTGCACTGCTGGTGGAAGTGCAAATTGATACAACCCCTATTGAATATCACTCTGGTGATTTCTCATAAAATTAGAAAACAACCTACCTCAAGACCAAGTAATACCACTTTTCAGTATAAACTCAAAGGATGCTGAATTGTACCACAAGGACCTGTGCTCAACTATCTTCATAGCAGCATTTTTTGCCATAGCCAGAAGCTGGAAACAATTGAAATGCCCCTCGACCAAAGAAGAGATGAAGAAAATGTGGTACATTTACACAATGGAGTACTACACAGCAGAAAAAAATGACATCTTGAAATTTGCAGGCAAATGGATAGATCTACAAAACATCAAATTGACTGAGGTAAACCAGACCCAGAAAGACAAATATAACATGTACTCAAAAGTGGCTTTTAGACATAAAGCAAAGAAAACCGGCCTTCAATTCACAACCCCACTGTCATTGGAACTGGTATTTATTCCTAGTGCATGAACTGGCTTTTTGGAGCCCATTCCCTATGGAGGGATACCCTGATCAGCCTAGATACATGAGAAAGGGCCTTAGTTTTGCCATAATTCTCATGTTAAAGAAAGGAGTGAGGCACGAAATAGGCATTATCACTTCAGTAATCTAGAGTTTATTTTATAAGCTACACTTAGTATTTAAATGGCCTAAGATAAAGTACATTGAATTTATTTAATATATTTTTGACAGGTTAGTTTTGATAGGTAGTTGCCATATTTCTTAAGACTTTTTTTACGTTAAAGTTGCTAAGCCTGAAATCCCAGAATTTGAAAGACTGAAGCATAAATTGCGCATGTGACATTAATCTGAACTTTATATAAACTGCAACCCTACTTAAAAAGGAGAGAGCCCATAGCATTCAGTGATTCAGAGTTAAATGTGAAAAGGTCTCATGAGGCCAGACCAGAGAAGATATTGGCATTTGAGGTTTGTTGGGGATAGAAGAAGTCTTTACCTTTAGTGGCGTAGCCCATGGTGAGTTGCTCATTCTCTAGTGCATAGTCCCACATCCAACTCTATTCAGACAGCCCTGTTTAAACCTGAGGGTCACAAAACATGCACAGAAACAAGAAAGAATGGCATGAAATTGATTAGGACTTTTCGGGAGAGTGAGTGGTAGGGTTTGGAGCAAGATAAGAGAGGGTAGAGGGCTGTGTGTGTGTTCATGATGTATTACATACATATATGAAGTTTTCAAAGAGTAATCTTAAAATGAAGTTTTAACATGTACAAGAGGAATTGCAAAAATTTCACTGGGTAGACTAATGGTAGTAGATGAAAAGAGTAACAATGATATACAATGAAATTTGATACCTGGGGTGGGAGAATGCAAGTAACCAGAAAACCCAAAACAATTAAAGTTGCTTCAATTTCATAAAGTTAGACATCAGTCTTTCGGAGTGGGAGTAACCATTAAATAATTTTGTTTATGTACATATAAATATTTACATGAGAAACAGTTTCAGAATTCCCTTGAATTACAGAGCTATAGACACTGCAAAGATACAGTTATAGTTCCAGATCTCAGCAATTATGCGGATAAATGAGATTGAAGCATTTATAAGAAATAAATTTATAGGAAAAAGACCATCACCATTGATGTTTACCCTCTACCAAGGCCAATTCACCATCTTCCATTCGCGTATGTTGATCTCCCTTTACCTCTTTCATTCAGTGCTGTTTTTAAGTTGGGATGATATTTTTCTTTCTTCAAATTATAATCTTTTATAGAAATGTGTGGCGCCTGTACACTACTATGTATACTACAGTACTACGCCTGTAGTGTGGCGCCTGCACATTCGTGAGAAGGGCAAGGCCTGGAGATTTAAACACACAAAGACACACAGACAGAGACAGGAGTCATTCTTGAAACAGGAATGCCCCAAGAATACCCTCTTTATTGTGTACCAGAGCTGCTTATATAGGGATCTTTAGCTGATAGCCATGCCCCAGACAAACCCAGCAGAAACCAATCTCCTGACATCAGGAACTCCTGAGGGTCTTGTGCTTAGAGAAGCTGCAGGCTGTCTCAGAGCAGAGGAAAACAAGTTGTTTACAAGAAATTCAGGATCTGGGGGTTCACTGCTCCCAACAGAAATAGAATTTAATTTCTTTATCAAATTTAATCAGCTTTGAGTAAGTGTTGTCATGTAATTCTTAACAACGGATCTAGCAGTTGACCATTTTACTTTCTGCATTCTGAAGTTATATACTATTCTATAACAGAAGGAAAAATGGTACAAAAGAGAGAAACTCATTCCTAACTTCATAGATGTTATTTCAAACTGGCTCAAGAACTCAAGATTTTCCATACACTGAATTCTATTTTAGTTGTCCTCTATAGGTTAGCTGTCCTTCAAACAGTGTTTTCAACAGATGGAAGTATGAGATATGAAGATGTCTTTGAGTGATTTTTCACTTGCTTACATACAATAAGTAACATGGACAGCTCTTTCGTATTTGTTTGTGTTTGTTACCAGGGCCATCAAGTGTTCTCATACAGGATGCCCAGAAGCCTGGTTGAGAAATGCCTCAGTTTTAAAATCTTAGCAATAAGTAATGAAGGGCCTCATTTTCCAACAGGGGAAAACAAGCTTTTCAGCACAAGAAAACCATTCTATTCCCCGTCATTGGTTTTTCTTTGGAACTACATTTACAAACAATGAGTTTAGCACAATCTGAGTTGTATGTACTTCCTTATTATAATACATTTTGGATTTTACTGACTTCACCTGTCAGCAACATAATGAAATCTGACATTGATGAACATGCTTAACAAGAAAACAAGAATTCACTGAGCAGAGTTCAGCAAGCAACAATGTGTTTAATCTCCTAGCAACACAATTCATCCACTACCTTTTTGACATTTGATTGGAGTTATTCACAGGAAGCACACTTCATTCCCTTTATCAAGACCTCCAGGTTTGGATTTATTTTTGAGAGGATAATCCTCCTGAATGTTCAGTAATTCTGCAGTTGAAGTATTTAGCTACTGATCTGTTACAACAGTATGATAGAAATGAAACATTTACTCCTTGAAGGAATGAATTTTGTGTTACAAGTTCACAAGTCATAGGGAAAATAAGGAAGTCACTGAGTAGTAAATACTTAAACATTCCACAAATAAGCATGTTTTCTTTGAAGATATAAAATGAACTAAATATGCCATTTAAGCCAAATGACTCCCAAAATGAAAGGATGCTCATTTATGAAAATATTCTGAACCAAAACAGAAAAAGAACCAAATTTTAGACTGTTAGAATCCAGTAATTAAGACTATACTGGTTAAGAAAAGGAGGTATTATAAACTGTTATGACCTGATAAACATGCAGTTTCCCCCATGTGAATGCTTATTCTGTTTAAACAATAATGTCATGATAAACATACAGATTTTGTCATAATAGTGTTTCATTTAGGAAGTCTATTCCTTTTTCTGCCCAAGTGATCTTGTTCAGCATTCAGCAACTCTTATTTATAACACTCTCGCATTCTGATGATGATCCTTGACACCAACTTAATTCCCTGTGGCTCATTCGCAGTCTTAAAAGACTCCAGGTGATATGAATGAGGAATGAGCTGAAGTTTATTCCCAAATCAACATGTCAATGTTTTCATCTGTAATGTGTCTGTATTTTAGAGAGGTATTTAATTTTGTAATTAAGGTAAAATGAACTTCTAATGATGAATACTCATAAAATAGGAAGCATACATGCATAATCTGTGGGAAAACGGGCTTTCTATGTGCACTAAGACATAGTGAGGAGGCAGATATGCCTATAAGTCAAGGAAAGGATACTTATGACCTTACTGGTACCTTGAACTGAGACTTCAAGTCTCTAGAACCATAATGTGGTACATTTATTTTGGTTAAGTTATTCTGTCTATGTATTTTGTTATGAAAACACCAGCAAACAAATATGAATGACATCTACTGTCCTACAAGTTCAATATAAGCCATGGCACTACAATATGAGTACTTCAAGGCAAATGCGATGTCTGTACCTCTCATATGTCTTGTAAGGGCAAGACCCTCATAGTCTCACAGAAACCATAGCCTTAAAATGTGGCCTGAGGATAGACACAGGAAAGCAGAGCAGATAATAGAGCAGGTGATTTAATATAAGAAGCAGCAGCTATTGCTGTCATGGTACTGACTGTCAGATACTTTAATACTTCGTCTCTACTTTCTGTATAATTTTTTGCTTTTTCTAAGTTATCTAATGCTATCCTTTATTCATTAGAACTTCAAAAACCTTCCATCTATCCAATGTAGAGACACAACTTGAAAAATCTTTGTTTAATTTAGGCACTGAAGATTTCCTGCACTGTGATTTTAGTATAACCTTTTCCCTTGTACAAGGTTAAGTTTAATTGTGGGAACTTTGCAATGTAAATATCAGGAGGGAAGGGAAAAAAAAAACTTGTGTATCAAAATATCCAAATACATATATTAATAGATACACACACTCATTCACATATAGTAAAACTCATTTAACAGGACAGCTACATGCCAGGAATGAAAACTAATTAACTTACCTGGAGCCTTCCCATTATTCTAGTGTACAGATCTGTTTCTCAGACATAAGTAATTTTATCTATATTAGAACTGTGTGGAGTCTCAATTCTCAATTTTTATCTCATTTTATAAAGCATAAATTTTTGCTTTCCAGTAATTTGTTGTTTATTCTTGAATACTTCTTGAACACAAAGTCTCATCAGGAGTATATTTCTCTTCTCAGATTCTTTGTTTAATATTATTTTATTCTTGATATAGAATAGGAAAATGCATAATGGAATTCTGAAATACATATTGAGGATGAAATTATTTTACATACTTGAATACAGGTCTACATTTTCTAGGTAAGAAATAGAATCTGTAAACTTAATTTCGGTCTAAATGTTCAATTGTCATTTGTTTAAAATATCATATATTTAATTCCTATAATGGAAGGTAGCAAAAGTAGAAAGAAAGTAAAATATAGCAATATATTTGGGTTTGATTCTTAGGAGGGCATTACTATAAGAAATTAGTTTGATTTTATTTAAGTTTTTAACCATTTTTAACTCTGAAAATATATAAAATAATGACATTTCTCATTTATAAATTTGATTACAGACTTCTGAAATACTGTTTTTTTTCTCTACTGTGTCTTTCTTAGATTTGCATTCATTAGCACAATGATTTTCTCTTTTATATTTTACATTTTTTAGCCTGATCCTTTTTATGATTCCTTCCTCCAAATTTATTAGGACACTCTTTTACTTGATGCCCCATCTGACCACACCCAAAATAACTCTTTGGGGGTCTCAGAACTCTTATTAGATCCTCTTTGTTTAAAGAACACATCCTTTACTGATTTTCATTGTAAAGCATCAGGAAAAGCTATTTCCTGAGTCAGAGCACAGCCCAATGTAATCAGAAATCGTACCCTTATTGTTACATGGTCAAATTGTAGCTTGACAAGTAGAATTTGTATTATCATAAGCCAATTGCTTCACCTAAAGTACACTACTGAGCTGAAATACTGATTTTACAATTAATGCTACATTGACTGTTCTAGTTATTTCTGTCAACAAAGAAAACAATAAAAACACAAAACTTTCAAATAAATTCTGTGGCTTCAGATTTTAGGATTTTAAAATAATTTGATGATATACATTGTAGACTATATACAGAAAAAAAGTTGTCATGGATATTATATTTCTTTTAATATTTCTGACATTAAATATTATATTACACTTTCTTGAATATGGAAAGAAAACATCTCATTCTAGCAGATGATTTGCCCCTGTTTTGATTACATTGATTTTTGATGATGGACTCCTCCTACTGAATTCAAAACTTTAAAAATATCCAATGGTACAAATACTAAATCAAAAAGCTTTAATGATGCAATATAGCCTATGCTTTCCATAAAACAACATGAAAACTGGAAATCATGATCCTGTTATATAACAAGTTCAGGCAGGCATTTGGAATATATAGGTACAAATGTCATTTTTATGCTGCCTTAATTTAAATTCTTTTTACTTTATTAACCTGATAATCTTTACTAATTCCTTAATCTTATGTTCAATGACTTTAAAAAAATTTCCCTTTTGAGAAAAATTCACCTATTTACTGATGGAGGTGGGTCTTGTAATAATAAAGAAACTGCCTCGGCCCTCATAGGACAGAAAAGTAGGTAGGCGGAGTAGACAGAAGAGAATGCTGGGAAAAAGAAGCTTAGTGGAGGAGTCGCCATGATGCTCCCACTCCAGACAGACGCAAGTTAAGATCCTCTCTGGTAAGCCAGCTCATGGGCTACACAGAATATTAGAAATGGGTTAGAACAATATGTAAGAGCTAGCCAATGAGAAGCTGGAACTAGCCGGGCCAGGCAGTGTTTGAAAGAATACAGTTTCCGTGTAATTATTTCTGGGCATAAGCTAGCCATGCGGGCGGCCGGGTGCCGGGGACACAGCCCTGCTGCTCCTATTTCAACAATTTACATTAAAGCTAAACCATTTTCAGTTTCATAACCTATATTTAAATCTGTAAAATAATTGAACAGCACACATTTTCTGGAAATTCTGTTGCTCCCCCCTGTTAGCTAGTTCTTTTATTGATTCAGCATGTGTTGAACATGAACTTCCACTAGGAGTACATTTCTTTGTTCAGAGAGTTTTTATTCAAGGAGATGCACCATACCCAAAAATGTTCATTTCATTGATCAAGCTACATATAGAAAAGTGAAAGACATTGGCATGAGCCAGATAATACTGTCTTTCTGTTATTGTGGCACAAAGAGAACATAGATGTGCTTACAATTGTAGGAGCATTGCATAATAGAACAATGAATGATATGCTTGCAATGACATGAATATTGCATATGTAGTTTCTTACAACTGTAGGAGTATTGCATAATAGAACAATGATATGCTTGCAATGACATGAATATTGCATACGCAGTTTTAAGCATAAGAGAAGAACCTGATGAGTCACACCTAGAAAGTGCTGAGTGAGCAGAACCTGAGATCATGGGAAGTAACTAGGCTTAGCAAGACAGAAGTCATGGGTTTTCACTCATTTGCTGATAGAAATTTTATAATGAAGCATAAAAACATGTGAGTGAGTATGCACACATAAGTGTGTGTGTGAATATTTGTATCTTAAGCCTTTATTTTTCTAAGACAAAATCATTACTAATTTCCCCCTTACATGAATTTCTATGATATATATTTTTCTTTTATATTTTATTAACAAAAACTATCTTTGCTCATTTTACCTACCAATTCCATTTCCCTCTCCTTTTCCCCCAACCCCCTCATCTACTTGTCCAAGAAGGTAAGGCCTCCCATGGAGAGTCAACAAAGTCTAACACATTGCATTGTCTGACAGATTACTGATAATCACTTTTTTTAAAAAAAATACATCATAGCAGTTTTCACAAAACAATATGCTATGATGTATTATTTTAAAAGATGTGATTTTCAGTATTCAGTATCATTTTCTTTGCAACTGGGACTTTCTCTCCTAAAGAAAAGGGAAATGATCAGAAACTAAAAGTGTGGGAAAGTGGATCTTAAAATTTGCCATGTCTCTCCGCACAATTATGAAGTGGCAATTATTTGATTAGGAGAAGAAATCATCTGATCCATAAAATTCAATGGAGGAGACTGTGACCCATGGAGCTATAGAAGTGTTCCAATAACTCCCAAAATGAAGCTGTCATGAGAACTTGCCCATACTAGGATGGGCTTCTTAATGGCAAAGCTGCCTTTGAGTGACCCTAATACAGTTGTTGTAAGGCTGTAACAGAATGCTTTGCCATCTGGACCATATCTCCGGTCAGTAGACATTTTTTTTCCTTGTCACTGTACATTTCATCTTATTTATTCAATGAATGAATTTATGAGAAAGTTTAATAGATATTAAAAATCAACTCCTCACAGTAGTGAAAATATCAATTATTTTTGTACAATTCCTTTACTTTACATAAAATTTGGTTTACAAATCAAAAAGAAATTTATCAGGATAACAATTATCCACAGTCATCCTTGGACTTAGACAGTGATTGAGTTCCAAGAACCATGGCAGATCCTTTTTTTTCATATGTTTACCAAAAGTTCTTCCCCTAGCCAGATTTTTCTTATAATATCTAGAAATGATAGTCTAGGGTTTACTACAAGAATACTAATCTAGAACTAGCACACTATCCTGGAATACTTTCTCAATATATGTTTGAAGAAAGCAAAATAAATATTTTAGTAAATTCCTACCTATCATTAGTATTATGCAGGCATTTCCAACAGGTAAAGTTAAAATTATCTTTCTGCATATAAATGGGTAGAGAAATTGTGATAACACATATGGGGTGGAATGCTGAGCTACAAAAACAAAGAAATCTTGACATTCTTGGATCTGAATGACAAGGGGTTAATATAAGTTATATAAAGAAAGAAACACATGTTGTGGATTTTTTTTTTTACATTGTATGAAGATATGTTACTGTGATTGGTTTAATACATGTTAACAATCAATAATTAGGCAGGATTTTCAGGGCAGAGAGGATTCTGGGAAGAAGAAGGTGAAGTCACAAGGAGATCTCAGGGATGTAGAACACGCATCATGGGTTTTAAAAAGATAAGGGTTTTTTAAGCTATAAGAACTAGCGAGAAAGAAAACTAAGCTATTGGCCAAGCTTTCATAATTAATAGAAAGTCTTAATATCATGATTAGGGTGCTGGCCAATGTGACAATGAAAAACTTTTTACAAATGGCACCCAATGTCTCACCACATATATCCACATAAGCCTGAGAAATCATTTTAACAGAATTAAAATTCACAAAAACGGAACTAAATGTGGCTTCCTAGTCTTATGTCACTCATGCTGTAGCTCAGAAAGTTGAGTTGGTAGTGCATCCTGAGCTAAAATATTTGGCAGGTTTAAGGTTATGCTCGTGCAGACAGACAGAAAAGTTCACAGATACTCAGTAAAGCAGGTTAGGGTAGAAGAAAAACAACTAAACCAGACCAATGTGTTTAGTGATGTGCATACACTTAAAGAAAAAGAAATGTTTATAGACAGTCACAGAAAAAAAAATAAACAGTGTTTCCTGAAAATTTGAGGGAAATAGAAAAAAAATTCATAAGAAAGTAAATGAAGATAGGAACATTTTAGTCATTTGGAGTCATCTTCCTAATTAGGCCATTAGCACCAGTTACTTACTTTATCACTTGTTTTTACTGGGAATCAATGTACTGAGAGACTCTCTTCACTTCCTTTTTGGTACTCTTTCTCTGGACTTCATCATGATTTTCCAGGGCCTTTGAATTCTAAAGCTCTTGAAAATATAAATAATTTTTATTATCTCTTTCTTAATTCAAGTCACCTTGAAATCATTAGGTTTAGGTTTCAAACTCTTTCACAATTTTGTAACAATTATTTCTTCACTTTAATATTATTATTATTATTATTAATTGAATTAATTAATTTACTTGACATTCCCTGTGACAGTTTCACCTCCCTCTTCTTCTCCCATTCCTTCCCTCCAACCTCTGCCTCTCCCAATCTACTCCTCTGTTTTTTATGTAGAATCTGCTCAGAGCACTTTGTTTTAAAACTGTTTCTCCCACTGATACAATCACATACCTTCAAGTAATTTTTTTCATTCTTGCTACTACAGTAGTTTATCTTTCATATAAAAGTGGATAGGGTTGTTTTTAAAAGTAAATTGTAATCTTTATGCCAACCTTTTCATTTTAGGAATAATATTTTAAAATTTAATCTTCATTAGTTTTCTAAAGTTTTATATTTATTCATTCCAGATGTTCCATTTTTATTAAGATAGATTTTTTTTTCTCACACTACATTCTGATTTCCGGCCCTTTACCCCAACTCCTACTAGATACTGCCCATCCCCCACCTATATATGTCCACACCTTGTCATGTTCTCCCTCATCAGAAACCAAAAAGGCACCTAAAAATAAAGTAAATCAAGTCAAATGAACCAAAAGGACAAATAAGGAATGAGCAGAAAAACAAAGAGTAAAAGAAAGGGCAAGAGAAATACATACAGACACAAAGGCACATAAAGTGGCAAACACTGAAGTCTTATAGCACACAAAATCAGAAAACATGTTATATAAGAAACATACCTTTAAAGAAAGAAAAGAAGAGAAGATGGAGGAGGAGAAGTCTTGTTTCTAGTGTATATTTCTAACATTTTATTATAAATCAGCTCTCTATAGATATATGAATTTATGTCTGGCTCTTCAGTTTGATTCCATTGACCAGCATATTTTCTGCTAATACCATGCTGTTGTTATTCCTATAGCTCTGCAGTATAAATTGACATCTGTGATGTTGATACTTGTCTGGTGACTCACTCTCTTTCCTTCTTCTTCCCTGAGTTCCCTTCCTGGACACTGGTCAATCAGAATTTCATTAAATTGAGGCAAGTGACAACTTATGCAATATACAAAATTCCACAGCACTTTGCCGTTTTTTCTTTTCAAAACAAGAAATCTGAATCTAATTCCTTTTGTTTAATTTTTTCCTGACCTATTTATATAACAACTTGTAATCAGCACTCCAAGAAAAGACAAAAATCCATAATCCTTTTGTGTATGTGTGTGTGTGTGTGTGTGTGTGGAAAGAATGTGGGCACAATTTTCTAGGCTACTTTCTGCTGATTGGGGCACTTATAATCTTATAGGGACCCAAAAATAATTGAGGATTATGATCAAGTACTGACTAGAGTATTGGTTGAGGCTGGATCATCTCAGTCAGCAGTGTCGAGGTGTTTGGGATTAGACCACAGAGGAAACTGCAACAGAGGTGCTATAAAATGTTGGATCATCTGGGACATTCATTCCTAGTGGAGATTTCTCAGTAAGTTTTCCTCAATCAAACTTTATTTTTTTACACAAGAATGAATCCACAGCCTCTCATTTCCTGTGGAAACAAAAGCAAAACTTCTTCTCCAATATAACAAATCTCTTTACTTAAATTTTGAAGTCAAAGCATTTTCAAAACATATTGGTTGTATTAATCCAACAGCATTTATAATCAAATGTCTTTTAGCAGCCACTGTTTTTTTTTCTCAGCAGTCAAGCAATTCAAAGCCAACACAATAACACACAGTATCCAGATTCTCTGTGCATTTTTTATCTTTAAGTGTTTTTTTTTTACTCTATTTCTTTCCTTTTTATTTTTAAGTTTTTTTTTTTTTTGATACAGGGTTACTCTGTTTTCTTTGGTTGATCTGGATATCACTCTATAGACCAGAGTGACATTGAACTCACAGAGATCTGCCTGCCTCTGACCCCCAAGTGCTAGAATTAAAAGCATGTGCCATCACATCCTGCTACTCTATTTCCAGTTTTAAGAACTTTGTATATCGTTTTTCTTTTCTCTCCCAAACCACACACACACACACACACACAAACACACACACACACACACACACACACACACACACACGTGGGACAAAATAGCTATCTATAATGTCTGTTAACATACTAGGTCCAGAGTTGTCAATTGATAAATTTAATAATTTAAATAGTTCCATGCCTCCTTAAAACCAGGGGCAAGTTTACCCAAGATTGGGTACTGTCATGGTTGCTTGTGAACGGGGAAATGTGAGGGCCAGCCATTATAAGCTAAGTCTGGGCAGGTCATCCAAAGGAAGTTTCTTTACTTCCAACCATTATCACCGGGGACTATGGCCATTGATAAATTTAAATGGAGTCTGGAGTCTAAATAGTTTACCCTGAGACAATGCCTGGCAGGCCGAGATTACCTGACCCCCATCTTAGGGCAGACCATTTAAAGGAAATTACTGGCATTCCAAGAACTGTAAACAGAAACCTGCAAGCCCTTTACCAGGACACCCCTAGACATATATCAGCCAATCAGGAGTCCTTAAACTCAGAGACCCCCTCACCCCCATCTTTACTTCTATAAAAACCTAATTCTAACTGAGCTCGGGGCTCTCCAGATATTCTAATACGTTAGACATGTGGAGGGACCGAGTTTGCAAACACAATTAAAATAAAGGCCCTTTGCTTTTACATATGGGACTTGGTCTCCTTTGTTGGCTTTTACGGTTTGTGAGGACCCATGGATTTGGGCATAAGTATATGCGTAAACTATTTAGATTTTCTTTTGAACTGTCTTTACTGTATATCTTTTTTTTTTTTTTTTTTCTGACCACACGAGTTTTTAACTGCTTAGCAGCTTGGCTAGGATTAAAACAGCAGCTTTGGTGGCTGATTCATCGCATTCCTTGTATTCCTGAGAGTCTACTTTCATGGTGGAAGTATTGGGGAGCCAAGTTTATTGCTAAAACTCTGAAGAGTTTCTAGGCTCATGCCACCACCAAGAAGCATATTTCCAGGGCTGGAGAGATGGCTCAGAGGTTAAGAGCACTGACTGCTCTTCCAAAGGTCCTGAGTTCAATTCCCAGCAACCACATGGTGGCCCACAACCATCTGTAATGAGATCTGGGGCCCTCTTCAGGACTGCAGGTATACATGTAAGCAGAACACTGTATATTTAATAAATAAATAAATCTTAAAAAAAAAAGAATTTTTTAAAAAAGAAGCATATTTCCAGCTGCTCACAGACACCATTTAAGGATTTGATCATAGGGCCTCTTAAGAAAGCCACCATGTGCTTTGAGTGAGGAAACCTTCCCTAAAAGAGCTGTACCTCTCCTAGCTGCCAGCAAACAGAACTTAGGAGGATAAAGATGGTTATCAAGAAGCTGTGTTTCACTCTGTTCTTGTTTATCTCACTTTAAAAAAATGCTTTCTCAGGCTTTATGTGGAAAATCTTGCCAATGTTTGGGCATAATTTGTAGGCTGAAATTTCTGTCCTGCCCAGCCCTGCCATCATTCCATCCCAAAGAAACACACAGAGTTTTATATTAATTATAAACTGTTTGTCCTATCAGTTCTGGTTTATTATATCTAGGTCTTACAACTTAAATTAACCCATAATACTTGTCTATGTTTAGCTGTGTGACTTTTATCATTAAGGCATTCTCATTTTGACTCCTCGACATCTAGCTAGTGATGTACTTTCTGCCTTTTCTCTTTCCACAATTCTCTTATTCTGGTTGCCCTACCTGAACTTTTTGTCTACTGGCTAACCAAAGTTTTAGAAAACTAAGATAAGAGACAAATCTTTGCAGCATACAAGAGCATTATTTTAGAGCAGTATTTGTTGAGGATTTTGGCATATATATTCATAAATGAATACTGTTTGTAATTCTATTTGTTTATAATGTTCTTATCTGGTTTAGTTATCAGGGTAACCTTGAACTCATAAAAAGAATGGGCAATGTTCCCTTTGTTTCTGATTTGAGAAATAATTTAAAGATTATTAGCACTAATTTTTGATAGTGTGATAAAATTCTGTGCTACAACCAGAAGTTCTGGGCATTTTTTGTTTGTTTGTTTGTGAGACTTTTTATTGGTGCTTTTTTTCACTAGGTTTTTTTTTTCATCTTTTTAATTTTTTATCTGATCCTGGTTTAACTTTTATAGGTAATATATCACACTCATAATATATCAAACTCATGATATAAACTTATCTCTAAGAATTACTTTTCTTGTGTCCCATAGGCTTGGGTTTGTTGTATTTTCATTTTTTTCAATTCTAGAAATATTTAAATTTCTTTTGTAATTTCTACTTTGACCCATTTTTAATTCACTAGTAAATTGTTTGACTTCTATTAGTTTGAAAGTTTGTTGTTGTTGACATTCAGCTTTAAGTTGTGATGGTATGATTGGATGCAGGGTATTATTTCAATTTTCTTATATCTACTGAGACTCACTTTGTGTTCAAGTATGTACTCAATTTTTGAGAAGGTTCCATGAACTTCATGGAAGAAGGTAGATTCTTTTCTGTGTGGTTGAAATATTCTGCAAATATCTTTATGCCCATTCAGTTTATGATATAATTTAACTCCAGAATTTCTTTCTATGTTTAGTTTTTGTCTGACTGTCCTGTATATAAGAAGGAGGGATATTGAATTTACCCACTATTACTGTATGTGATCTTAACTACAGCAGTGTGCCCTTTATGAAATCAGGGACTTATTTATTTATTTGGTTGTTTGGTTGGTTGTTCAGAGTTGTTTAGGATTACAGTATTCTCTGAGTGATTTTCTTTTTAAGTATATGATTTTCTTCCCTAGGTCTTTGGATTGGTTTTGCTTTGAAGTCTGTTTAGTCAGATACTAAAATATTAAACTGGATTATTTATTGGGTCCTTTTGCTTGGATTAACTTTGTCTCCCCTATACCTGATATGTTGTCTATCCATAATAAGGTATGCATCTTTAATTCATCAGAAAGATGGGTCCTGTTTTAATATGCAATCTTTTAGTCTATGTAATTTTATTAGGGAATTTAGACCATTGATATTGAGTATTATTAGTGAGTAGTTTTTGTTGATTCCTGCTATTTTGGTTGGTATTTTGTTCTCTCTTTGTTTGTGAAGTAATTTGTTCCTTGTGTTTTCTTTGGTATGGTAGGCTTCTTCAGGCTCCATTATTCTTCTATTTTATAGAGCTGTACACACAAACAGAAGAATCTCCTACACCATTTCCCCTTTTTCTGTTTAAACAGAAAAAAAAAAGACTTTCAGTAGGAGGTCCTATATTTGCATTGCTTTCATTGGTTGAATAAAGAAACTGCCTTGGCCTTTTGATAGGGCAGCCCTTAGGTGGGCAGAGTAGACAACAGAATGTTGGGAAGAAGGGAAGTGTGGCAGATGCCATGAATCTCCGGCCTGAGATGGACATAGGTTAGAATTTTGCTGGTAAACCACAGTCATGTGGTGATATACAGATTTAATAGAAATGGGGTTAATCAAGATGTGAAAGTTAGCCAAGAAGAGGCTAGATATAATGGGGCAGGCAGTAATTTAATTAATATAATTTCTTTCTTTCTTTCTTTGGTGCCTGTCCTGGAACTAGCTCTTGTAGACCAGGCTGGCCTCGAATTCCCAGAGATCTGCCTGCCTCTGCCTCCCGAGTGCTGGGATTAAAGGCGTGTGCCACCACTGCCTGGCTTTAATATAATTTCTATGTGATTATTTCAGGTGTAAACTAGCCCAGTGGGATGGATCAGAAGGCCTGCGTTCCTCTTGGGCTGCTGGGATGATAAGCAGCCCACCCACTCCCTTCAACAATAGTGTCCCAGATTTCCTGAATTTTTTTCGTGCCTTGATTATTTTACATTTGCCATTTTTTTTTTTTTTTTGGTTTTTTCAAGACAGGGTTTCTCTGTTGTTTTGGAGCCTGTCCTGGAACTAGCTCTTGTAGACCAGGCTGGTCTCGAACTCCCAGAGATCCGCCTGCCTCTGCCACCACCGCCCGGCTACATTTGCCATTTCTATGACCACAGTATTCACTTCTTTCTTGTCTTCAATACCTAAGATTCTTTCTCCCATCTCTTGTACTCTTTTGGAAAGGCTTGCCTCTGGTATTTCTGTTCTAGTTCTTAAGTTTTACATTTCCAGTTCTCCCTGTGTTGAGGGTTTCTTTATTGATTTTGTTTCGACTTTCATGTCTTGAACTGTTTTCTTCATTTCATCCCAATGTTTGTTTGGGCATTCATCGATTTTAGTAATGTGTTTATTCATATGTTTTACATGTCCTTGGTTATTTTCTTAATAGATAATTGACTCCTTATCTTGTGCATTTTCTATATACTATGTTTCTTGGGTACTATTTTAGTAGGGTTACTGGACTTTAGTAGAGATATATTGTCCTGGGTGTCACTGATTACATTTCTGTTCTGATGTCATCTGGGCTTTTGGATTACTGTAATTCTAGGTGTTGATATTTTTCATTGTCTTTTCTGGCTGTGTTTTTCATTCCTTGCTTTCTGTTGCCCTCTATGAACCTTAGGCTCATGTTATGACTATGAATTGCTTGGTAGAGAGATTTTCTATGTCCTCACATGTTGGGCACTAAGGATTCAGGGGAGATTTATCCTCTAAGTTCTGCAAATTATATGTAGAATGGGAATTGCAAGAAGGAGGGGTCAGCATGAGAAGGTTCATAAAAGGGAGGAAATCTGGGTCTGCCATGAAGATTTTATTTCCTGGCTTTTGTGACCAGTGAGTTTCCAAGAAGAGAGTATCCAAATATTGGTGGGTGAACCAATGAAATGACATGAGGAATAAGAAATATAGGAGACGATTTCCTTAATTCTCTGACAGTAGGGAAAGAAAGAGTTTATAGGCAGCTGCAGTTGGTCATCTACAAAGCAAAGGATAATTCTGGAGAATTAGAATTGGAGGGTGTGAAGGAGAATGGAAATCACTTTCTAATTCGTTGGCCATCATGTCACCAGGTTCCCAGAGAGAGACTGACTCAGGTGATGGCAGGTTAGAAAAAAATACTCACATAATTATTAAAATGAAAACATTTTACTCTTCATATAGTTTCTTTTAAAAATACAAATATTTTATTAAACTGTCCTTTATGAAATAGTGCAGGACTTATTATGATTTTCAGTAAAAATTTGAATTTCTTCACATGTCCTACATAGGCCAAATTATGTACCTGAAAAGAACTTGAACTGTTTCATTAAATCTGCTATGTTTGTTTATTATTTTCTAACATACCAGATTCATAAAGTATACACCCAGAATTCATCAAGGGGAAAACATTTTATTTTATGTGTTATCACCTCTGAATAAATTGCTCATCAGTTATTTCACCAGCTGCAGATAAGGAATTAAGACAGAGAGTCACTTATGTAACATAGGCAGATATTCAGCAACTACTAATATTAACAAAAAGTGTTTGATAAACTTTCATGCCTGACTCTCATTTCATTTTCATTTCTTAAAAGCTATGAGTTAGGTGTCCATTGAATAGATTATGGGGTCAGAATGATATACTTTCTATAATCATTGACTGAAACTGATTTCACTGTACTGGGAATTATGAGATATTTGGGGGATTTTATATCTATATGACAATAGAAAACATATCTTTTTTATTCCATATTGCATGTAAGTAAGCTGGAATCAGGAATATTTTTCTAGCGTCTTATGTCCTTTATGAACTTAGATACAAAAGTACCACATAAAATCCTCAGAAACAAATCCAAGAGCACATCAAATGGTCATCCATTATGATCCAGTGAGCTGCATTCAAGACATGGAAGGTTGGTTCAACATATGAAAATCATTCACTATATTTTTCTATATAAAACGTGAAAGAAACACAAACAAAACAAAGAAACAAACGAAAAGCAACACTAGGTGTCTAAAAAGCCTTTCATACAATTCAACAGCCCTTCATGATCTACCAGTATTGTCTATGTCTCCTAGCACAAGCAAGCCATTGTCAGAATTACCTATCAAAATAGAAGGTATATTATGATAATGTGGCATCATCTTTGGTGAGAATTACTTGCACAAAACTATTTCACCAGGCCAGGCAGGCTAGGCCTATACAATATCACTTATTCAACAAGTGAACAAAAGGAAGATCCAGGATTAGTACAGTTCTAACTGGGATGATAATAACTTAATCATGCTTTTTTTTTATCCAGCACAGTTTTCCCGAAAAATAAACTATATTGTCAGTTTCAATATCAGTCACAGTTAATATATGTATTTGAGGCAACATGCTACAATAATATACAAATATTTTCGACCTCATTGCTATGCTAAGGAGAAAAAGAATCTGAGTGTAAAGAACATGTTTGAGGAATTCAGAGATAGCAGTAATATGATTAATAACTGTCTATGATTCTTACAACATTAAACCATTTCAGACTCATTAGCATTTTTCTGCCCCAAGTAACAAAACCATCTGTTTTGCAAAGAACCTTGTGCTTTTTGCTGGAAAATGATGCTATAATCTAAAACTCTAATAGCAGAATCTGTCACACATAATACTGTTCAACTTCAATTGAGGTTTGGTCAAGCAGTGTAAGAACAAAGGAACATTTCTTTTTACATTCAGCATATGCGTCTGGTCAACTCTTCTTACCACATAATATCCTCCTACATTTTATCTGTTTTGCTACCTTCAACATATTGTCCTGTGCTGTGGCATATATTAAAATTATGATGCCTAAATTATAAGTGTCCCTGTCCACTTATCATGGTATTAGTAAATTTCCTAGAAATTACTCATTATCTTCTTATAATAAGACAGAAAAATAAAATACATCAATTGCAAATAAGAGTATGAAAAGATATTCAGTACCATTTAATATTGGAGCCATAAGGAAAGTGAAATCTTAAACCCAGAACGAGATTCTGTCAAGAGCTAAAAGGCCATATATTGGAAGAAACTCTCCACACTATTATTTACAAGAATGTAGCACAACGGAAACATTTTACTATGATAGTTTTAAAAGGAATGTGGTAGAATGCATAGGGTTGGAGATAGGTCTTAGTGACATACTGACTGCACTTCCAGAAGACTGCAGTTCAATTCCCATAAAATACATGGTGGTAGCAGCTATCTGAAACTCTAGTTCAATGAGAACACACTCCCTCTCCTGACATGCACTAGCGTAGACATGGTACATGAACATAAAGGCAGGCAAGACACAAAAATGTGTGTTTTAATACATAAATAAAATTTATTTAAAAATTTAGGTATTTAATAAATAATAAAATTTAAAAGTAAGTTAAATATATGACACAATTTTATTAATTACTGCTAAGTAATACTTTACTGCATGAACATATATCACATTAAATCTGTCTATTCATCTATTGAAGAATATTGACGAATGCATGAACCTGTGTTCATTGCATAATTTGGCTAATAAGAATGGTGCTATAACAAACACATGAATAATAACTACATGAATTTCCATGATACATTGTCTTAGGTTCTTTCTGTCACAAGCCAGGAATAACCTTTATTTAATTTTTTTTCAAATATCTATTGATTGTTTCATTTATTGTAATTTTATGTATGTGTGCTGTAGGAGGTGGCCACTTGTTGGTTCCTACTGCCCAGAACAGAAATAGTCACTCATAAAATGTATTATTTAAATCACTTCTTGGCCCATTAGCTCTAGGTTCTTACTAGATAACTCTTACATATTAATTTTACCCATCTTCATTAATCTGTACATCACCACAAGGTCGTGCCTACCAGCAAAGTTCCAACACCTCTGCTCCAGTGGCTCCATGGCTTTGCTCTAACTGTGCCTTCCTCCTCCCATGCTATAGACCAAGCCAGTTTTTTTTTTTATTTATTAACCAATAAAATCAACACATAGACAGAAGGAACTCCCACATCATGCCCCACATTGGGCCGTAGATTAGGTGCCAGATGAAGAAGGACACTTTAAAGAAATACTAGCTCAAAATTGAGAATAATATATAGTTAAATATGTATTTAAGTGTAGACTCACAAATTAGAATCCTCTGCTGGAACGAAGAAAGCAACCGAATCCTACAGCCAGAAAGGGGGCCGGATGCATGTTTTACATCAGCATAAATAATATAAGATGCCACGCCCCAGTGGGTGGGTAACTTAAAGACTACTGGCTGTAGGATTTCCTATAGCAGTGTAGAGGCAACTGAAGAAATTGGTTGTCTCCTTCCACTATGGTGGTCAAAGTTTCACACTCATGTTGTCAGGTTTATAGCAGGCTCCTTTACATTCTAAGCCATTTACTTCAGTAAAATAAAATCTTCAGTTCCACTGTCAAATGATCGATTGCTTGTTTTTACCTTTACTGTGCTCATATATGGAATTCTACCATTATAATAAAAATAGATCAAAATATATATGCTACATGGAATATCTCAATAAAGAACTTCCTCAAATATACCAGGAAATGTTATTTTGCTCTTTGTAAACATGTGCTGGGAGATAAATGCAGCAGGAAAAAGAAAATATATAAACGTACAAATATACATAGAAGAGTAATATAAACAAGAAGTGAAGTAATTTAAAGTTAGGAAAATTTTTTAAAAATCTCCATAGTTTCCACATTGCATCAGTTTTACTACAGAGACAGTTTGGTCCAATGCAAAATCCATGATCATAAATCTATTAAATATATTACATAGAAGAAAATATACTAACAAAACATGATTGCATATAAATATTTATTATGAAATAAATTTATGACTAGAAGTGTAGGTATCACTAATAAAATGGAAATACACATTACCATAGATATTATGGAATAAGACTTATTAACGAAACATGTATTGTTCCTCATCATCATTGAATCTTGGTAAGCACCTTTTCATGAGAAAGAACTTTGTCAGTACCCAAGAAATATATACATATATATATATATAATCTTCCTGTCTCCTAATACACATGAAGAATGGCAGCTTTGACACCTAGGTACAGGCTGAGTTGTAATACAATCAAAGCAGAGGTACAGAGCTTGTACCACTGCTTCTTTAAGAATGATTTGTACTGATAAACATGTTTATGTACTTTTCTCATTTGACGTAAAATATTGTATTTGATGAATGCTTTGAACTTTGTGTTTTTGACTTTGTTTTGCCCAATTTCAATTTAGATGGACATTTGCACCTTTCTAACCTTAAATTCAAGTTAGTCATGTTCCCATAAAATATCATATTCATATACTTGGATGGGCAGTGGTGGTTCACACCTTTAATCCAAGCACTTGGGAAGCAGAAGCAGGTGGATCTCTATGAGATCTAGGCCAGCCTGGTCTATAAGAGCTGGTTCCAGGACAGGCTCCAAAAGCTACCGAGAAACACTGTCTCAAAAATCAAAACAAAGCAAAACAAAACAAAACAAAATTATGTTTATATACTTAGGATGACACCTGTGTTCAGACTAAAAAAAATGACAGCTTTCAAGGTGCTTATAATCAGTGTTTGTAAGTGCTTCCATTGCTTGTGTCCCTGTAGCACATACATTGTAACTCCACTTAAGTGTGTTGCTTCAGGTAGCTGCGAAGTCACATTAATCCTCATACTATTCCCTGTTGCTTACTAATATCTAAAGGACCCCCTTTTTTTTTTGGCTGCGTGTAATCCCAAATATTACATTGAAAACCCAGCATCTAGTTTTTGAGAGTGTAATTTTACTAACACAAGATATTTGAGGAGGTAAGATGGGAATATTGCCATGTACCCAAATTTATCATGAAAGATACCTCTTACAGAAAAAAGATGAAGACACAAGAAACCCATGTAAGGACATGGGGCAAAGAAAACATTCTGATCAAGCATACAGCACTCAGAATAAACAATTACCTCATGACACACTATCTGTGAACATCTGGCCCCAAAAATTATCAGAGGATTTTGGTGGTTTTAAATTACATTTCATGTACTTTGCTCTGATTAAACTAATGGTCTGTAATATCACACTTATTTTCATTTACTTGGTGTTTTAACTACCTTCTAAGTTTTTTCTTACAGAAAATAAAAACAGAAAAATTATTCATCTCTATTAATTATCTTAATGTGTTATTAATATATGTTATATACATTTATCTGAAAACTCTTCGGTAGCTAATTGAGTTGAAAATTCTTTTGCTTATCTACTTTATATATAACATATTTTTATTTCTTGAATTTGCAATATAATTACATAATGTCCTTTTAATTTTTCTTTCTTCCAAAATTTCCAATGCAACTTCTTGTATGCGTTCAGACTCAACAATCTGCTTTCATGTAATTGCATGTACAAGAAGAGGCATTATAAAGATTGAAAGACCCCAAGGACCAAGGAATGCACTGTGAAATTCTATCTCTTTGTAATGTTAGAATGACTACACAAAATTGTTCTAACCAGCATGACAATAGACATGTCAATATAGAAAGGGAAATCTCAGGAAGACTTCAACCCTAGTCAAAGAAGGACAGTAACTGAATAATGCCAGGCATGAGAGAAAATATCTTCCCAATGGAAAAGCCATTCATTTGTTTAGCCAACACCATGTGATTATCCCTAAGATCATATGCATGCAATAAACATTATGAAGAATGAGGAGGATGTATTTATGAGGTACTTTTTAAACCTTAGCAAAGAGTAAATTTAACACTCTTTGTATTGTTAGCATAAATACATAGATACTTTAAAATATTTATTTAAAATCATTCTCCAATATTTAGGCCTAGTATAATCCATATTACTAATTTCTCTTTAATTTATATTTGGAAGCTCATAGTATTGTAATTTATTTTTAATATTTTATGTATGTGTATTATACATCATCTGGCTTCCTCCCTGCTGTGGAATAATCCCTTTGTACACTGTGAAGATTTGTCACTGTTATTGGTATAATAAACAAGCTGATTGGCCAGTAACAGAACAGAATAAGATTAGGCAGGAAAGACAAACTGAAAATTCAGGAAAGAAAAGGAGAGGAATCTGGAGTCACCCACCATACACAGACTTTGCAGAGGGAACAGGAGATGAATTGCCATGCTAATAAATAAATTAGAACAAGGCAGTACTTATAAGTAATATAAACCTCTATGTAGGTTATTGGAGGACTGGCAGGTGGGAGAAACCTCTAACTACATTTCCCTCCAACTTTTCCTGCCCCTGGCTTGATTCCAAATTCATGGCCTATTCGTGTGTTTGTGTGTGTGTGTGTGTGTGTGTGTGTGTGTGTGTGTGTGTATGTATGTCCTATTAAATACATTTAGTTTCGTTCATATGTATGTATTTTTAGGTCAGCCCATTACCACACGAAGACTGGCTCTCCTTCTCTAGGCACATGTTGCTCTTCACTATGGTATAAATTTTACAGAATTTTCAAGTGGTATCTAGATAATTGCATACTTATTCATAGGACTCTTTGTATATTGTCATTTTTATTTGGGAAACTAGGCTGAGTATCTCAAAAATGCATTAATGGATTTATTGCATGATGGCAAATACAGATAACCAGTGTGTTTCCTTGCTATTTGTGTTATATTTGAAAACTAATCCTCTCCCACTTTTTCTCTTCTTCGTGTTCTTGTTCTTGTTCTTCCTTTTTGAGACAGGTATTATATAGAACGAGTTGTCTTCAGACTTCCTCAATATAGCTTTGGGAATCAAACCCATGGTTTTGTGAATGCTCATTCTATAACATAGGTGGACAGAGGTAGAAAGAAATAGTCTCAAAGTACATCTCTTCCCATCCAGGGCACAACCCCAGATAACAAGTTTCTCCAACTAGGCCCTTTCTCCTCATATTAATCACCTTTCCATAATATTGTCATCTTTCTCATTAGAGAATTAGTAACCTAATTAAATCAGATCTATCAAGATTCTGTCTCCTGGTATAAGCCTGCAATCTTACAGCCATTCCATTGAAACAAGACATTTTCAGAGAGATCAGATTCAAACTATAATGAATAGGTAGAATAATTTGCTCAGGATTATTGGCATAATATTTTTAAAGTAAATATACAAACTTAATATTTATTTTTTCTAGATAAATTTCATGCAAAAAAGCACAAATGAAATATTAACTATTCTGATGGGTACTATTAATGTTTTAATGTGTTACTTAGTTGAAGGAAAAGAAATAATTAATGAAAGAAAGGGGAAAGTATTTTGCTTTTCAATTCAGCCTAACTCAAGAAATTCAGCTTGAAGCATTTAGTTAGAATGATGCCTCTCTCCTTGGTTTTAGCATTTTCATAAGCACACAGCCTTAAGACATCACCCTTATCTTTAGGTGTCCAACCAGTTTGAAGAACACCATAACCTATTTTCACAACATGCAACAAAAGAAAGGTAATAGTTTGTGATTTTCCAGTCTGAGAAGCAGAAGGGAAATAAAATATCATATTTTAAGGCATAGTTTGTCAGTTATGTTGTAAAGAATTGAAGGGTTTGAATGTTAATCCGTAATGTTGATTGGCACTTTTGAGTGCAGATAAGCAAATCTGTATCGTGGTATTTAGAAAATGCATGTCACTGGTGCTGATGATAACAGTCAGAGTGGAAAAATGCCTCTCTGCTTTTTTGTCAACACTGCATCAAGAAAGTAAATGACTCCAAGTAAACAATGTCTTCTAGAATCAACACGAGTGATGAATAAATAACTCAGGAAAAGTGTGACAACATTCACTAAATATGTACAGGTTAAAGCCAGATGGGGTCCCAGAACTGAGAGGCAGAAGTGAACTTGACCTCTACAGTGGTTTAAATAAAAATGACCCCACATAAACTTGTATTTTTGAATGCTTAGTGTTCAGGAAGTGGCAATATTAGAGAAGGATTAGGTGTGGCCTTGCTGATGTAGGTGTGTGTTGGGTCCCTAGAGGACAGGCCTTTGCATCCCCCACTTGAACTGTTTTGCACTCTTGTGGTTGGTTGAAAACAGGAACACTCTGTTGTTTTCAGCAATGTTTCTAAGGATGTTTACCCCTAAGCCATTGAGTTATGGTGATGAGCTTTCACTCCTGATAACTGACTTCAGCTTATTCTTATTAAGAACAATTAGAAGCCAGGTGGTAGTCATGGACGCCTTTAATCCCAGCACTCGAGAGGCAGAAGCAGGTGAATCTCTGTGAGTTCGAGGCCAACCTGGTCTACAAGAGGTAGTTCTAGGAGAGGCTCTGAAAGCTACAGAGAGCCAGGCAGTGGTGGTGCAGGCCGTTAATCACAGCACTCCGGAGGCAGAGGTAAGTGGATCATTGTGAGTTCGAGGCCAGCCAGAGTACGGGAGAGGGAGGAGAGGGAGGAGAGGGAGGAGAGGGAGGAGAGGGAGGAGAGGGAGGAGAGGGAGGAGAGGGAGGAG
>NW_026068008.1:5889154-5915446 GCF_014885135.2 Alexandromys fortis
TTTTTTTTTTTTTTTTTTTTTTTTTTTTTTTTTTTTTTTTTTTTGGCTGCCACCATCTCTTCAGTAGATTTCCAGAGACAAAATTGTTACATCAGTCAGTTTCTACCAATTCAAACACTGTCTGAAAAACCAGATTCCTTGTGTTTCCTGCTCTACCATCTTCCCAGATTGTTTATTGGTAATATAAAGTTTGAACACAAGAAAACACTTAAAGCCTTTATTTCTTCGACATACAAATACTATTTCAGGATACATGATATTTCTAGGTATAAAGATACAGATTGTCAAAAGACTTTTCAATTTCACTGTACAGAATAAACCTAACTGGGCAGTGGTGGTACAGGCCTTTAATCCCAGCATTTGGAAGACAGAAGCTGGTGAATTTCAGTGAGTTCAAAGACAACCTGGTGTACAAAGTAAGTTCCAGGTCAGCCAGGACTGTTACACAGGAAAACACTCTCTCAAAAAATAGTATAAACCTGAGGTTCAACAATAGTAAGAAACTATATTACATAAACTAATATAAGTTCTTGTAAAATAAAATAAAATAAACATGAAATTTAAGTTCTATTTAAGAGTAATGTTAGTGTTATAAAACTATGGTTTTTAATACATTAATTGATATTATTACAAATTGTCAGTTGCTATTTTGTTTGCAAAACTAAGCATTAAAATTTTAGTATTTCAAATTAAATTATATTTAAAAATACATTGATGGATGCCATTTATGATCAAATGTTGCTCAGTTAAAACTTATTTTAACAAGATATTTATCTGATTTGAGATAGTAAACATATATATATATATTCATGTATATATATAGGAAATAAATCATTGTTGAGAACTGATATTGTCCAGTATAAAAATCTATATTAAATGACAATTTTGTCATACAAAAGAATACCACAATAGCACAAAATGGAGTATAACAAAGGTTTATTTCTTTGGGGATAAACTCATAGAATGTAGCAATCTGCAGTCCTCTGCATGCACTGGGAAGTAGAAACAAATCCAGCTTTGCATGCTTTTCATCTGCATTTATTACTCCCAAACTGGGCCAGTATCTTAAAGGCTATTGGCTGAAGGAGTTTCTTCAGCACCTCCCCCTTTCGTCTAAATAAGAGAGTTCTAAGCCTTGTACAAAACTATATACAATAAGAACAAGTATCAAGTATTGCCCAAGGAAAAGAAGAGACAAAATTATACATAAAAAATTAGAAATACGGCCAGCATGAACATCAAGCAAGAAACATGCGAAGTGTTCCAAAGCTATCCTATCCAAAGAAGTCGAAGTCTTATACTAAAAGTGGCTTGGCTAAGTCATTATAGGAAAGTAACTATGACTATCTAATCTTCAACCTGTCAAAGACCTGAGAGGGGAAATATTACTTGAGTAAACAGGAAGTACAGTTAATCAACTTCCGAAAGGTGCAAGAAATAACAGATATAACCAGCTAGCTGGGCAATCACCCAAAATCTCATTTGCAACATTGGGGCAACCAACACTGTTAAGGCCTATAGTATCTGAGAGACCATTTTCAGAGGCAGAAAATTAGAGGAAAACCAAAACAAACAAACATTTAACCCTGTCTTGGCAAGGTTTGGCAGTTTTTTTTTTTTTTCTTGTATTCTGCTTGCCCAATCTGGACACTATGCATTTTGTCAGTAGTCGAGACATGGACAGTTCTTTGCCCATTGCCAGTTTTGGCAACAAGAAAACAAGCTCCCAATGGAGTGTCTTCAGTGACCAGAATTCTCTTGGGAAAGAATGTTGCTGTCAGGAGCAATCGTGTCTTATGTCAACAATATCCAACATATTCTACAATTCTATAAAGTGTTTGAAGATTACTCATGTATATGGAATACAATCTCTATGCATCTAAAGAACCTGATTAGTCTCACTATAAGTGTGACAAAATAGATGACTTGGCCTGTAATTCTTAATACCTACATAGATTAAAGACTAAGGATTCATATTAAAAATTTAAACAATATTTAAACAAATGTGCAGCAAATGAGGATAATGACCTCAAAAGATAAACAATATATAACTATCTTTATAAGAGTTAGAAATTTACAATGCCATATGATAAGTTTATCCTAAAACTGCATCAATATACATAGTATCTTAGTCAGAAGTAGAAACATGAACACATATAATATGACGAAATAACTTTGCATAGTTGTAAAAATATTGTAAACAGAAATAGGAGTATATCCAGTATAACAAATGTAATTTGAATTTGTTTCAATATATAATAATCTATACTAATGTAAATTATCTATAAATAATAGCTCATAAGTAATCTCAAAATTACTCACCATTATCATTATTGTTAGTAAACTCACACTAATCTACCTATTATCCCATCCCATCCATTCCTCTTAATTGTTTTTTCAAAAGAATTGCCTGAGCCTACTTTATTTCCATACCCAACCCCACATCAGTTATTACCAACCCTAAAAATGTCCCTAACCCAGAGGAAAAACTTTGTTCATGGGGGATGCCATTTTCTAGATTACTTTCAGCTGTCATAGGGGCAATGTTATTTCTACGGGATCCTGTAAAAGCTAAAATGATTAAGTTTCAGAATTACTGTCAGGTATAATTGCAAATAGTCTCTGAATGTCGATAAGATTTTTCTGAAGTTCTTATTTTAATTCTGGCCAGAACATTTTAAAAAGCTGAACCATCTCTGTTAGCTAAGTTTAATCATCATGAGCAATTTGTAACCCAAAACAAATCTTAAAGTGATGCTATCAGCATAATGACATCATATCAACCAGATGGTTTTGTTGTTGTGAGGCCCCATCTTTTTAATGGAAACTTCAAAGATAAATGCAGAAAAATTTATTGTTCATTGTGGCAAACTTAAATATTATTCAGATAGACATATATTCAATAAAAAGTACCACAGAGACAAAAATAGGTAAGGTATACGAGAAGTATTTTTTGTTGTTGTTTTCTTAGTTTTTCAAGACATGTTTCTCTGTAGTTCTGGAGGCTGTCCTAAAACTAGCTCCTGAAAGGTGGACACCCACAAAAATCACTTCACCTAACTGCTGACTGGGATAGATGTAGCACACAGGATATACCATGAAAGACCTGATTAACAGTGCCCCCAAACAACAGGTAGCAGTTTGGGTAAAACTATGCCCATATTCTCAAATATTGTGATAATTGTTTGTTTACATTTAAGGGGGGTATGCTATAAAGGTGAATAATTTGCTTTGGTATTGATCTTGGTTTATTGATACAAAATTGAGGTAAATTTTGTTATACTGTACATGTATATTTCTGCTTTTGACAAGGTATTGTGTTGGTGTAGTTCATTTTAAAATGTTATATATAATTAAGAAATATAGGTTAATAGATAATCATCTATAATAGTCAAGATTGTAGTTATGTTACCTAGATTTTCTAGATATACAGAGATATATTTCAGATGGACAGGCATTCTTTAAATCTTTCAGAGACCTTCAGAGTATGGCATTTAAAATATTTTAATAACTTAGGAATTTTCAAGACAATAAGAGACATCTGCTTTTGGCAGCACTTCAAGAGGAAGACAGGCATCAAAGGGGCTCCTTAGGGAGTTTACTAGCCATTTGGGCAAGAAATTGTTCCTGCCAGGACTGCTGAACTGGACATGCAGGCGCCACAGAAAAATGATTGCTGAACTTTTCTAAAGGTGAGATGGTCCTCCAGGGTTCCTGCTATATGAAAGAGTCTAATAGACGTTCTGCAAAACACAGAAAAACGTGACTGACAAACTGCCTATATAGGTGGAACTGTCTTAAAATTTCCTGTTTCATGGAAAAGTCTTCTGGATAGTGTGGGCCTGTGGGCTGAAGATGGATGTCCCAATGGTACAGAAGAACTTTGTGTGACTATCTAAGCAGCAAGATGTCTCTGTCAATTCTAGAGTTTTTGAAGTTGTTTACAATGTACTTAAGGTTTACTTAGGTAATATTATATCCTTCTGGAGTCATTGATGGAGTAAAAAAAAACATAGTTATAGTTTTCATTAGTTATGATAAAAGATAAAATAAATATTGTAACTGTAATTTTTGCTTGTAATTCCTGTTTTGTCATATGAAATTTTACTATGTTAAAGTTAAAACCTTCCTTTTTTTTTTTAAACAGAGAAGGGCAAATTGTGTGGCAGGTCCTTCTATCTATGTGTTGCTTTTATTGGTTAATGAATAAAGAACTGCTTTGAGCCTATGGCAAGGACAGAACATAACTAGGCAGGAAAAATTAAACTGAACATTGGGAAGAAGAAGGGCAGAATCCGAGAGAATCCATGGAGCTGCTACTGGAGATAGACATGCTTAAACTTTGCTGGTAAGTCCCAACCTCATGATGATGCACAGATTAATAGAGATGGGTTAAATTAAGATGTAAGATTTAGCCACTAAGAAGCTAGAGTTAAGCAGTGATTTAATTAATACAGTTTTTATGTAACTATTTCGGGTCTTAGCTAGCTGGGCAACTGTGACAAACATATGGCCCCTCCTCCAACAATAAGAGGCAATTTTTTAGACAATAGGAAAGCATAGGAATTCCAGATTATTAGAGCTATTGGTTGAATCACCTTAGTAACAGATTTAGATATTTCACCATTTTCTATTTTCTAGATTTCTTTTTAACTACAAATTAAGGAGAATTCCAATGGCTGGTTTATTCTTCAATATGCTGAGCATCTAGTTGCTCCTGTAACAGATGTTCTAATATCTGCACTTTCTATCTTATTGACAGCCATTGTTTAACCCATATAAGTTTCTTAGTTAACCATTTTAAAAAGTGCCATTGCTACCACTGAAATTTTGCTATTATTTTGTGTTTTTGTAGAGCCTGAAACATTGAGTATTGTATTTAGAGGACCTTATAATATCCTTCCTAGAGAAATGAGATTGTTTATATTCTGTTTCTGAGACTGCAGGAATGTTTATCTGGTTATAACATTGTTGCAACAGATCACTACCCCATAGATTCACTGCTATATTACCAACATATGGCCTCACCCTTCCTTTCTGTTATTCTGTCCCTATGCAGCCCATTTTGTGCTTTATTTTATTTGCGATAGAGTTCAAATTTGTAGGAATTGAACATCTGCCTTCTGAAGAAGCCAATTTGGATGCAATGATTCTGGAGTAATAATACTGACACCCACACCTGTGTCCAGGAATTGAACTCTTCAATTACAATGATATTTATTTGTACTATCAGCTTTAGTCTTTGCTCATTTTATACAAGTCTGCTGAAATATGTGTTTTCTATTTTCTTTCTTTTATTATTTGTTTGATTTTTCAAGAAAGCATTTCTCTGAACCTTTGGAGCCTATCCTGGAACTAGCTCTTGTAGATGAGGCTGGCCTCAAGCTCACAGAGATCCACCTTCCTCTGCCTCCTGAGTGCTGAGATTAAAGTCATGTACCACGACTGCCCAGCACATTTCCTATTTTCTATTAAATTTTTTGATTCATTTATGGCTAGACACCAATTATGAGTGAGTAACCTGAAAACAACCTAGATGCCCTTCAATGGAAGAATGGATGAAGAAAGTGTGGAATATACACATTAGAGTACTATGCTGCGGTAAAAAACAATGATTTCTCGAATTTTGCATGCAAATGAATGGAAATAGAAAACACTATCCTGAGCGAGGTAACCCAGACCCAAAAAGATGAGCAAATTAACTTTAAAATACTATTGCCTGGCTTACATATTTTTTCAAAGTTCAGATGTACTTTGGAGAATACCACATCAAGTTGAATTACTAAAGAACTGGAAACAGCAGTGAATTGCTGTATGTATTCAAGACCCAGGGAAATGTATTTTCCAGGGTGTTCCATTACTGAATGAGCTGTGTCTCTTCTTCGGTGACAGCAATAGCAAAAAGCCACCCAAATCCACTAACATAAGATTCCTTTTGATGAAAACTCTTGAAAATATGGAACCACAGTCCAAAAACATAGACAAAGGAATCACAGAGAATAATTGTAGATGTAATATTTTTATTCTGTGGCTATCCTTAGTACTTGAAGTAGTTCCTCCATGAGTCTCCTGTCTGTTTTATTTCTGCTTTTGTTTTGCTGTTTTTGTTGCATGTTCATGTATTTACTTTTGGTGGTATACCAGTGGAAGACAATGAAGTTTAAAAATATTTAGAGCCAGTGCTAGAAAGTAGTGAGTAGACCTTGGGAACAGAGGGAGACAGCCACATCCCATCTGTCTTTGCTTATTCTGTCATAAAGTCAAGGGGTGTGCTTCAATACACATGCCTACTATAAACCACTTCTGTACAACTCACTTCATGGAAATGACCACTTATCATTATGAGAGTTTCCAAAGCTGTAAGCCAAAGTACTCCATATAGTAATAGAAATAACTAACACGGCAAGACAACAGAGCCCACCTAGTCCTGGGGTGTTACGTTAGTTACAGAACTTCAGCAGTGGAGAACCATAGAGAATTGGGGTAAGCATACTCCTTGTCATTCAGAGTTAGTTTTCACTATTTGTTTCAGTACTGTTTAGCTAGAACAAAGACTGTAAGGGGAGAGCAGGAAAAATTCTGTCTGCCATATTAATGTTAAAAAGGGGATGGAATTTTCTAAGAGTTGTTGATTATCTGAACATTTATTCATGTAATAGTCATTTGGACAATTAATTATTTTTCAGAAAATTTTATTGCATACCAACTGTATAAAAATTACACAAACAATTAATTTTACATGTGAGTATAACTATCAGGTGAAAATGCTGATTATTCTTTTGAGAATCACCTAATTAATTAATTTACCATTTCCTTTTCATGTTCTAGCAAAACAAATACTAACAGTGAAGTTTTTATAGCTTTCTCTGATATTCTAATGGTAAGATTTTTTTACAAGATAAAGTCCTCTTGTGCCTTAGTTGTGAAATATGTAGTAATCCATGGCTTCTAGTTGTTGATGGTGCTTTTTTGTTTCTCTAGTGAAGCCCTGGATATATCAGCAGAAATATATAAATCCAATAAGGTAAGACATTTAAAAGATGATTTCCCTTGTTGACCAATTATATTTCCTATTTACATTTCTTTTATAGAAAATACATGTTTTTTCACATATAGGATATCCTAACTACAGACTCCTTTAACTATGCTCCAGACTGTTCCTTCCAACTTCTCATCTAAATTCACCCCTTTTCTTTATCTCATTAGAAAATAATAAAATATAATAAGATGAAATAAAAACTAACAGATTATAATAGGACAACACAAATATATAAAAGAAAAAGAACCCATGAAATGGCCCAAGAAATGGATTTAGATATAAGAACACACTTGATTACACACTCAGAAACCCAATTAAAATGCAAAACTGGAAGCCATAATATAGGGCCTGAAGGGTTAAAAGAGAGAGAAAATATGTAAATAAAACATTTAAAAAGAAAAAAAAATAAAAAATCACCGACACAAGATTATGAGACAAGGAACTTCCAGGGATCCCATTGAGTTTGTTTTCTGTTGGCCACTACAATGGGGTGCATAACCTACAATTAAGAGTAGTGTGTTTCCCCAGTGAGACTACATTGCAGAAAGCTAAAATTTAACTTCAAGTGTTTATCAAGGAAAATACCTTCTGAATTAAGATGGGGACTGTGTTCACTTTCCCTTTCAGCACTAGGTTCCAATCTGGTGCAGACCCATACAGGCTCAATGTGCCACCATAGTATCTGTGACTTCATAAATGTGTTGACCCTATTAATTTATGGGGACTTGTTATCTTGGTGTCCTCCATTGTCTACAGGTTTTATATAATTATTCCTTCCTCTTCAATAGGGTTCTCTGAGCCACAAGGACAGAAATTTGAAGAAAAGAACTTACTTAGGCTCTGTTGGGCCACCAACCAGCTCCCAAGTCACAACATGAAGACTTATTATTAGTTATGAATGATTGGCCTTAGGTTAGGCTTGTTTCTTGCTAGTTCTTATAACTTAACCTATTTCTCTTTATCTTTGTTTTTGTCTCAGGGCTTTTAAACTTTCTCTCATTCTGAATATCTTACTTTCCCTCTGTCTTCATATCTTGCTGGTGACTGCCTAGCTTCTGGTCCTGGGTATGTCCCTCTTTTGCTCATTCTCTTCTCTCTTTTCCTCTCATTCTCTCCAATTTATTCCCTCTTCCCACCAACAACATCTACCCCTCATATGACTAGTTAATGGCTGCTTAACATTTTATTAGCTAAAACAGTTGCATTAGGCAGGCAAGGTGAAACAAACACAACACATCTTTACATAATTAAACAAATGCAACTTAGAGAAATATATTACTTCTTTGCCTAGGAAAAATAGTATTTCACAAAAGCTGTGTATTCCTAGGTCTCTCAGTGCATATTTTCTAGCTATGGGATTCTATATTTATGTGCATATGCTACAGGAGTATGCTTCTTTGATAATGACTCAGTAATGAGTTTCCAGAATGTCATTAGATCTATTGTATTGCTATATTCCATTATTATACTGGTAATACTTGGTTTTACCGCAAGTCCCTGGGCTATCTAGCCTCTGGTTCTGGGCCACCTAAGCAGTGGAGATATGGGTTCTATCTTGTGAAGTGGGCCTTAAATCAAATCAAATGTTGGTTGGTTACTCCTACAAGCTTTGTTACACCATTGCTTGAGCATATTTTGCAGATAGGAAATCATTGTAGCTCAAGATTTTATGTTTTTGTTGGGGTTTGTGCTTCTTATTTGACAGGCTATACTAGAAGTCTAGTTTGTTGAAAAGAGAAGGCCAGCAGGGATTCCATCTTCCCCACTATTTTAAGACATCATTTGGATCACCTTCATATTTTTAGGAAGTTTCCACTGCACTAGGTTTCCATACTGTCTGTCCTTCAAATTCCCCTCAATTCTTGCTGTCTCTCCTCTTGTTCTCTCCCTTTTCTCCACTTGATCTCATTTGAACTTTCCCAAAACTCCAGATCACCCATAAAATCTAATCTATTTTCCCTTCTTGGAAAATTCATGTGTCTTACCAGTCCCTTACTGTACACCCAACTTCCCTGGGTCTATGATTATAGCTTGGTTACAATTTACTTAATGACTTTGTGCACTGTTTCCCTGTCATATTTGGCAGGGGGGCAATACTCTAGATCTAAGAGATACCAACAGACAAAAGTACAAGAGTGAACACAATATAACACAGAAAGAAGCCTAAGATTGCACATCTTAATTTGTTCCATCAGTGTAAATATTAAATATTTTGACTTTCAGGAAAAATACCAGAAGAATCCATAGGAGAAATGAGGCTTTTCCAAGACGGATGACTACACTGTTCTGGTAATTTTTTTTTTTTTGTTAGTTTGATCTTTACTTGAAGCTACTCATTTCTATATATAAGCCATCATACTTGAAGGTATCCTCAGCACTCCTATGATCATGCAGCAGAAACTGCTTGTTCAATACTTTTCTTCTATTCTTGAAATTCTTACAGTTAGAATCAAATTATTCCCAAGAAGTTTCCGTCTTCAGCCCTACAAACTGTCTCATTTCATGTTGTAGACTGCACATAGATACTCATACAATGGAAATTTAAGTACAACTTGATCACAAATTCAATGATCAAGCTCCTACTATAGTATGGAAAAGGAAAATTACCCCAGTCCTTAATTAAAGGATGATAATCAAAGAATAAAATAAAGTAGCCCAAGCCTATCTTTTCCCCTAATTTTATATAGTATTGGGGATTTTGCCATAGGTGAGCAATGTTCCCAAGTTCATGAGAGCAACTGATAAAAACATTAAGCATAGGTTTGATATACAAAATAAAAGTTTTCAGACAGAATTTTTTTCCTTAAGTAGAAGAACATTTTGTTAAAGGAAGAAAATACTCTTCCTACCTAAGACAACATTCTTATGAGCTATGCTTTTGCTAGAAATGTAATGATAACTGTTCTTCTTAGTGGATAAATTAATTGATTTTTCTCTTCTGCTTAGTCTTTGGATATAGAAATACAATGTTCATTTTTTACATTTATTAAAAGTTCAAAATACTTTCTCTGCTTCATTTTAATTCCATAAATGCTATCTTTTGTATAAAGCAGAATAAATTATTTTGAAACTGTAATATAATCAATTCATTAGAAACATATTGTGCTTATTAATTTTAGATTAATCTGTAAACCAGTGAGAATGACAGGAAATCAAACCATACAATTTGACTATGTTTTGGTAACAAAATGAAGCACATTTTTAATTGAAAGTTTAATTAATCCAAATAGTGTTTGTTTCTATTTTTATTAACTTTAGAGAAACTAAACAAACTACCATTTGATAACATAGCATAGATATAACACACAATCATTCACATAATATTTGTTTTCTCTGGATGATAGCCTTTACTTCCCTGGATTTTGTGATAATTTGTCTATACATTTGCAGGAATTTTTTTCTTAGAATTAAAGTTAGAAGATATATCTGACTGTTTTGCTGCTCAAGAGAAAGTTTTAAATGACTGGAAAAATATAATCCATATTGAAATATCTCAAAAGTATGGTATTTATTTTGACAACTTCTTTATGTTTTGAGACATTTTGTGTAGGAGCTGACTGCTTTAAGTATATATTTTTCATTATATATTTACCTAGTTAAGTGATATGCTAGTACCAAATGACAAATAAGTCATATAGTGAACAGGGCACAAAAAGCACTCCCCAACTTTCAGACTTAGAAGAAATATTACCCATGTTTGGTTGGCACAGTACCCTGTCACACTAGGTATGAGCTGTGTCAGAAAATTTAAACATGGGAACTTATTTTATTCTCTTCTATCTCTTTAGTAGTGTCTTCCAGTTTTCTAAATTAGATTTCCCAAATTAGGTGATTATAGATATTAATTTTATTATATGTCAAGTGGAAACAAAGTTATTTTACCAATTGCATTTCATATTTTTATCCCTGATTATTTCTTTTATTAAAATTATCCAAGAATATTTATTAATTTTATTTTATAAATATCATTTATCTGATTCATTTGCTTTTATTGATCAGCTGCCATTGTTTTCATAAGAAACAGGGGATACACACACTTATTTTCTATAAGTCTCTAATTAATGTTTTCTCTTTATATTTTCAGTGGTAAAATAAACATACTATGTTAAAATTTTTAATTGTATAGTTCAATGGCATTTGCATTTATAATAATGTGTGAGCATTGATAATATTCTACTATAAGACTTGAATACTGCAAAACGTAATAAATATATACTATTCAATACAGTGTTCAACTTCATTATTCTGTACCTGCATATACATCTTTTCAGCATCATCTCCTGAAAATATTACTTTGATCCATTCCGGTATCCTTGAAGAAAATCTTTTGATCATGTTGTTACGAGTTTATGCTGGCTTCACTTAAGTATCTGTATGTAGAGCTACAGTGTTTTGATTTCTGTAAGTATCTAGAGCATTTTGAAATTAATAATGGTGAATCTTAAGTTTTATTTTTTTAGTGTTATC
The DNA here is from genome assembly GCF_014885135.2 of Alexandromys fortis. Taxonomy (NCBI): domain Eukaryota; kingdom Metazoa; phylum Chordata; class Mammalia; order Rodentia; family Cricetidae; genus Alexandromys; species Alexandromys fortis. Next base: position 5,900,661 of record NW_026068008.1, read on the forward strand.
TCGGTATTCCATTAAAACTTTGCGAAGCTTTTCAAAAAGTCTTTTGATGATCTTGTTATAATATTTAAATTACTTGAATTCAAATTATTAATATCTTTAAGTTGTTGCAGATGCATATTGATACAATAAAATGTATAGCTGGCAATTTTGTGTTAAATTTATTATCCTGTATGAGAAATTTAAAGACTACTTCTATAGCGATTTGTTTTTAGTTTATTTTTTATAAAGCATCATATAACATGAAAACAAAGTTACTTTATGCTTAATATGTGTATCTTTAACATTTTTTTTTGTATTATTGTTTCGGCTAGAATTCCTAATACTGTATTTAAACCAATGCCCAAAAGAGACAATATTACCTGGTTCCTAACATAGCCTCTCTCTCCTTAGCTGATGAATGAATGTTGAAATTTGTAAAACATGATTTATTTTAGTTCATTGGTTGAGAGGAATCTTTGCTTTAATTTCCTTTCTTTATGTTAATGATTTTTATCTAAATAGTTAATTTAAATATGTTGAGATACCTTTACATTCTGAAAGTTAGTTCTATTTGGCCACAGTTCTTGATATTCTTCCATACATATTATTTTGAGAAAGATTCTGAATTCTAGTTAGTAGAAATGGAGCTTCTAGAAAGGCAGCAGCTTTATTTCTCTGTGTTTGATGACATAAATGCTATGTTCTGTAATAGGACTTTGTAAGTAGTTGTAGAAAGTATCAATAGCCTTAACCATAGCTGATGGTTCCATTGGGCCTGTTGTCCAATGACTCAACAAGATGCAGGCCATTCAACAAGATATAGCCCACCTGTCACTAGAGGTTTTACTTGGTGGCATACAATGACTGTTGGGGAATACTTTACCCTATTATTTGATGACTCTGTTTTGGTACTTTTTATTATGTACATATTTTAGAAATCTTGCATAGTAGTGGCTCTCCATTTGGTTTTTCAAATGTCCTTTGTTATTAGCTACCCCTCCTGATGTTTCCTCCTTTATCCTTCTTCACATCATCTATCTTTTTTGAGCAACCTTATACTTATTTTAAAATATTTTGGAAGTAAGTTTTCCATTACTTCTTTCTCAGGATTAGCTTCTTTTGGCTTATTTTTATCCTTTGTGTGTTTGTTTTTTTCTTGTTTCTTTGTCAGATTTTTAGTTTTATTCAAAACTGGACATTTGTGTCTGGTGTATGGTGAGTCTTGAATGAATTTCTCACCCTTAGTGAAATTTGTCACTTTTTAACTATTATGGGCTTTTTCTCTGCCAAGGTCCTCCCTGTGGTGTATAAGTTTAGATCTTTTTCTCTCCGTATTAAGTCTGAACATGTGCAGTGAATTGATAATTTTGTATTTTAATTCAAATATATTACTCATGTTTTTTTTTTTTTTTCTTTTTTTGTCTTTTCGAGACAGGGTTTCTCTAGAGCTTTGCAGCCTGTCCTGGAACTAGCTACTTATGTTTTAAAATTAAATTAAAATTACATTAACTCCCCACTTTTCTATCCTCACTCCTATCCTTGATTATACTACTCCCATCATTTTTCTTTGTTATTATTACATAGATGTATAAATGCATAACTATATAAAAACAGCCAGTTTAGGCAGACGTATTGTTGATGCATCATGGATATATCCCCCTGTTATTTCTAAACAATTAAGATCCCCCATGAGGCTTCTTTGTCCTCTGATTCTTAACAATCATTCCACTCCCTCTTCTACAATATTCCCTGAGGACTAGGTACAAATATTATGTTTCATATATACCTGTTGGGGCTGGGCACACCATGATCATTTGTCATCTGTATTTTAACCAGAGTTGTGGTATTTTATAATGCTCTCCTACAACAGCAAGGAGAAGTTACTTGGTGAGGGTTGAAAGCTACACGTATCTGAGGTCATAAGGATAAATATTTAAGATACATTTAGTAATTGTGCTGGTTTAGTAAGGGGGTATTCGAAAATTCTCCTCTAACATCCATGACCTCACTAACCTCCTGATATTTGACTATGTTTCTAGTTCAAGGCCTGGGTGGTCTTGGCCTTTAATCCTAGCACTTGAGAGGCAAGGGCAGGTGAATCTCTGTGAGTTCAAAGACAGCCTGGTCTACAGAGTGAGTTCCAGGACAGGCAAGCTACAGTAAGAATCCCTATTTCAGAGAGAGAGAGAGAGAGAGAGAAAGAGAGAGAGAGAGAGATCTCTTGCTACACCCCTTCTCTTACTACCTAGTTAAACCAGATCTTAAATACAATTAAATCACTGTTGGTTACTGTCAGTTATAATGAAAGTATTGCAATAGTAATATCTTGCCTTATTCATCATTGCTGTAGTTTAGTCAACAGAACAACTAGGTAGGATTATGTGCTGTCTGCCCCCCCCCCCCAACCCACTGACAGCTGGCATACAACATCTGGTACTATAAAATTTAGTACTTAAGGAAGAGGCTTTTAGATCAGATCCAGTTCAGATCTTCTGAGTCCTGTGTTGGGAGTGGATAGTGTCCTCAGCAATTGGCATTTACTTTCAAACTCTGGAAGGAAACTAAAGGCAAGAAAAATAACCCATACTGCTTTGTGGAATCTCTTAGATTTCTCTAAGTAACAAGGAGAATTTTTAAGGCTATTACTGTGTTTTTGCTAGATAATCTATGAGTCTTTGGCACTCTTAGCAGACTTTTCATCCCAAGTAGCATGACTACACACACACACACACACGCATGCGCACGCGCACACACACACATACACACGTGTATATAATTTTAGCCAAATTTTTTTTAAAAAGTGATTACTTGTGGATTTTTCCAAGCATCTTTAGTGTTTTCCCTCTTCTCTACTATTTCTTCTGTATTGGCCTCTTTTCCGTTATCATTTGAGACCTCTGCATTTCTCCCATAACTTTCTTTATAATACTTGACATCTGCTACTGTCATCATTAGCACTCCTGCTCACCTCTTACTTCTATGATTTCTGTGTTTATTCCCGATTACATAATTACTTCTAGGTATTTGGAGATAGAAATCAAAGATTAGAGACGTGATAGTTTATTTTTCTGGTTCTGGTTCTAACTCAAAGTGGTATTTTTCTATTTCCATACAATTACTTGCACATTTTATGATTTAACCTACATGCCTCATTATTCATTCATCCGATGAAGGAAGGACTTTCAGTTCATTTCTGTTTCCTATCAGAATAGTGTGACAATGTGCGGATGATCAAATACCTGTTGGGTAGGATTTAGTTTTAAGATTTTTTTTGTCTTTTGAAATTAGTGTGGAGACTTTTTAAAGATGATTTCCTTTTGTATTCATCCACTTCCAAGAGCTTTAGTCTTTAGTAACTGGCTCTCAAAAGAGAAAAAGACAAAAATCAAAGACGAAAGAGAAAAATATATACTGGACATTTATATACCAGAACTCATTTCTTCCTGAGGGAAGGGGGTTGAAACAAAAGTTAATACACACATCCCAACTTTTCATTCTGCTGACCACAGGCACTACTACTACCATTGCTACTCAGAGCAAAATGATTTCCCTTAGGAATAGTGTATTATTACTCTTCACAGGCTTCCACCAGCTGCTCCAGGGTACATATAGGTGTTCTGAGTTGATACATGGGCATCCTCTATTGTACCAACAGCTAAAATTGACTGTTAGGAGTTAACTCTGCAAGTCAGCCTTTTTTTTTTTTTTTTTTTTTTTTTTTTTTTTTTTTTTTTTTTTTTTTTTTTTTGGCTGCCACCATCTCTTCAGTAGATTTCCAGAGACAAAATTGTTACATCAGTCAGTTTCTACCAATTCAAACACTGTCTGAAAAACCAGATTCCTTGTGTTTCCTGCTCTACCATCTTCCCAGATTGTTTATTGGTAATATAAAGTTTGAACACAAGAAAACACTTAAAGCCTTTATTTCTTCGACATACAAATACTATTTCAGGATACATGATATTTCTAGGTATAAAGATACAGATTGTCAAAAGACTTTTCAATTTCACTGTACAGAATAAACCTAACTGGGCAGTGGTGGTACAGGCCTTTAATCCCAGCATTTGGAAGACAGAAGCTGGTGAATTTCAGTGAGTTCAAAGACAACCTGGTGTACAAAGTAAGTTCCAGGTCAGCCAGGACTGTTACACAGGAAAACACTCTCTCAAAAAATAGTATAAACCTGAGGTTCAACAATAGTAAGAAACTATATTACATAAACTAATATAAGTTCTTGTAAAATAAAATAAAATAAACATGAAATTTAAGTTCTATTTAAGAGTAATGTTAGTGTTATAAAACTATGGTTTTTAATACATTAATTGATATTATTACAAATTGTCAGTTGCTATTTTGTTTGCAAAACTAAGCATTAAAATTTTAGTATTTCAAATTAAATTATATTTAAAAATACATTGATGGATGCCATTTATGATCAAATGTTGCTCAGTTAAAACTTATTTTAACAAGATATTTATCTGATTTGAGATAGTAAACATATATATATATATTCATGTATATATATAGGAAATAAATCATTGTTGAGAACTGATATTGTCCAGTATAAAAATCTATATTAAATGACAATTTTGTCATACAAAAGAATACCACAATAGCACAAAATGGAGTATAACAAAGGTTTATTTCTTTGGGGATAAACTCATAGAATGTAGCAATCTGCAGTCCTCTGCATGCACTGGGAAGTAGAAACAAATCCAGCTTTGCATGCTTTTCATCTGCATTTATTACTCCCAAACTGGGCCAGTATCTTAAAGGCTATTGGCTGAAGGAGTTTCTTCAGCACCTCCCCCTTTCGTCTAAATAAGAGAGTTCTAAGCCTTGTACAAAACTATATACAATAAGAACAAGTATCAAGTATTGCCCAAGGAAAAGAAGAGACAAAATTATACATAAAAAATTAGAAATACGGCCAGCATGAACATCAAGCAAGAAACATGCGAAGTGTTCCAAAGCTATCCTATCCAAAGAAGTCGAAGTCTTATACTAAAAGTGGCTTGGCTAAGTCATTATAGGAAAGTAACTATGACTATCTAATCTTCAACCTGTCAAAGACCTGAGAGGGGAAATATTACTTGAGTAAACAGGAAGTACAGTTAATCAACTTCCGAAAGGTGCAAGAAATAACAGATATAACCAGCTAGCTGGGCAATCACCCAAAATCTCATTTGCAACATTGGGGCAACCAACACTGTTAAGGCCTATAGTATCTGAGAGACCATTTTCAGAGGCAGAAAATTAGAGGAAAACCAAAACAAACAAACATTTAACCCTGTCTTGGCAAGGTTTGGCAGTTTTTTTTTTTTTTCTTGTATTCTGCTTGCCCAATCTGGACACTATGCATTTTGTCAGTAGTCGAGACATGGACAGTTCTTTGCCCATTGCCAGTTTTGGCAACAAGAAAACAAGCTCCCAATGGAGTGTCTTCAGTGACCAGAATTCTCTTGGGAAAGAATGTTGCTGTCAGGAGCAATCGTGTCTTATGTCAACAATATCCAACATATTCTACAATTCTATAAAGTGTTTGAAGATTACTCATGTATATGGAATACAATCTCTATGCATCTAAAGAACCTGATTAGTCTCACTATAAGTGTGACAAAATAGATGACTTGGCCTGTAATTCTTAATACCTACATAGATTAAAGACTAAGGATTCATATTAAAAATTTAAACAATATTTAAACAAATGTGCAGCAAATGAGGATAATGACCTCAAAAGATAAACAATATATAACTATCTTTATAAGAGTTAGAAATTTACAATGCCATATGATAAGTTTATCCTAAAACTGCATCAATATACATAGTATCTTAGTCAGAAGTAGAAACATGAACACATATAATATGACGAAATAACTTTGCATAGTTGTAAAAATATTGTAAACAGAAATAGGAGTATATCCAGTATAACAAATGTAATTTGAATTTGTTTCAATATATAATAATCTATACTAATGTAAATTATCTATAAATAATAGCTCATAAGTAATCTCAAAATTACTCACCATTATCATTATTGTTAGTAAACTCACACTAATCTACCTATTATCCCATCCCATCCATTCCTCTTAATTGTTTTTTCAAAAGAATTGCCTGAGCCTACTTTATTTCCATACCCAACCCCACATCAGTTATTACCAACCCTAAAAATGTCCCTAACCCAGAGGAAAAACTTTGTTCATGGGGGATGCCATTTTCTAGATTACTTTCAGCTGTCATAGGGGCAATGTTATTTCTACGGGATCCTGTAAAAGCTAAAATGATTAAGTTTCAGAATTACTGTCAGGTATAATTGCAAATAGTCTCTGAATGTCGATAAGATTTTTCTGAAGTTCTTATTTTAATTCTGGCCAGAACATTTTAAAAAGCTGAACCATCTCTGTTAGCTAAGTTTAATCATCATGAGCAATTTGTAACCCAAAACAAATCTTAAAGTGATGCTATCAGCATAATGACATCATATCAACCAGATGGTTTTGTTGTTGTGAGGCCCCATCTTTTTAATGGAAACTTCAAAGATAAATGCAGAAAAATTTATTGTTCATTGTGGCAAACTTAAATATTATTCAGATAGACATATATTCAATAAAAAGTACCACAGAGACAAAAATAGGTAAGGTATACGAGAAGTATTTTTTGTTGTTGTTTTCTTAGTTTTTCAAGACATGTTTCTCTGTAGTTCTGGAGGCTGTCCTAAAACTAGCTCCTGAAAGGTGGACACCCACAAAAATCACTTCACCTAACTGCTGACTGGGATAGATGTAGCACACAGGATATACCATGAAAGACCTGATTAACAGTGCCCCCAAACAACAGGTAGCAGTTTGGGTAAAACTATGCCCATATTCTCAAATATTGTGATAATTGTTTGTTTACATTTAAGGGGGGTATGCTATAAAGGTGAATAATTTGCTTTGGTATTGATCTTGGTTTATTGATACAAAATTGAGGTAAATTTTGTTATACTGTACATGTATATTTCTGCTTTTGACAAGGTATTGTGTTGGTGTAGTTCATTTTAAAATGTTATATATAATTAAGAAATATAGGTTAATAGATAATCATCTATAATAGTCAAGATTGTAGTTATGTTACCTAGATTTTCTAGATATACAGAGATATATTTCAGATGGACAGGCATTCTTTAAATCTTTCAGAGACCTTCAGAGTATGGCATTTAAAATATTTTAATAACTTAGGAATTTTCAAGACAATAAGAGACATCTGCTTTTGGCAGCACTTCAAGAGGAAGACAGGCATCAAAGGGGCTCCTTAGGGAGTTTACTAGCCATTTGGGCAAGAAATTGTTCCTGCCAGGACTGCTGAACTGGACATGCAGGCGCCACAGAAAAATGATTGCTGAACTTTTCTAAAGGTGAGATGGTCCTCCAGGGTTCCTGCTATATGAAAGAGTCTAATAGACGTTCTGCAAAACACAGAAAAACGTGACTGACAAACTGCCTATATAGGTGGAACTGTCTTAAAATTTCCTGTTTCATGGAAAAGTCTTCTGGATAGTGTGGGCCTGTGGGCTGAAGATGGATGTCCCAATGGTACAGAAGAACTTTGTGTGACTATCTAAGCAGCAAGATGTCTCTGTCAATTCTAGAGTTTTTGAAGTTGTTTACAATGTACTTAAGGTTTACTTAGGTAATATTATATCCTTCTGGAGTCATTGATGGAGTAAAAAAAAACATAGTTATAGTTTTCATTAGTTATGATAAAAGATAAAATAAATATTGTAACTGTAATTTTTGCTTGTAATTCCTGTTTTGTCATATGAAATTTTACTATGTTAAAGTTAAAACCTTCCTTTTTTTTTTTAAACAGAGAAGGGCAAATTGTGTGGCAGGTCCTTCTATCTATGTGTTGCTTTTATTGGTTAATGAATAAAGAACTGCTTTGAGCCTATGGCAAGGACAGAACATAACTAGGCAGGAAAAATTAAACTGAACATTGGGAAGAAGAAGGGCAGAATCCGAGAGAATCCATGGAGCTGCTACTGGAGATAGACATGCTTAAACTTTGCTGGTAAGTCCCAACCTCATGATGATGCACAGATTAATAGAGATGGGTTAAATTAAGATGTAAGATTTAGCCACTAAGAAGCTAGAGTTAAGCAGTGATTTAATTAATACAGTTTTTATGTAACTATTTCGGGTCTTAGCTAGCTGGGCAACTGTGACAAACATATGGCCCCTCCTCCAACAATAAGAGGCAATTTTTTAGACAATAGGAAAGCATAGGAATTCCAGATTATTAGAGCTATTGGTTGAATCACCTTAGTAACAGATTTAGATATTTCACCATTTTCTATTTTCTAGATTTCTTTTTAACTACAAATTAAGGAGAATTCCAATGGCTGGTTTATTCTTCAATATGCTGAGCATCTAGTTGCTCCTGTAACAGATGTTCTAATATCTGCACTTTCTATCTTATTGACAGCCATTGTTTAACCCATATAAGTTTCTTAGTTAACCATTTTAAAAAGTGCCATTGCTACCACTGAAATTTTGCTATTATTTTGTGTTTTTGTAGAGCCTGAAACATTGAGTATTGTATTTAGAGGACCTTATAATATCCTTCCTAGAGAAATGAGATTGTTTATATTCTGTTTCTGAGACTGCAGGAATGTTTATCTGGTTATAACATTGTTGCAACAGATCACTACCCCATAGATTCACTGCTATATTACCAACATATGGCCTCACCCTTCCTTTCTGTTATTCTGTCCCTATGCAGCCCATTTTGTGCTTTATTTTATTTGCGATAGAGTTCAAATTTGTAGGAATTGAACATCTGCCTTCTGAAGAAGCCAATTTGGATGCAATGATTCTGGAGTAATAATACTGACACCCACACCTGTGTCCAGGAATTGAACTCTTCAATTACAATGATATTTATTTGTACTATCAGCTTTAGTCTTTGCTCATTTTATACAAGTCTGCTGAAATATGTGTTTTCTATTTTCTTTCTTTTATTATTTGTTTGATTTTTCAAGAAAGCATTTCTCTGAACCTTTGGAGCCTATCCTGGAACTAGCTCTTGTAGATGAGGCTGGCCTCAAGCTCACAGAGATCCACCTTCCTCTGCCTCCTGAGTGCTGAGATTAAAGTCATGTACCACGACTGCCCAGCACATTTCCTATTTTCTATTAAATTTTTTGATTCATTTATGGCTAGACACCAATTATGAGTGAGTACATCCCATGTTCATCTTTTTGGGTCTGGGTTACCTCACTCAGGATAGTGTTTTCTATTTCCATCCATTTGCATGCAAAATTCGAGAAGTCATTGTTTTTTACCGCAGCATATTGTATGTCTCCTTAATGAAAATATAAATAAAAATGTCACAATTTGATAATGATAAATTTAGTGAAATAAATAGATTTTAATCAAAGAAATGGGATTTACTATACTTAGGAAGCATATTAACTTATAGTATCCAAATTAATTCACCACATTGGATAGATTCATTTTGACACTATTTGACAACGCATACTTGATGATCATCATCATAATTTGTCATTTACCTAGGTGTTGTCCTTTAATAATTCAATCAAAGTTATTTGTTTTTAGATAATCCCATATTTTTTAAATATGTATGAATAGTTTGAAAAATATTTCTTACAGTAGCACAAAGATTATATTTAGATGGCATTTTATGATTTTTTAAAACTCTGGTATCTGTCATTATACAAAGACTTCTTTCAAATGTCTATATTGTCAATTGGCACTGATATCTGTCAGAATATGTAGTAAAATGAAAAACACTACGAAAATTGGAAAAATACAGCTGTTACTGTTGTTATGTGCTATAAATAGCAAGATTGGAAATATTACTAATTTATTATTCAGCTCAGCATTAGGTTGCTTGCCCTGCATGTACAAGGACCTTGGTTCAACACGTACCAAGGCAAAATAAGAAATATCTATACTTGTTTAAAGAGCTCAATGGAAAAACCCCAGTAATTTTAGAAATACTAGAATATTCTCCCATATGTATATAATTATACTATGAGCAAACAAATTCCATTTTATATAAAATCCATTTCAAATTAATTATACTGTCACAATAGCTTTCTTTTATAGAGATTAGTACAATTGGTCCTTCAGTGCCATCAGATTTGCAAACAGTCTGCTTGACATTGAGTATGTCTAGGATCCTTTTTGTCAACTAACTCCCCTTTTCTCCTCTGGCACCTCCTATCTGATTCCATCCACTCCACTATTTCCATTCAGAGGAGGGCAGGCCTAATGTGTATATCTAGCAACATGTCATATTAAGTTGAAGGATGGACGAGATTGTCAGGTATGAGGATAAAGGTCCCAAAGCCAGGAAAAGAATCATAGACAGGCCCCACTTCTATTGCTGAGAGCTTCACAAAGAGACTAAACTACACAGTTGTCACATATATGCTGAGGGCCTAGTTTAGTACATAAAGGCTCCCTGGCTTTTGTATCCCTCTCTGCAAGCTTTATGAACCCATGTTAGTAGATTCTTTTTTTTTTTTTTTTTCTGTCCATGACCCCTCTGACTTCTCAAAGCCTTCCTTCTGGATCTTCCACAGGATTAAAAGAAGTTCATCTAATTTTGGCTGTGTGTCTCTGTATCTGTTTCCATCAATTGTCGGGTGAAGTATCTCTGATAACAATTGGGCTAGTTAATGAACTATGCATATAATGGAATATTATAAGAAGGTTCTGGCATGTCTGTCTCTGGTGGCGGCTCCATGCTCCATGACACTACCTCCTTTGTCCCAGCATTCTTACTTTTCTCAATAGGCCAAGCAAGTTTCCTCATTCATTAACCAATAAAAGCAACACATAGAGAGAAGGATATTCCACACCATTTATGTAATGGCATAAGCGAATGCAGACAGATTGTCAAAATATAGACAGCTTTAATGGAGGAATAGACTTACAGAACCACCATTCCCACTGAGACCAGGAAAGCAGAAGCGAGCACTGGGATTGCTCGCCAAATTTATAGGCAAACTTTAGCCTGAGGCGAACACGCCCCCTAAGGGGTGGGACTTATCCCTACATCTCCCCCTTTTGTCTAAATAAGACAGAACTAAACCAAATACAACTATATACAATAATAACAAATAAATATAACAAACAATATTGAGAATCAAAAGTTTTGCTAAACATTCTATCTCAAGGAGTCTAAATAATGTAGAGAGTAACTACAATTATATAATCTTCAACTCCATCAAAGATCCGAGAAGGCAATAAATATTACTTAACAAACGATATATATCCAAAATGTGTAACAATTGACAAAGACAACTGACTACCTGGGCAATCACCCAAAGTCTCGTTTGCAATGTTGAGTCAACCAACTTTGGCTAAGGCCTAACATAACTGACATACCATTATTAAAGGCAAGGAACTTTTCAAAACTATCTTACCCTGTCTTGGCAGGATATGACAGTCCTGTTGTATCCATTGATGCACGCTCTGTATCTTTGTCAGTGGTTGAGGTATGGGCTTTTCTTAACCCAAAGGCCAGTTCTGCCAAGAAGACAAGCTCCCAGTGGAGTGTCTTTGGTGCTCAACGTTCTCTCGGGAATAGAGCGGTGTTGCCAGGAGCAATTGTGTCTCACTATCACGAAACTCTGAGTTATATTAAAGGCCATATTCTACAGCTCTCCAAAGAGGTTGAAGATTATCTATCTATACTGAGTATAATCTCTATATATCTAAAGAACCTGATTAGTCTAATTACAAATGACAAACTTAGATGACTATTAATCTATATAATTCTCAATATCTATCTAACTTAAAGACTAAAACAATAAACAACTGTGCAATATATGAAGACAATGATCTTCATCTGTAAACAATGTCATTACATATCAAATGTAAACAATGTTATTACATAAATAGTATCAGAGGTAGAAATGTACATTGTGATATGGTAGATGTATCAATACAATATAAGCATATTCTTATACAAAAATAGAGGTAGGAACACTCACATTCAATATTCAATATGTCAATATACAGAAAACAGTACCAATACAATTTTCTAAAAACAGTAACTCACAAATACCAATCATCCCATCAAACCAGTTAATCCCCCCCCCTTTTTTTTTTTTGAACATACCCCTAATTCCATAAAACATCTCCCCATCCCCTCAACCCCAAACCAACCACTAAAAGATGTCCCTAACCCTGAGGGCAAACTCTGTTGGGAGAGGGGACGTCGTCCTCTAAGATTGCTTCAAGCTGACATGGGGGCGATGTTCTCCTTAGGGGCTCCTGTGAAAGCAAATGATGGTAAAATTCCCAAATTAACCTTTGACCTAAGAAAATTATAACTAGTCCCTGAGCACTTTGAGAAGGTCCGGCCAGAGTGTTGTCAAAAATGTGCACCATTCGAAATTGTCTTGTGCAGTTGGTACCAAAAAACAGGTCTCATATTAGCGCGTAAAAAAGAGAAAAAGAAAAAAAATATTCATGACGTCATAAAAACCAGGTTGAGTTGATGTTGTGGGGCCCCATCTTCATCCTGGAAACTTCAAAAATTACTGTAGGGAAATTTGTTGCTTGTTATGGGAAATTTAAACATTAACAACAAGGACATATTCTGACATATAAAGAAAGACACAGATATGAGGAAAAGCAAAGAAAGTTTATCAAGTATATAATTATCCTCATTCTGTCCCATTTCATGGCTCCTGATCTGAGACAGAAACTCTGAGATATCTCTTATCAACAGGCTTGGAATTGAAGAGGGACTGAGCCATAGTCCAACTCCAAAACCAGCTCTACATATTTATAAAGAAGCGTTCAAAGAGAAAAAAGAAAATATATATATAATCAATACTTACTCATGTTACTGTTGAGTCTTAGTGGGTCGTAACTATTTTCCATCCATCAGTTATTAAATATTCAGGGTCCCTTAAATTCTTTGAAGATCAGTATTTTCCTGTGGAGATAAAAAAAAAAAAAAACCCTGCCCCCAACCTACCTGAATTCCTTACCATCAGTATGCTCGCCATCCTTGTGAATGAATTGTTATTTATCTTTTCCAAATGGCTTTTCTTCTTCATACCGAACCTTTATTAATTTTGACGGTATCCACAATTGTTCCTCACCTGTGGAGATAAGAGCAAAACCCCTTCCCCAACGCAGCACATCTCCTGGCTTCCATTGTGAGGTCAGCACATCCTTGAAATAAACTGGTTGATTTAGTTCAGTAGACTTTTCCATTATCCAATGTCTTTCTGCAGCCGTTGTCCCCTTCTCATTAGCGTTAAGAAAATTCAAGGTTAACAAAGCATTATGTAACCTATTTCTGGGGGTGTTTTCCACCCCTTTCTGTTTATTCAACATATCCTTTATAGTTCGATTTGATCTTTCTATGACTGCTTGACCTGTAGGATTGTATGGTATACCTGTAACATGCTTGATATTGTAATAGTCAAAAAACCGTTTCATTTTCCTAGAGGCATAAGCAGGACCATTATCTGTCTTTATTTGTGTAGGTATACCCATGATAGCCATGACTTCTAATAAATGAGTGATTACTGAATCAGCTTTTTCTGAACTTAAAGCAGTTGCCCACTGAAAGCCTGAATAAGTGTCAATGGTGTGGTGAACATACTTCAATTTGCCAAATTCTGCAAAGTGAAACACATCCATCTGCCAGATTTCATTCCTTTGGGTGCCCTTTGGATTAGCCCCTGCAGGCAGTGGCGTTTGGTTATAGAAAGAGCAAGTAGGGCATTTCTTTACAATCTCCTTAGCTTGTTGCCATGTGATAGAAAACTCTTTCTTCAAACCTTTGCTATTAACATGATGTTTTTTATGAAATTCAGAGGCTTGTAGCACACTACCAATCAATAATTGATCAATTTCTGCATTACCTTGTGCTAGAGGACCTGGCAGACCCGTATGGGATCGGATGTGTGTTATGTACATAGGGCAAAGCCTGTTCCTGATCAAATCTTGAACCTGGATAAACAATGAGGTTAGTTCTGTATCATCAGGTATAAATTCAGCAGTTTCAATATGTAAAATAACTCTTTCTGCATATTGTGAATCAGTAATTATATTAACAGGTTCTGTAAAATCCCTAAACACCATAAGAATGGCATATAATTACGCCTTCTGGACAGAATCATAAGGACTTTGTTGCACCTTACCCAAGTCTTCTGATTTGTAACCTGCCTTCCCTATTTTATTGGCATCAGTATAGAATGTACGGGCTCCAGTTATTGGAACATCGCGGACGATTTGAGGAAGAATCCAAGAAGTTCTCTTTATGAAGTTAAGCCTCTTGCTTTTTGGATAGTTATTATTAATGTCTCCCAAAAAAATAGCACAAGCTATTTGCCATGGTTCATTATTTTCCCATAATTTCTTTAGTTCATCAGCAGCGAAAGGCACTATACTTTCTGCTGGGTCTATGCCTTCTAGTTAACGAAGTCTCAGCTTGCCTTTTATAATTAACTCAGAGACTTTTTCCACATAAGTTTTCAGTTTCTTACTTGGTTTATGTGGTAAATAGATCCATTCCAAGATAATATCATCTCTCTGCATTAAAATTCCTGTAGGAGAAATTTTTGATGGTAGTATGACGAGAATACAATCGAGCTCTGGATTCACCCTGTCCACATGTGCCTGTTGTAATTTTTCCTCAATCATTGTCAGTTCCTTTTCTGCTTCAGCTGTTAATTCTCTGGGACTGTTTAAATCTTTATCACCATCCAAGGTTTTGTTCAAATGAATTATTAGATCAGGTGTTATCCCAATAGCTGGTCGTAGACTGGA
>NW_026068008.1:5917012-5935359 GCF_014885135.2 Alexandromys fortis
ATCAGTCTGTACCTTTTTTAAATTTTCCTCAGTTGATCGAGTCATGTTAAACAAAGATCTGTTCTCCTCCTGGAGAACTTCAAACTGATTCTTGAGAAGATTGTTGTCATTCTCAATTGTTTTTAAGCGTGCAACCTCTGCTCGTAAAGACTTTATCATATTTCTATTATCAAACCATATAGTGCCAAGGAAAACTACGAATCCCAGAAAGATACATAGAGGTGGGGTGATAGACACCTCTTATAAAATCTCCCACATGGTACAATTAAAAAAAAAAACTGTTAAATTCTTGAATGGTAACGTGTTCAGACATTTTAATTATAAAAGAAATTTTTTTCTCTTACCTGCAACGACTGGTTCCTGCCAGTGGTGGTCTCTGTGGTTTTGGAGCCTGTCTTGGAACTAGCTCTTATAGTCCAGGTTGGCCTCGAACTCACAGAGATCCGCTTGTCTCTGCCTCCAAGTGCTGGGATTAAAGGCTGGCCGGCCTTGAACTCACAGAGATCCGCTTGCCTCTGCCTCCGAGTGCTGGGATTAAAGGCGTATGCCACCACCGCCTGGCCCGGCCTCGAACTCACAGAGATCCACCTGCCTTTCTGGATATTATGGGCCTGAAGGCAGAGTGTATCTAGGACTCAGCCCTGGGGCCCGAGTCATAAACTAAGAAAATGACACCCGGGAGCGTGCTGTGTTAGCTAGCAGGCTACGCGCTTGAGTCGGGGGCAAAATAGCCCGACGTTGGACGCCAAAATGTAACGGCGTAAGCGAATGCAGACAGATTGTCAAAATATAGACGGCTTTAATGGAGGAATAGACTTACAGAACCACTGTTCCCACGGAGACCAGGAAAGCAGAAGCGAGCGCTGGGAGCAAGCTTGCCAAATTTATAGGCAAACTTTAGCCTGAGGCGAACACGCCCCCTAAGGGGTGGGACTTATCCCTACACATTTACCCTTTTCTGTTTAAACAAAAAGAAGGTTTTTAATCTAATATCATAAAATTATATATAACAAAACAGGTATCAGGGCAAGAATTATACTTATAATATTTATATCTACTTTATCTTTTATCATATCTAAGAAAAACTATACTAATCAGAAACTTTAGAAGAATATAATGTTACCTAAGTAAACAGGAAATGCATTGTAAGCAACTTCCAAAGCTCTAGAAAGGACAGAGACATTTTGCTGCCTAAACACTCACCCAACGTTTTTCTGTACCACTGGGACATTCCTCTTCAGCCTACAGGATCAGAGTATCCAGGAGACTTCCATGAAGCAGGAAAATTCAAAGATAGTTCTGCCTATATTGGTAGATTGTCGGTCACTTTTTGGTGCCTGCAGAATGTCTGGCAGACACTTTCATGTAGCAGGAACCCTGAAATATGGTCTCACTTTTAGGCAAGTTCAGCAATCATTTTTTTCTGGGTCCTGTATGTCCAGTTCACTCATCATACTATAAAACAGTCCAGGCAAGAGCAGTTTCTTGCCCAAAAGGCTAACAAACTTCATAAGGAGCCTCTCTGATGCACATCTTGTAATACTTGGTGGTGCCAGAAGCTGATGTGTATTATTGTCACAAAAAGTCTTAAGGTCTTAAACATTTTAAATGCTATATTCTGAAGGTTTTTGAAAGATTTGAAGAATCCCTATCTCACTTAATATATCTTTCTATATCTAGGAAACCTAACTAACTTTGCTACAAGTTTGACTATTATAGATGATTAGCTATTAACCTATATTTCTCAATTATCATAATATTTTCAAATGAGCTGCACAAACACAATACCTAAATCAAGAGCAGAAATATACATATACATAGTATATCAAAATTGACTTTAAATTTCTATCAATAAAGCAAGATCCATAGCAAACAGATTTCTATAGCATATTCCCCTTTAAATATAAACAGACAGTTATGAACAATCCTTTAGAGAATTTGGGTATAGTTTTTTCCAAACTACTTCCTGCTGTTTATTGGGGAGGTATTTTTGGGGATGTTCATAGCAACCTTTTGGGGGGTTCTTGGTCCATCAAACCACATTATCTTGTATTGAATACACAGGTTTTCATCCTCTGTGGAAACAAAATAAGAACCTCTTTTCCAAAGCAACATATCCTTAGACCCAAATACCAAGTCAGGATACCTTTATAATATACATGCTGGTTTAGCTTAGCAGCCCATACAATGAAATGTCTCTCTGTACATAGCTCTTTCAAAGTCAAAACATTCAAAGAAAACACAGATATATATATATGAGACTCTGTACATAATTCATCTTTACATGGCTTGCTTTTACTCTATTACTTCTTCATATTTAGTTTATTATCTCTACTCCTTCAATCTATGACTGCCTGTACTCCATCTCTTGAAAGACTTGGTTTTATTTTTTAAAACCATTTACTTCATTTTATAATTGTCTATATTTTTTTTCTCCTCTCCCTCAAGCCTATGTACATTTTCCAACACTGTGACCCATTTAGAGTTCTTTTTAGCCATGTGGCTTAGTACAGCTTTTGGTGAGGCAGTCACATCTTGCTTGCTCTATGTCTGGATCATTACTAGACTGCAGAATCCTCTTTCCATAATTCTCCTGTTTTTATTGCCCCACCTCTACTTCCTGCCTGGTCACCCTGCCTATATTTATAAAAAGTACAAGAAACAAATATTTACAGGATAAAACCATTATCTCTCAGCATTGCATATCTCATAAGCTGTGGCATTGCTAAGACAAATATAGCCTTGCCTGTTTGTTCTGCCTAGTCCAACATGGCAGAGCTGTTTGCTGCCTCTGAGAGCCATGTACATTGCCCCATTTTTATGCACACAGTGGATCTACGTTGCCATTAAGCAAGATATAGCACTCTGCTCACAGAACTGATTTAAATGCTCAGCTGCGGAAAGTCAGAGTTCGTGCCTGCAGCACAGTCCATGGCTGGGAAGCCTCTGTTTCAAAACCTTGTTACTGTTTTTCTGCTACCACTAAATCAGAAAGACTTCTCTTAAAGGAGTCACAGTATGCTGCCAACAAGCAAATCTCATTCAGGGGGAAAAATGTGACTAAACTTTGTTTTTTAGTGTTTAGAATTTCTTTCCCAGTTTCCTCAGTTTTTACGTGGAAGTAGCTATCACACATTGAGCACCAATTTGTTGTAAAGAGGCTGCTTAGTCGTTCAGGCTACTCCTCAGCTCAGACCTGAAAGAATCACACAGAAACTATATTAATTAGATCACTATTTGGCCCATTATCTCTAGCTTCTTAATGGATAACTCTTACATCTTAATTTAACCCATCTTCATTATTTTATATTTTACCATAAGGCTTGTGGCCTACCAGCACTGTTTCAGCACATCTGCCTCTTATGGCAGCTCCATGGCTTTCCCTGACTCTGACTCCTTTCTTCCAGCATTCAGTTTTACCCACCTAGCTCTGTTCTACCCTATCAGGCCAAGCCAGTTCATTAATAACCAATGATATTCACAATGTACAGAGGGGAATCTCACATTGTTAAGAGTTTTATCTAGAATCACTTTCATATATTCCTGGAATTTCCATTGCACTAAAACATTTCCTGTTGTCTCTCCTAGTACTCTCTCTCTTCATTACCCTCTCTACCCAAACTATAATGTTCTCACTCCCCCATCTTCTCCTCCACCCACAATATTCTATTCCACCATTACAGTGATGTTTGTACATCTACCTAGAGGTCTACTTGTTTCTTAACTTCTTAGGTCTGTGGTTATAGCATGGATTTCCCTTACTTTACCAATAATATTCACTCATTAGTGAGGACATGCCATGTTGGTCTTTCTGGGTTTGGGTTACCTCACTGAGGATGATTCTTTTAGTTCCATCCATTTCCCCACACATTTCATGATTCCATTTTTTTTTTTGTAATGAGTCATACTGTACCATACTTTTTATCTACACTTAGATTGAGAAAAATCTAGGTTGTTTGCATCTTCTGACTATTAGGAATAAAGCTGCTATGAACATGGTTGACCAAGTGTCCTGTGATAAAAGTAACATCATTTAGGTCTGTGCCCAGGAATGGATAGGTGGGTCTTGAGGTAGATGAATTTCAAAATTGCTGAGAAACTGACATATTGTTTCCATAGTGATTGTACAAGTTTACATTCCCACCAAGAGTTAAGGAATGTTCCTTTTGCTCCACATCCTCACCAGCAAGAGTTGTCACATTTGTTTTTCATCTTAGTCATTTTTTATAGGTACCACTTATTAAAGTTAAACCAAGATCAGGTCAGCAATTTAAGCAGACATATAACCCCTAAGGATATAGACGTAGTCGTTAGAAGTCTTCCAACCTCCACTGTCCCTGCCCCTACACCAAAATTTCAGGACCAGACACTTTTAGAGCAGAATTCTCACATACATTCAAAGAAGAGCTAATACCAGTATTACTCAAATTAGTTCACAAAATAGAAAGAGAAGGATCATTGCCAAATTCAGTTTAGGAGGCCACACTTACCCTCTTATCCAAATCACTCAAAGACTCAGTAAAGATTATTACAGACCAATATTCCTTATAATCATTGAGCTGACTATTAAGAGTTGGTTTTTGTTTTCTCTGGCCAGCGACTACCACAGTCAGTTTTGGCAGAATAATGTGTCTGATCTGGTATTCTATCATTTCCCTCTCACCCACTTTTCTGCTACTTTTATTATTTTTGTGTTCTTTGTATACTTATTGAAATTATTCAAAGAGATGATGTCATCTTAGATCCTTTCTGTACAACACATGTCTACAGATACCACAATACTAGCTGTAACTGTGGCTATTTGTTCCCTGTTGTTAGAGTAGAGTTATCATAGAGTAACTCCAGAGTCCTTTAACTAGGCATAATGCCTGTTGCCAAAAATATAACTTGGTTTACCCTTTTCTCTCAAGCAAGTATGTAGAAAGGGAAGTACAGGATTGTTAGGAGCCAATCAAGAACTGGTCTTCCACAGAGAATACTTATTTTAAAATGTTTATTTGAAATATCTGGAGTGTTTATAATAAAACCTATTGTGAAACTAACATTTTTACCACTATTGTTAGCATTTAGTCTTTAGTCAAATGTCTTTAGGAAGATTTGGGACCCCCAAATCTGTCCTAGTGTCTTTCCAAACTAGGCTCTTGTTAAAATCATTAAATGAGAATATATATATTATGGATATATTTGAATACATTTTTGTGTGAAATTAATTAATTTCATTATATTAAATAATTTTGTTTTGCAAATTTAACCAATGATTTCAACACTTGGAAGATTTTTAATTTAAACCATAGGACAGTATTTCCTACTGACAAATAACAAATTTACAAATTGTCACTAATACAATTCTAAATGAACTTAGAGAATTATAATTATATGTTTCAGAAAACTGAAACTACAAACATTGTATATTAAAATATGCTAAGTGTAATTCCTATTCTGAAATTACATTATAATTTATATGTGAGTAACTGAGAAATTACTAATTCAGTGATAAAACAAATAAGCCGTATTGCTTCCACTTCTGTGTTTAAGCTTAGTCATTTATTAAACTCTGCTAAACTGTCAAAATACAAGGAGTATATGAGAGTTTTAAAGGGAGGCATGTTGACTTTTGAGAAACATTTGAAACTGTGCTTAGGGTGTTGTGACACAGATCTGGCCCTTAGGTGTGTTACCTGAAGTAATGCTTTTGTTTCAGAAATACAGTACCACTGTGTTTTAAATGCATGGCAACAGTGGTAAAAGAACGCACTTGCTCCATGTTCTTTACATTTTCTCCTGTGTCCTTCATGAGAGTGTTATTCTAATACACTCACTGATTTTACCGTGCCTGGGAACATCACTCTGGAGAAGTAGTTCTCAGTCTGTGGGTTGTGACCCAGTTGGAGGTCAGATATAAGATATTCTGAATGCAATTTATTTACATTATGATGCATAACAATAGAAAATTATAGTTATGAAGTAGCAACAAAATAATTTTGATCATTAAGTGTAATTGGAGACTGTGCTTTCGTTTCCAAGCCACTCAGACCCGACTAATCGTACAACAGTTCAGGCATATTCCTAGCTATCTCTTATATCTTAGCTTAACCCATTTCTATTAATCTGTGTATCACCATGAGTCTGTGGCCTACTCGTAAGATTCTGGTTTCTTTCTTTTTCAGCAGCTTTATGGCATTTCTCTGACTCCAGCTTCTATCATCCTTTATCTCTGCTTGGGTTACTCACCTTGTTATATTCTTCACTGCTAAAGCAGATTCTTTATTAACCGGTGGCAATAAAACATATTCATAACATACAGAGGGGAATTACACATCAGTTGGGGAGTTACATTAGAACTGTATTACATTACAACAGAACATTTAGAACTGTATTAAAGGGTCTTAACATTAGGTAGGTTGAGAACCACTGCTCTAAAGCAAAGAGATACTGGCATCTATCCTCTGGGTATCAGAAGCTGCCCCTGTCTTGTATCTTGGCTTCAAAATAATCTCACAAAGGTACTTAGACTGATCTTTCATAATACCATTTAGGCCTTGGCATTCTTTATATTAATCTGCTTCTGATCATTACAGTGAAATATAATGGTGAAATCATTTTTAAAAAGGTATTCACTTAGCTCAGTTTGAAGGCTGAATATCCAAGCTACTTAGTATAAGCTTTTGCACAGAAACATCTCATGGAAAATTTAGCAAGGGGATCATGTGGTGGGAAAAAAAGGTGTATCACTAGGAAGGAATTTAGAGAGCTAGACAGACCTAGTGTCAGAGTTTTCTAACAACTCAATCACAGGGCATGGCTACCAATGTCCTATTAGGTCAGTATAGTTTACATCCATATGCAAATACACAGACTTTTTAGCTAAATCCTCTCTCCTCTCACTGTTTTCTAGATTATTCATTTGCAACATTTTCAAAATGACTGAAAATAACAAGCAAAATTTGTGTGTCCCCTTTACTTGCTTTCTAGCATTCTCAAGGACTTTTCGTGGGTGAAAGTTTATCCATGAGGCCTTTTGTGCCACCCTCTTCAAATTTCTCAACCAGTCTTCCCTGATCTTTCTAAATTGACCACATTCTCTAGCTGCCATGAAAACTTTACAGAATCACATTATCTTGTCTTTTTTTCACTGTTGACACCTTAAATTTTGCACAAAACTACATACATAATTGTGTAGATGCTCAAGAAAAGCATGTGATATAAATTCATGTATTATTAATTTACATCTTTAAAGTTCAGTAAAATACAGAAAATAACCATAAGTCTTTGGTGGAATTCACATTTACTCTGCTGAGATGACATAAAAACATAAACATTTGAAATATCCTTCAAATATAACCGAAAACAGGAGCAATCAGAACTCTTGGCCAAGGTATAACATTGGAATCTTTGTGCTTTTGTCCGAATGAGTCTCTTCATGGCTTCCCTATGGTGTACTCCACTAACTGCAGTCTCAGATGACAAACTAGACATGGAAATATTGCACTTGATTGTTGACGCTAGGTACACTCCTTCAGGCCAGACTAAGACACACTACTTATCAAGGTAATACTACTTTAGTTACAGCTGTATTTGCTTTTGAGATAATTAGTTTTCCATCTGGCATTTGAAGGAGTGTATTACATTTGCTTTAGGGGCAAAATAGAAAAAAAAATGATCACAGTTCTTTAAACAAGAAAATTCAACAGTGTAGAAATGACATACAGCATTTACCCTGTAGTGCTTTAGCAGTTAGAGTGACAGATGAGTAAACTAACTCTTTATATGTGCAAAGAAAAGCATCCATAAACAACCACCATTGTAGATGACAACCTGCTTCATTGTGCATTAATTTGCCATGCTTATCAATTGGGTAATTTCTAAATTCAGTTTGAAAAGTAATTTAGTGTGCATGAATTTATAATGAACAACTTAAAAGGTGATAAGACACTTACCTATTTAGGTAGAAGCAAGAGTACTGGAAAATTAAAGGCATAAATTCTAATCACATCTTGTAAAAATAAAAATCACTATGCCTTGCAAGTCATTAAGCCCCATAGATTTAAATTCTCTAAAAAACACATTCAAAAAGGCTGTGGTGCTCATGGTACTGTTGTTAAAAATATAACTGTTAATAACTGGCTATGAAAAATGTATCTAGGTTAAAACAGTAAAACTGTTATAAAGTTACCAAGAACCCCTTTTCTAGAGAAAGGGCAGCAAACAAAGGTGTCATTGTTGGCAGAAGGAATATTATTACATGCGGCAGTAAATTTATAACTCCTGCCTGTTACATCATGTGACATTTCATTAAGCCATAAATAAAATAGAGCTTTTCTCTGTATTTCTAAAGACATTCTTATAACTAAAACTATAAGAATGCACTCTGAGGTGAGAAGTAGCTTTTTGCTCCTGGTAATGTTAAATACAGTTCCTCAACAACTCCTGGAGACTAACAACAACAACAAAAAATAAGGTGAGGCATCCAATATTATCATTTACATTTGTATGGGTGTCATAGTTGGCTTCAACTGTCAAGTTGATCAAAACCTACAGGTACATGAAAAGAGGGGACATCAACTCACACCACCTCCATAAGATTGGTCCATTTTCTTTATTGCTTATTGAAATAGGTGGGCCTGTCTCGCAGTAGGTGATACAACAAGTTAGCTTGCAATAATAATAATGATAATAATAATAATAATGATAATGATAACAGTAATAGCTGATTCAGTTATTATGCACCTTTTCTCCATATTTTTGGCTTCAGTTCATGCCTCTAAGATTCTGCCTTGAGTTTCTGTCCCAGTTTCCCTGACTGATGGACTGTAATATGTAAATCAAATAAACCTATTTCTTCCCAAGTCACTTTTGGTCAGTGTTTCAAATCAGCAACAAAGAAGCAAACCAGAAGCAGTAAACAGGGCTACAAAAAATAAAAATTTCTATCTAGAAAATTTGTTCTTGATATTAAAAGTATAGCTTTTATTTTAAACAAAGTATTCCTATGGAAATCATAAACATTTAAATCTAAAATCGATAAAAGATAGCAGATATTTAGTAATCTAATATAATAAAAATGACTTTTGCTCAAGGGTATCATTGGAGGTAAAAGCCCTAAAATTTTCTATTATGGTTAAGCATGAACTCTTTAGTACAGATGGAATCCATGGGCCCACCTTTTTGAGGCATTGTGAAATATTGCTGAAGGTATCACTTAAAGTGTAAAAGTTCTCCTTTTAGCTGATAATAAAATACAGTTCATAATACAGTATATTATGTCTTAAAATGTTCACATTTTATTGTTTATACTATTTTGACAGGATTTCACTTCGGATGGTTCATATTTAAAACATTAACAGTGCATATGATCATTAATTCAGTAGATACACTGAAAACATAAGTTAATGTGGAATGTCACAGTCACACAAGCTCCAGCTTCTGTTTCTTATCTCATAGCCACTACCAATGCTTCTACATAGGACTTGCTATGTTTTTGAACTATGTCAAACTGCACATTGTGGTCACATAAAGTATTTGAACAACTTAGCATCAGCAATATATCTTTTTATATCTACCAGTTAATGAGTACAAAATGGGAAAGAACAGCATCTATAATGTTAGTTTATAGGAGAGACTATAATAAAAACTGGAATTCTAATAGAGATGATTACTTTGACTGTAAATTTGAAAACATCTTAAAATCATAACAACTTTTCTTGACTTATTTAAATTTAATTTTAAAGAACCTGTATCAATTACATAATCTGTTTTGATTGGTTGAAGACTATTTGTCTTTAATTTTAGTGAAATAAAAGTAGCAGAGTTTGGCTCTCCTCGTTTTTGTCATTTAGCTTACAGACTATTTGAAGTTGACAGACTGTTCTTTCAGAGCTGACAACAACAGCTGTGTAGAGATGTGAAGTATTTGTTCAGATTTCAAAAGGCTAATCCTAAGATACTACAAGCTGTAACAGCATGGAGAACTAAAATAGCACATTCCCTGTGGAATGTCACAGGAAAAAGGGGTCTCCATGTACTAAGAGCTTGTCAACTCTCAGGTTTGCACAGTCGTTCTTTAGACTCAGGTTATCTCCAAAGTAGTGCACCAGCGCTGTCTTCCACATGAATGAACTTCTCTATCTTGCCTGTCATTTTTTGTTTGTTTGTTTAGTTGGTTGGATTTCATTTGCTGTTGTTATTTATATAATCATTATTTATTTTCCAAAATAAGAACTTCTTAGATTCAAACCAACTTCTCACCTTCCTCATTTGATTGTTGAGTTTTCTTCTCATTCTACCTGCTCACTGGATCCTCATTGCTTCCACAAACAGAGGGAGCAGACCACAGATATTCTTACAATCTGCGGCTAAATCACCTTCCTTGAAATCACTAAGAGGATCAAGTTTCCATGCCAGCTGAAAGACCTCATGGCTTCCCAACCAACATCAAGGACACCTTAGAACTCCTTAAAGTCATAGAGTCTAAACTGGCATGACTGTTCTGTGTCTATAGTTCGTCTGCCAGCATCAGTGCTTAATATCTGACTTTGTGGCCATGAGAAAGATCAATCATAAAAGTACCAAGATAATTCCAGGTAAGACAAGTAACAGCATTATTGCCTCTTTCTGGAAGGTACACATTTTATATAGTTAATGACTATTCTTTGTATTTCAACAGTTTTAATAGATTTAAAGCACTGTTCCCTCTTCACAATTCACTTAACTCCCTTTAGAAAAGTTAACTATATTATCCTACACACAACTTACTGTTTTGTATTTGTTTTATTAAATTGTATGTGATCGTCATCTGTTTTTCACTTAGACAAGGGAAAAATATACATAGGAAATAAGTCAGGTTATCATAATTTTTCTGTGATATGAGTTTTTGTGCCTATTTGTAAGACAGCCCTCCCAAATTGACTCTTAGAACTTGCAAACGCATTCCTAAAATAGGAACATACAGAATCATTATAGAGGATTCAGTACCTTCCCTATACACTGGCAATGAACACACAGAAAGAAATCAGTAAAATGATAAAACCTTGGAAACAAGCCTAAAAAGGAAAGAAAATCATTGTACAGTAAAAATTTAAAAGACATTGCAGAAATACTAAGACTGGGAATGAGTGCCTGTGCTGCTGCACTGGCAGAGTCATGTTGGGAAAACGGCTATATCATACAAGGAATTTACAGGTTCGCTGTAAGCCCCAGCAAAGTTCCAACGGCATCGCTCACAAAATATGTAAAACAGGCACAAAATTCATGGAGAAGCACAAAAGACCTGAAACGAACAGAGCAATCCTTACCCAGGTCATCATGCTAAAAGTATGAAAATGAATGGAGTTCCTTTCCAGAGCCAGAGTAACCAATATAGTATAGTATGGGCACAAATAGACAGAAAACTTATGAATCAGAACACAGTACTCTTAAAATGACTCAGACATCTACAGAAATGTGAACATTAATAAAGTAGACAAACACATGATAGAGGAGAGATAATCTTTTCAACAAATATATCAGAGATAATTATTCATCCAGAGACAAGACATAGAAATTAGGACCCTAAACCCCAATCTGAACAATATCAAGTGAAAACAGATCAAGTTACTGTATATAATATATACCATCTAATGCCTAGAAACAGCTCTGGCAAAAACTATCAAGATCTACAAGATATCTATGTTCCTAAAATAAATACTAGTCCTCTATGAACTGATAGCTATCACTTTTCTGTTTCTTTCCAACTTCATTAGTAGAAATTTTCTGCGTAAACTCATTTTAGCTAGCAGTCTATTGTTCTGCTAGCTAGGGTCTGTGATGATGCCCGTGTCATGCCCATGTTAGCACAGGGGTCATTGGAACCGTGCTGTGCTTAGTTAGACACACCCTTCTTTGGCTCTGCTGGCCCTGCCTCCCTGTGGACACTGCAGTTGGAGAACTGGATCCACCCTTCAGAGAGAGCTACCCACTCCACCTCTCTCCACTCTCTCTTCCACCGCTCTGCCCTCCTCCCATGCTCCTGCAGCGCTGGGGAAAGACTGCCCCACCACTCACCACAGACATGCACATCACTTGAGCAACACACTCGAGCTAACCCTGCTGTAGGTGGGGATGCTGGTGGCCGGACCTGAGGGTGAGAGAACAGCAGAGCTGATCCTGCCCCCTTTCTCTGCTATATGGTGGCATAGGTGAGGAAAAGATGCCCTTGCCACTCTGTCCTTTGCCACGTTTGACAGGCCATGTGAGAGCTGACCCTGTTGTCTGAGGGCAGGAGAGATGATAGTCCCTCTTGCCCCAAGCAGCAGTCTGGGAGATGTGCCCTGCACTTCACCTGGGCAGAACAGTAGAGCTAGCCCTAGTGTCCACAGAGAGGCAGGGCCAGCAGAGCCAAAGAAGGGTGTGAATATGAGTGAGCTGGATCTGAAAACCTGAGAGTAGGAAAAACAGTCTCTGTTCTTTGGTGTAGGCTACATTGCGAGCCAGCTGAGGCTGTACTGGACAGCCTGCCAGCCTAGTGATGATGAGGCAGGCCCACTAAACCAGCTACCACCCCCAAACCCAGAACCAAGGTTGTGGGTTGTCTCACCACAACATCTGCCTCATATAGGAACTGTTGGAGTATGTGAAGGGAAGGAACCTCCAGCCCCAAGCCAGTAGGATTTCCAACAACAGGATATCCAAGAGATGCCTCACTGAGAGACCATTATTGATAGTGTAGGAGAAGCCAGAGGCCTGGAGCCACATCAATGACTTCCAGCAGTGAACACTTGCAAATAAAAACAAAGGGACTAAAGGGTAAACTGTGTGACTCAAAGGGGCACACTACAGCTTCTGTGACACAACTAGACTCTTTCTTCTTCTTTTCTTCCTTCCTTCCTTCCTTTCTTTTTCTTTGTTTTGTTTAGTTTTGGGTTTTTAAAATTTTGTTTTGTTTTGAAGGGGGGTTGCAAAGAGGGCAGAAGTGAGAGGAAATGTGGAATCAGAAAGAATGATGTGAAATCCACAAACAATACAATTTTAATTTACATATTTCTGTTTAGTGATATGTTTCAGTTTACTTTATATGTTAATGTTTATGTACTTTAATATATTTGGTGCTGGAGAGATGTTAAAACAATATTAGCTTAATTTTCTATGTATTATAATTTGTCAAATCTTCACATTTTTCTACCATTTCAGTTTTTTCAAATTGTTTGATGGGCTTCTTACAAGGATTTGTTTGTGTTTAATTGTGTGTGTGTGTGTATGTGTGTGTGTGAACTCACATATGTATGGGAAATATGTATGATCTGGAAAGACCATAGAGTTGGATCAGCTGGAGCTAGAGTTAAAGACAGTTGTGGGTAACATGGTGTTATGCTGGGGATAGAACTTCCATCTCCTGTTTCAGCAGGGGTGTTTGCTATTGATCCATTCTCTACGCCCTGCTCTTCATCTCAATGCTAATTTGTTGTTGACTCTGTATAGACCAATATAAAATTTATGAAGTATATGTTTTGTTTACAGGTGAATTCTAATTTTGTCTTTGCTCATACTCTAATAGTGTCTGTTACTTTACTTCCAGTTTATTTTTACTTATTGTTTAAGTATACATGTGTATGTGTGTAAAGTAAAAATACTATGACCCATGAAAGCAAATTAAATGGCAACTTTCAGAGTCAGTTCTAGCCTGCTATCATGAAGGATGTATGGTTTTAATTCAGGTCATCTGACTTGGCCTTTGCCCCCACTGAGCTATCCAAATGGATGATATCCACTATTTTATATGCCCTTTATCATAGCTGTGTTGATATTGTTTTCCAGTCTATAACTTCCTTTTTATCCTGTGTTTTGGAATATATGTTAATAAGCATGGGTTCTCAAATCTAATGCTTCTGAATATAGATAAAATATGGATGTACATATTTATATATGAGCACTTTGATATTAATTCTGATTAAATTATATTGATTTTGAGAAGATGAAGATATTCTCTTCATGTTTCCTGCTACTTTCAGATGTCTTACATTCTTGCATCCCCTTCCTTGTTCTTTTTGCTTCCTTTCCATGCTTCCTTCTTTATTCAGTATATCCCTAATAAGCAGCATTGGTTAGAGTAGTCTGTTTTAATTTTAGTGATGTGCTTTGCTTATCTGTCATATATAAATATTTCTTCTGTGTGTATATTTCTTTAACAACTTTTCAATAATTTATTTTAAATAACTTGTACTTTTTACACATAACATATTATTTTGACATGGTTAATATCCATTATTAACTTGATTGAATCCAGCATCCACCTGCAAGACGTGGCTGTGCTTTGATAACATTTCTTAATGTGGACAGATTTCTAGACTGAGATCCTGGTCTGTAAATGGAGAAAAATGCTGAAGCTTTATGCAGCTTTTCTGACATAATGTGACCAGCTGCTTCATGCTCCTTTAACCCTGACATTTCAGTAAGATGGCTTGAACTCTGAACTATGAGCCAAAATAAGTCCTTTCCCTTAATTTGCTTTTGTTATTTCATCACTGAAACTAGAATATCAACTAAAATATGTTTTCTAAAGATTCATAATAAACTATGACCCATTTTCGATTAATTCTAGTAATTATTGCTTTTTTTTCAAGTAAGTACAGTTTACAACTGCCTTTATCAAGTCATAATGACTCTGTATGGAATTTATGAGAAATGCATTGGGTGTATAGCATGATTTTTGGAAAATGCTATTCCTTTTGGTAATATTTTCTATACATTGACTCTACATTTCAAACAAATCTACTTATTAAAAACATATTTCAGAGGTACAAGGGGGTGACCGCAGAGGGAACAGGCCTAAGTCAGAGACCCCTGTGGTACCAGACCCAAGATATAGGCCCAACACAGTGACCTCCATGGGAGGGTCCCAAGCCAGGGATATATGCAGGAACAGGCTCAAGGCAAATAACCTCCACAGGAGCAGGTACAAGGGAATGACCACTGAGGGAACAGGTTCAAGTGAGAGAGAGAGAGAGAGAGAGAGAGAGAGAGAGAGAGAGAGAGAGAGAGAGAGAGAGAGAGAAATCTTAGAATCTGGGTGCAAGTCAGGGACTTTTGAGGGAGCAGCCCCAAGCCAGAGACCTCTCTGTGACTGGCTCAAGCCAGTGACCTCTGCAGGAGCAGAACCAAGCCAGGGACATCTGCGGGATCAAGCCTTAACAAGTAACCTCTGATGGAGCATGGCAAAAACAGCAACTTCAGTGGGAGAAGTCCCGAGCAAGCAATCTCTGTAGGAGTAGGCCCTAATGATCTCTGGGATTGCAGAGCAACACCTTGGAGTGATGAGCAACTTCTGGGAACACTGAGTTACCCCCAGGTTACTGGAACCATGACTCTGACTACAACACGAGGAGCAAACACCTGAGTCTTGTATCCTCTGGTACCTGGAAGATTGATCACCATACCCACAGACAGCCACAACTACATGAATCAGAGAAAACGAGGGGTAGACAAGATAAGAAAACACTCAACATCACAAAGAGCAACACGACAACAAATAAAACTAGTAGCTACAATAGCAAGACTTGAATCCCCCCAAATATAGATGAAGCAGAAGAATATGACCTAAAAATAATTTTAGGAGAATGTTTGAGACCATTAAAGAGGAAGTGAAAAATTCCCTCAAAATAATGGAGAAAATGACAAACATAAAATTGTAAGAAATCAACAAGTTATTGAAAAAAAAAGAGCAATCACACAGATGGAGGAAACAATTCAAGACTTGAAAACGGAAATAGAGACAATTAGAGAAACATGAAATGAGGGAGTCCTGTAAGTGGGAATATGAGAAATCAACCAGGAACCACAAATGCAAGCATAAACAGCAAAATACAAGAGATGGGAGGGAATATTTCAAGCACTGAAGATACACTAGAGGAAATAGACTCCTCTGTCAAAGAAAACATTAAATTAAAGAAAAGCTTAACACAAAATATCCAGGAAATATGGGACACCACAAAAAGACCAAATTTAAGAATAATAGAGTTAAAAGAAAGAAAAGAAGTTCAAATCAAATGCACAGAAAATGTATTCAACAAAACCATAGGGGGGGAAAAAAACCTTTTCCAATCTAAAGAAAGATATGCAAAAGTAATGAACAGAAGCTTGCAGAACACCAAACAGACTGGATCCAAAATAATGTCTCCTTGCCACATAATAATCAAAACATTAACATATAGAATACAGAAAAAATATTAAGAGCTGCAAAGAAAAAAGGCCAAGTA
Organism: Alexandromys fortis; assembly: GCF_014885135.2. NCBI lineage: Eukaryota > Metazoa > Chordata > Mammalia > Rodentia > Cricetidae > Alexandromys > Alexandromys fortis. The sequence goes on from NW_026068008.1 coordinate 5,933,239, forward strand.
ACATATGAAGGCAAACCTATCAGTATTACACCTGACTTCTCAATGGAAACAATGAAAGCAGGAAAATCCTGGTTTATGCAGACAGTAAGAAACAAAGTTGCCAGCATAAACTACTCTATACAGCAAAACTTTCAATCACCATAGATGGACAAAACAAGATATTCCATGACAAAACCAGATTTAATCAATACCTAGCCACAAACCCAGTCCTACGCAAAGTACTAGAAGGAATAATCCAACTCAAGAAAGTTAGTAACATCCCCCAAAATACAGACAATAGAGGATCTCTCAGCAGCAAATCTCAAAGAAGGGAAACACACACACAATAACATCATCAACACCCAAAGCTAAAATGACAGGAGCTCATTCAGAGGGACTAGTGTGGTGCTATGTTTGTTCCTTCTAAATGTGGTTGACAGTTGGAGCAGACTGAGGGGTCACTGATAGTGACACTGGGATTTATCTCTACTACATGTACTAGCTTTTTGGGATCCTATTCTCTTTGGATGTATACCTTGCTCAGCCTAGATATAGTAGGGAGGGCCTTGAACCTTCCAAAAAGCAAAGTGCCTTATGTTCTCCGAGATTTAGGGGGGGTAGGGGGGGAGGGTATGTGGAGGGAAAGGGAGGGAGTAGGAATTTGGATTGGTATTTTTTAATAAATAAATAAGTAAATGAATAAAATAACAGGAGCTAACAATTACTGGTCATTAATACTTTTTAATATAAATATTCTTAACTCACCTATAAAAAGATAAAGGTTAATGGATTGGATACAAAAATAGAATCCATCCTTCTGCTGCATACAGGAATCCCAGCTCAACCTCAAAGACAGACATTACCTCAGAGCAAAGGTCGGGGAATTTTTTCCAGTCAAATGAACATAACAAACAAGCTGGTATAATTAGCTAATATCTAACAAAATAGACTTTTAAACTAAAATCAATCAAAAGAGACAAAGAAAGACATTTCATATTAGTCACAGGAAAAATCCATCAAGAGGAAATCTCAATACTGGAGGCCTATGGACCAAATACAAGGGCCCTCTCATATGTAAAAGACACACTACTAAAAGTTAAACAGCACATTAAACCCCACACACTAATAGTGGGATGATTCCACACCCCACTCTCACAACTAGACAGGTCTGTCAGACAGAAAGTTAACAGAGGAAAAAAGGAAGGAATAAATATTATGGCTCAAATGGACTTAACAGACATATATAGAACATTCCATTCAAACATCAAAAATATACCTTCTTCTGAGCTTTTTTTTTTTGGAACTTTCTAAAACAGTGACCACATACTAGGTAACAAAGCAAACCTCAATAGACACAAAACAATTGAAATAAGACCATGTATCTTATGAGAGCACCATGGCTTAAAATTAGATTTCAACAGAAACACTAATCTCAGAAAACCTACACACAGATAGAAATTAAACAATGCTCACCTGAATCATCAATGGCTCAAGGAAGAAATAAGGGAAAAATTAAAGACTTCCTAAAATTCAATGAAAATGACCACACAACATACTCAAATTTATGACATACAATGAAAGCAGTGTTAGGAAGAAAGTTCATAGCACTAACTGGATGCATAAAGAAGCTAGAAAAATCCCACACTAGTGAGTCAACAGAACATCTGCAAACTCTAGAAGAAAAAGATACAAACTCACACAGAAGTACAAACAAAAAGAAATAATCAAATTGAGAGTTGAAATCAAGAAGATAGAAACAAAGAAAACAATACAAAGAATCAATAATACAAAGAGTTGGTTCTTTGAGAAAATCAACAAAATAGACAAACCTTTACCCAAACTAACCAAAAGGCAGAGAGAGAATATCCAAATTGACAAATTCAGAAATATAAAGGGGGACATAATAACAGACATGAAACAAATCCAGAGAATCACTAGGTCATATTTTGAAAGTCTGTACTCCACAAATTTGGAAAACCTAATGGTAGTGTACAATTATCTGAATAAGTAACACTTACCAAAATTAAATCAACACCAGATAAGCAAGTTAAATAGACCTATAACTGCTAAAGAAATAGAAAGAACCACCAAATTCTCCCAACCAAAAAAAAAAAAAAAAAAAAAAAAAAAAAAAAAAAAAAA
>NW_026068008.1:5936649-5956319 GCF_014885135.2 Alexandromys fortis
AAAAAAGAATGGAAAAAAAGAAAAAAAAAAAAAAAGAAAAAAAGAAAAAAAAAGAAAAAAGAAAAAAGAAAAAAAAAACTTTAAATTGCTGAGGAAAAAAATGAAGAGGACACCAGAAAATGGAAATATCTCCCATGTTCTTGAGTAGGTAGAATTAACATAGCAAAAATGCCAATCTTACCAAAAGCAATATACAGATTCAATGCAATGCCAATCAAAGTCCCAGCAAAATTCTTCACAAACCTTAAAAGAACAATACTCAACTTCGTAAGGAAGAGCAAAATTTCCAGGATAGTCAAAATAATTCTGTACAATAAAGGAACTTCTAGGGGCAACTGAATCCCTGACTTCAAACTCTACTGCAGAGGTACAGTACTGAAAACAGTCTGGTATTGGCATAAAAACAAACAGGAAGACAAATGGAATTGAATAGAAGAATAAAAATAGATCCATATTTATCACCATGCACAAAACATATGTCCAAATGGATCAAAGACCTCAACATAAAGCCAACCACACTGAACCTCATAGAAGAGAACATAAGAAGTACACTTGAACACATTGGCACAGGAGACCACTTCCTAAATGTAACCATAGTAGACTAGACCCTGAGAGAAAAAAATAATAAATGAGAACTCATGAAACTGAGAAACTTCTGTAAAGCAAAGGACATGGTCAACAATATAAAATGGCCGCTTACAGAATGGGAAAAATCTTCACAAATCCCAAATCAGACAGAGGAATGATTTCCAAAATATACAAAGAACTCAAGAAATTGGTCATCAAAAGAACAAACAATCCAATTTTTTTAAAAAATTGGGGTACAGACCTAAACAGATAATTCTCAGCAGAGGAATCTAAAATGGCAGAAAGACACTTGAGGAAATGCTCAATACCGTTAGCCACCGGAGAAATGAAAATTAAAAAAAAAAAAATCTGAGATTCCATATTACACCTGTAAGAATGGCCAAGATCAAAAACACTGATGACAACTTATGCTGGAGAGGTTGTGGGGTAAAGAGAACAATCATGCATTGCTGGTGGGAGTGCAAACTGGTACAGCTGCTTTGTATATCAATATGGCAATATCTTAAAGAATTAAGAAACAACCTGGTGTGGGAGATCCTTTTGTCTATGTGTTGCTTTTATTGGTTAATAAATAAAGAAACTTGCTGGCCTGATATTGTAGAACAGAGTTATGAGGGAAAACTAAATTGAATTCTAAAAGGCAGAAGGTGAAGTCAGAAAGTAACCATGTAGCCATGCCAGAGACAGATGCTGGAACTATAGCCAATAAGCCATATCCATGTGGCAGTACACTTATTAATAGAAATGGGTTAATATTAGTGTAAGGATTAGCCAATAAGAAGTTAGAGCTAATAGGCCAAGAAGCAGGCTCCCACCTCCCTACAGCAACAACCTACATCAAGACCCAGCAATACCACTTTTGGGTATATACCCAAAGGATGATCAATCATGCCACAAGGACATATGCTCAACTATGTCAAATCAACACTATTTGTCATAGACAGAACCTAGAAGCAACCTAAATGCTCCTCTACCAAAAAATAGATAAGGAAAATGTGGTACATTTACAAAATAGAGTACTACAGAGCAGAAAAAAAAGTAATGACATCTTGAAATTTGCAGGCAAATGGATGTATCTAGAAAACACCATATTGAGTGAGGTAACCCAGACCCAGAAAGACATGTACCATATGTACTCACTCATAAGTGGCTTTTGACATAAAGAAAAAAAAAAACCAGCCTACAATTCACAGTCTCAGAGAACCTAGACAATTAAGAGGACCCTAAGAGAGACATACATGGATCCAATATACATGGGAAGTAGAAAAAGGCAGGTTCTCCTGAGTAAATTGGAAGCCTAGGGACCATGGAAGTAGGTATAAGGTAAGGGGAGACAGAGGAAGGGAGGGGAATGGAGAAAAATATATAGCTCAATAACAACAATTAAAAAATGAAAACATATTCACTATTGTTTCATAATTTTCAGTGAAGAATTTTGAAGATTTTATCCACCTATATGTTGTATTGCATCAATTTTAAATAGCAGTTTTATATATTTAGAAATGACAATCTTTGATTTTGTGTTTTTGTTTCCTAATATGGAGAGAAAAGTAAACAGAATGTGCATATTAGTCTTCTTAAAGCCAATTTGTTAAATTTTTACATTTTATTAATATATTATCTATCTCTATATATAATATAGATATAATAGCTATTATATGAGGACTTTCTTATTCTTTGCTAAGAAAAATAGTTTCATTTACAGTTAATCTATTAACACAATTATAAATTTGAAAATATTGCCTGAGGCAAGTCATGTGGAATCATGTAAAATACCTTAAAATTGTTTTAAATTTTAATGTGGGTCAGCATCCCTAAGGGTTTGTTGAAGTGTAGAAATTGCATCAAATTACCATGAACTGATGAGCCTGACAAGTGTCACATGATGCTTCCAGCTGCAGTCTAAGAAAAGTAATAGGAGACATTCTGGCTTCAGTAAAATACAGAAATCTCTAACATTTCAGTTTTTACTTCATTTTTGATTGCCTGTGCTAAAATATAGGTATATTTTTGAACCCTAGAGAAGTATGTAAAAAAGGTTGAATATTGGAATATTTTTTAATTTAGCATTGGAATTTTTAGCACAGGTATTCTGTTTTAGTATAATTTGCATGCACAAGATCACCAACTTACCAGATCAATTTTCTCCAGAGTTACAAGGAATTCCAGAACCAGGTTAATGCTAAAAACCATGGATGTGCCACTGCATTCCTGCCCACCACCATGCAAGACAAGAATGTTAAACAAAGTTTTAGGGGTGGATCAAAATAGTTTGTCATTTTTCATTTGAAATGTGTAATTATAACTGGGTGAAATGTTGTCATAGTCACCTTCAGTTGTCAAACTGACATAACATACCTGAGAAGAATTGCCTCGATCAGGTTTGCCTGTCCGATGTGTGTGAAGATTTTTCATAACTGTTAATTGATGTGAAAAGGACTCCTCCACTGTTGGAGATCCCAGTCCTAGGCAGGTGGGCCTGAGGTGTATAGAAAACTAGCTGAGGAGGCCAACTGGAACCTATCGGTAAATAGCTTTATTCTATAGTTTCTATTTCTGATTTTTAAGCTTTGAGTTCTTTCGTTGCCTTCCCTCCCTCTATGATAGAGTATAATCAGTAAGAAGAAATAAATCATTTCTGCCTGAAGTTGTTTTGGTCAGAGTGTTTTATCACCACAACAGAAAGCAAATTGGAACAAATATAATTCTTGTATAAACATTTATATAAAGTCAAGAGTCACAATTACCTGCGAGGCAAAAAATCTTAGAGTTCATCGAGGTTTAAACTGAACAAGTTAATCCCATAACTCAGACAATGTCTCACTGGCTTATTTTATTGTGTTTCATCAACCTGAAAATTCATTAAAATCACACTGCATGCAGCCTATTGGTTGTACACAAGCTGTTGACTGTTTCCTAATGCAAATCATCAGAATCAAGACCAGATAAAATAGAAGTTTTGCCTAATTTTCCCCTTGAGATTGGATAGTGTAATTGGCCAATTTATCACAAAAATCAGGAGATTCTATTGACTAAAGCAAACAAACCGGGACTATATTTCTTTTTAAAAGAGATGGAAAGGGATTAATTTTTATGTCATCAAGTCTGTGTATTGACAAAAAGGCTAGAATTACTTTGTTGCTTTATGAAAGGAGGCTAATTAATTTTTAGTCTTCTCACTAGAGGATAGTTGTTAATTTCTTGCTAAATTATTCTGCCTACAAAAGTAGTAAATCATTAAGATAGCAAATAGCCAACAATGGAAAACAGAAAGTCCACTTTGTTTACTGGATTAAAGAAAACATATGCTAAACCTCATTAGATTATTATATATTTTGGCAACTAATAAAGAAGAAAATAAAAATAATGCTGCTGTCATGAATGTGTTTTAGAACAAAGGGTGTCTCCTTTGGTCTGGATTAGCTGGCATCAGTGTTCTAAGTGAAACTACTTTTTGGATAAATGAGAAGTGAGACTTATCTATAACAACATAATGTGAGCCTCCTCAGCCTAATAAGCAAATTAACTCACTTTCTTCAAAACCCTCTGATGCCTAGGAAAATCTTCCAGGCAAAGTACATGCACACAGTTCAAACATGAGCTAGGTAGGAGTATAATAAGAAGCTAAGCTCTGGCTTAAGGGCCTGATTCTCTACATGGGGGAGAGGTAGAAAGGAGGCGGAGGGAGGGAACAGGAGAAAGAGTGGAAACTGTGGTTGCTATGTAAAATAAATTAAAAAGTTAAAATAAAATCATAAGAAAATAAATTAAAATTAAAAACATGGCTCAGATTTTCTATGGCATTCATTCCAAGTTATAATAGGATGGTTTAACACATTCATGACTTTATGGTTTATTAGTGATATTACACACGTACGATTGAGTTAAAGTTTTAGTCTTAAAGCATAAATATAAAAATTTAGAACTCAGTTCAGTGCTAGCATTGTAAGCTTCTTTAACCTTTTATGGGCTTCAGCATATTTTAGGGTACACTGTCTAGGCTATACACATTGGACTGATGAACTTGGTAAATTGTTTTAAAAGTCTAAGGAAAAGCGAGAAGCATATGGAGACCCACATTAGTTGTTCTGGAACCGAGCTGGCATTTCTCCATGGATAGTATACACAGATAAGATTGCACATAAGTACATATACACATGCATACACATATGCACATATGTCATATATATATATATATACATATATATAACAGAATTATACTCAAGAACTAATGGAATATTAATATTTGCAAATTCATGATAACCATTTCATAATCATCAATTCTGAACATCCAGGAAATTGTCTCTCTTTTGGTGAACTATGGACCATTGTTATAGAGGTATATACCTCTTGAATTTTGGACATGAGATTAACAATGTTCCCATGTTTCTTTTCTAGCACTTGTAAAGGGAAAACATGATAAACATTTGTGTTAACATTGTTCTTGATTTAAAAAAAAAAACTGATAACTCTGTGTTCTTAATACTCTTTAAACAATTTGGATGAATTAACTGCAGATCTTAAGAAAAATAACAATAGTAACAAAAATCACTGTAGAAATCTATAAAATACAGAAAGATTTTCTTCTACTGATATATAATCATATATTATCATATTGAAATTAGAGCTTGCTCATTGATAGGCAAGTGCTCCACCACTAAACTACATGCCGCCTAGCTCTCTTTTAAATTTTTGTTTTGAGTCAAGGTCTTACAAAGTTCACCTGAATAGCATTAAACTCAGTGTGTATTTTAGGCTGTCTGCAAAGTTGCAGGTATCTGCTTCAGCTCCTGGAGTAAGTAGAAAAACAAATCTGAGACTGTGTTGCTGCAATGATACCTTTAAAGGAGAAGGATTTATTCTCACGTTTCTTCTTCTTGCCTCTGCTTTTGCTACAAGAAATTAAATCATAATCTATCTATGTCTGAAAATCATCCCATACCTTTTCTTTGTAGAAATAAACAAAGTTTTAAATGAAATGACCGGGTTTGCTTTCCAAGGTGATTGAGATTGTCCCAGGCACACAGTGATCTACAGTTGTCTTTTGTTAGCCCACCATCTTTTCTAGAAACTTTCACTTATTTGAAATAATATTTATTATTTATTTTTCTTAACCCCAAGTGGTGTAACTATGAAATATTAATGAATTAAAATAGTACCATTTGTTAGCAGTAACAGATTTAAGTTTTCTGGGAGTCTTCCATTTAAATAAGCCAGGCTGTTGCCTTACACTAGAACTTTTCATCATTGAGTCTTTGCCTTGATTATTATAAAAGAATATGAACACTAAACTCTACCTAACCTTGCCTTCTTACAATAACCAATGACTTTATTTGATGAAAACTCTCTTAGTAGAAGGAAAAAATCATGGAAATGATTTTGCATTTTGGGTTTTGAAATGCACAAAATATAGTTTGATGATCTTCTCAGAGTATGAAATATCATCTCCTTATAAACTAGGTAGAATTAAATATGGCATGCATACTTATCAATAACTATTATTTGGTAAAATGAAAATTATTTGCTTTTGTTATACTATATTAATTTTGAAATTACGATAAATCTCAATTGGCTATGCTAATATTTTCTAGTAATTAAAAAATGAATAAGCATTTATAGTACCATATATATTAATTATTTGTTATGAAAATATGATATGTATGTAATATACCTTCAAACTCTAGAATACTGGCTATTTAGATAAATCCTGAAGTAAATTTGATTTACTTCACAGAACAATTAATTTTTACAAGTTCAAATTCATACTTTTTAATGTTAACAGAGCAATGCATATTTCATTTCAACTTTTGAAACTATAACACAGTTTGCATAGAGCTTTCTGTATGCATAGAAACAACCCCAAAATGATAGGAATAAGAAAAATCCACTCTATGCTTTTTATACCTTATTTTTGTGTCTCTATTGTGCTAACAAACAAACAATTCTTACACCTTGAGTGAGAACATGGAAATATGTATACATCGCCTTCTAACCACCTTGTACCTTACAAAAGTAATGGAAGAACATCTTCCTGGTATTCAATGGAATTGCTAAAATAGACATGTCAAGGTGATTTTCTTTCATTTGCTCATTCTTTTCTGAAAGAAGTACAAGAATGTCAGCAGAAGCAGTAGCTGTCTGGGCTAGTACACATCACTAAATCTGATAATGTCACTGAATCTTTGACATCCTCAGGAAGAGCGTTGTGGGTGAAGGTTACCCTCAGGTGATTTTGATCAGAGCTCCCTGAGCCACACACGGGATGAGGGCATATGTTAAGCAGCTCCCTTGTTTTCTCTTCTTTGGGGCTGCCACCAAGTGAATATCTCTGCTCAGGCAGACCTTTTCATGATAAAGTTCTGCCCTGCCACTGGCCCAGAAACAATGGAGTCAGCAGACATCGATGGGAATGTGTTAAATCCTGAGCAAAATAAATCATCTTTCTTTTAAGCTGTTTATGTCAGATATTTGTCACAGAAAGTGAGTGTGACTAACTCAGTACTACAAGGATGATAGCTTTAACTGAGAAAACTTGGAAGTCACTACAGGGGTGTGTGAATATATACCCTAAAGGGTGCACGTGTGTGTGTGTGTGTGTGTGTGTGTGTGTGTGTGTGTGTGTGTAAACTTTTAGGTCTGATCTCTAGAAATTTTGATTTTAAAATTACTGCTAAAGCAAATTATCACCCCCAAACTCCTCAGCATCAAGTTCTATTTTATGTCAACATTACCACTGACGGACACTGAACACCACCAACTATACACATCTATCTGAGAGAGCTAGATATTGTGTGCTTTCCCCTAAAAACTCCCTTTTCTTTGCCATCCTCTGGCCAGTGAAGATGCAAGAATATTGCTAAGGCAATGAGCCTGAAAGTGTAGGAACAACATGAAGAAATATGTTCTCAGAAAACACTGTGTAAATTCATTTTAAATGAAATGAAATTAGGAAGCATCAGTTGTCATTTCATTTCATGCGACTCTTCTACCATATCGCCAAATTCTGTACCACACAAGTACTCCTAATTTTAGAAAACATGGGCTTGCAAAGGATAAGAAGTACAAATTGGATATTGTCATTTCTTATCTGATTATCAGCGCTTTGTATCGACTGATAATTTTTCCACAAATTTAGTCACACCCTTGGGAAGGCAACTAAGGCAGAAATATGTAGTAGATAACCACTAATTGATTGCTCAGTGCTTTTTATCTTCATTGGAGGAGGGTCTTATATTGTCTACATGTATTAAATGCAAAACACAGATGCTTAGTTGGAGATAATGAGACAATGTGGGAATCTGTGTGATTCACATGCTGACTGATGCATATGAACTACAGAAGGATCTGTGCTTCCTATGAGAACAAGTATCTTAGTGGCTCAGGGTCTGCAGTGTGAGGATCACTGAGTGCAGATGGGGCCCTTAGCAGAGGATAAAATGAGAGCTTCATTGATATTTTAAGTGATTCTAATTTGGCAGATGATGAATAAAAATATGTGATTCATCTACTTGTCAAAGTTTTGAGTATACTGACAACTCGGGAATTGAATTGATTGCCATATATTTACAGATTACTATAAAATACCATAAAAATCTATAATCTAATGCTTCCTTATATATCTAATAACTTTCTTTTTATTTATTCTTTTTATCTTTTACATCATGCATATTGATCCCATCTATTTTCCTGTCCTTTTATTTTTTGCCCCCAACCTTTGCAACACCCATCCAAGATAAAATAGCATTTACAAAAAATGGAAAATTCTTATTATGGAAGATGTAATATAACACAGTAGGTCATACATGAACCAAAGGCTCATTTATCTTTAATTGCAAGTATTACTTGCAAAGAATTGTTGTAATAAGAGCGGTGGGGCTGCGTCCCCAGCACCCCGGCCACCTGCCCGCTTGTCTAGCTTATGCCCCGAAATAACAACACACAAACTGTATTCTTTTAAACACTGCTTGACCCATTTCTATCTAGCTTCTTCTAGGCTAATTCTCACATATTAATTTAACCCATTTCTAATCATCTGTGTAGCACCACTAGGTGCGCTTACTGGGAAGATTCTAGCCTATGTCCATCCTGGGTCGGAGCTGCCTGGGAGAGAGGAGTCTGGCGTCTCTGCTCCAGAGAGTAGAGATGTCAAGTCTGAGCTCACTTCCTCTTCCTTCCAGCATACTGTCTTGTTTACTCCTCCCACCTATGTTTTAACCTATGAGGGCCAAGCAAGTTCCTTTATTACTTAACCAATGAAATCAACAGATTGATATGACACTCCCACATCACTTCCCCTTTTTCTGTTTAAACAAAAAAAGGAAGGCTTTAACTTAACATAGCAAAATTACATATAACAAAACAGTTATCAAGTAAGAATTACAGTTACAATATTTATATCTACATTATCTTTTATCATAACAATGGAAAGCTATAACTATATCTATCTATTCTTCAACTCCATCAAAGACTCCAGAAGAATACAATATTACTTAAGCAAACAAAGAGTAAGCAACTTCCAAAACTCTAGAAATGACAGAGACATCTCACTGCCTGGACAGTCACCCAAAGTTCCTCTGTACCGTTGGGGCATCCATCTTTGGCCTACAGGCCCATAGTTTCCAGCAGACATTTCCACAAAGCAGGAAATTTCAAAGGCAGTCATTATCTGCTTGTCCTGAAGAATGTCTTGCAGATTCTTTCATGTATCAGGAACCCCGAAAGATCATCTCACCTATAGGCAAGTTCAGTAGTCCTCTCTCTGTGGGTTCTCTGTGTCCAGTTTATGCAATAGTCCAGGCAAGAGGAGTTTCTTGCCCAAATGGCTATCAAACTCCATAAGGATCCTCTTTGATGCCCATATTCTTCCTGAAGAAGATTGGTGATGCCAGGAGCAGAGTGTCTCATTGTCATGAAAAGTCCTAAGTTATTAAAACATTTAATAGCATATTCCGTAGTCTTTGAAAGATATGAAGAATGCCAATCTAACTGAAATATATATCTATATAACTAGAAATTCTAACTAACATGACTACAAACTTGACTATTATTAATGATTATCCATTAACAACCTATATACATTACATTTTTAAATGAACTACACAATTACAATACCTTAATCAAGATCAGAAATACAGATACATATAACAAAACTGACCTTAAATCTCTATCAATAAAGCAAAATCTATACTAATGCAAATTATTCATATCTATATCATATCCCCCATTAAATGTAAAAGAACATTTATAAACCATATTTGGGAACATGGGCGCAGTTTTTTTCTCTCCAAACTGCTTCCTGCTGAATGGGGGCATTGTTAATTCGGTCTTTCATGGTATAACCTGTGTGCTAGTTTCATCTCAGTTGGCAGTTGAGTGAAGCAATTTTCTGAAGATGTTTACAGCAACCCTTCAGGAGGGCGTGGTCCATCATACCATATAGGAATAGAAGAAATCCACAGACTTTCACTCTCTGTGAAAACAAAATAAGAAACTCCTTTCCAAAGCATCATGTCATTAGATCCAAATTTCAAAGCATTTTCAAAATATCTATGTTGGATTAGTTCAGCAACATTTATAAACAAATATCTTTTAGCATCTGTTGCTCCTTCCTCAGCATTCAAACAATTCAAACAGAGCATAATAGCATACAATATCAATATTCTCTGTGTATTTTCCATCTTTGTGCGCTTTATTTTAACCTCTACTTTGTTTATTTCTACTTTTATTTTTTGCTATTTGAGACAGGTTCTCTGTATCTTTGACCTGGAATAACTCTGTAGACCAGGCTGTCCTTGAACTCACAGAGATCTGTTTGTCTCTGCCTTCTGGGCACTGGGATTAAAGGCATGTGCTACCACACCTTGAAGTCACAGAGGTCAATCTCCCTCTGCCTCCCAAGTGTTGGGATTAAAGGCGTGTACTGCCACACCCAACTACTTTCTTCCTTTTTTTACTTGTAAGAACTTTTACTTTTAGCTTGCATATATTTTTAACACACTGTAAACCATTTAGAATTTTTTTTTTTTGTCTTTGAATCTCTCTTTACTATATATCTCCTTTTCTGAACACATGAGTCTTTAATTTACCAAGCAATATCAGTAGGACTAAAGCCTTGGCTTTGACGGCTGGATTCAGTCCATTCCTTAGCTTTCCAGCCTCATGGCTGAGGTACTGGCTATAGCCATGTTTATTGCCACAAGTCTATGGCGTTTCAAGGTCCCTGCCAACAAGTAAGCATTATGTCCACAGACAACACACAAGTCTTCTCTCTGTAGTCGGCCCTCCTGCCTCAAATAGTCAGTGTTTGCCTTGGCAGGATGGCCCAGAAAGCTGGCATTTTAAAACAACACAGGTTTTTTTTTTTCTTACTGCTGAGTCAGGAAAGTTTCAAAATGGAGGACATACCATTTTGTGCTAGCTCTGGGGCTGCCAGGTAGGAGTGGCACTCAGCACTTTAATTCTGAGACTGAGCATGCAGCACAGAAATTCTTTTCATCCAAGTTACATCCAAATCTGACATGCAGAGCACTGCACAGTCTGAAAACACGTCTCTGTATGGCGGCAGAAATCCGCCATGCTCTCCCGCCTGCCTAAGCCTGATTCGGCCTTCTGCCCAGGTGCAGGCGGGAGCGCTGAGCCATCAGCATGTCTCAGAGCACTCTCCTTCCAATGCCAAGTGGGAACACAAACATCCAGTCCCATAAAAGCCATTGAAATGCTTTAAAGCCAGAGTTCATGCTGACAGCACAGACCCAGGAAGCCGCACTTTAAAATGATGCAACTTTTTTTTCTGCTGCTGTATCTGAATCAGGAAAACTCTCTACAGCACATTACCAACAAACAGCAAAAAATCTGTGTTAAACTCTCTCTCCCTTATTTTTAAGCCTTCTCAGGTTTTTAAGTGGATTTAGTCCATCACGTCTGGGCGCCAATCTGTTGTAATATGAGCGGCAGGGCTGCATCCCCAGGACCCCAGCCATCTGCCCACTTGGCTAGCTTATGCCCCGAAATAAGAACACACAAACTGTATTCTTTTAAACACTGCTTGGCCCATTTCTATCTAGCTTATTCTAGGCTAATTCTCACATATTAATTTAGCCCATTTCTAATCATCTGTGTAGCGCCGCCAGGTGTGCTTACCGGGAAGATTCTAGCCTACATCCATCCTGAGTCGGAGCTTCATCGCGTGCGTCTGCCTGGGAGAAGGGAACATGGCCTCTGAGCTCACTTCCTCTTTCTTCCAGCATTCTGTTCTGTTTACTCCTCCCACCTATGTTTTAACCTATGAGGACAAGCAGTTTCTTTATTATAATTAACCAATGACCTTCCTCCACCAAAGAGTCATTGGTTTCTGTTACACTATCAAAGGTAAGCCCTCTTTGGGCTTCTTCTAGCCTGTTGTTGCTCTGTGTTATGGATATTCTGTAGCTTTTGGTCTGCAGAACCGGCCTCTTCACGTGCTTCTGAAGATCACAGCTCGGGTGGATTTTCAAGTGGGCCAATTTATAACCCTGGCTCTCGGCTTAGGTAGTTTTAGGCTTTGTCAGTCTGCCAGCTCTACCGCGTCCTTACCACCAGGGCAAGCTGTCATGCTTGCCCCAGCTAGTTCATCCTATACAGTATGAGCAATGGGTGGGGCCAATATCTCCCACTTTCATGTCCTCATGGTTCTCTCACACCTACACCTTCAGGGCGAGTTCTACTCTGCTTCCCAGGGAGGTGCAGTGGGCACTCTCCTGAGTGCCTTAGCTGATGAGGGTCAGGGATAGCTCTCCTGGTCTTAACACCTCAGGGCCAGCTCGCTCATTCACCACAGATGGCAAGGCTTAGGTGCCATCTTTCCTTCTTACCTGCTACTATACCACAGACGAGGGAGTGGACCACGCTTGCCCTTCTCATACCCTCGGGTTGGCTTATCAGGGCTCTCTGTTGGTGCAGAGCTATTGCTTGAGTTCTCTCACAGGCTGGGGGCTAGGAACCTTGGACTTTGCTTGAGTCCTGCCCCTGCTGCTGCTTCCTTACATTTTAAGTCATGTAAATTTTAATATATTATGAATATTTGAGAGGTGTGTTATTTCATTAAGGTTTGTTTGAATCATGACTCCATTAAGTGATGTTTTCCTATGATAAAGTAACTAGAAAATACATGGTTTTAGAATGGACAACAAAAAAATCTTTTCATGACAAAAAGTATTTTAATACTCATATGAAACATGTTTATATTGTATTTATATAATTCCAAGAAAGCGTGGTACAATCTCCTGTTAATTTTTCCCAGAATGCCTATGAAGCCTTTTATAAACATTAAAATAAGTCAATATGACGGCTAGTTTTTATACTTACTCATTAAAAATAGGATCAGTACTTACAGTATTTTTACAGGGTCCTATTATTATGTAGTTCTAGCTTTCCTGGAAATTGCTATATTTGCCAAACTGTGAGTCTATCTGCCTCTGTCTCCCAAGTGCTGAAAGTAAAGTCTTGTTTTTGTTTTTCTCATTATTATCTTTCCATTTTTTTTTCAAACTGTCCCTGGAAGACGGTTAATTCATTATGAGTAACTGTTGTTTTAACACATAACCCAAGTACATTTGCAAATATTTCTGTGGTGAACATTCAGGACACCCATGTGGGATAGATAGCTCGTGATTGTGTATAACTGTGGTTCCAGTGTTATCTGACTCCCTCTGCTACGCTACCCTCCATCATAAGAAGTACTAACTTTCACAAACACCAACACATGCACACACCTGAAGACACTTTACTACGGCTATAGATCAGTGCATCATTCAACTGTTAGTGTAGAAGGCCCTTCTGTCTATATGTTGATTTTATTGGTTAATGAATAAAAAAACTGCTTGGGCTTATAGCAAAGCAGAACTTAGCTAGTTGGGGAAAACTGAACTGAATAGTGTGAGAAAGAAAGCAGAGTCAGGGATAAGCCATGTAGCCCCACCAGAGACAGATGCCAGGACTTTTCCCAGCAAGCCACAGCCCTGTGGCAATACACAGATTAATGGAGATAGGTTAATTAGATATGAGTTAGCCAGAAATATGCATAAGCTATTGGCCAAACAGTATTGCAAAGAATGTGGCTTCTATGAGATTACTTGGGGCTGTGTAGTGATAGGAGCAGCAAGGCTGCTTCCCCGGCACTCAGCCGCCTGCATGGCTAGCTTATGCCCCGGAATAATTAAACGGAAACTGTATTCTTCTAAACACTGCCTGGCCCATTAGTTTCAAGCCTCTTATTGGCTAGCTCTTACATAGTGATATAACCCATTTCTAATATCCCTGTAACACCATGAGGTGTCTTACCAGGGAAGATCTTAACCTGCGTCTGTGTCTGGTAGGAGAATCATGGCGACTCCTCGACTAAGCTTCTTTCTCCCAGCATTCTGTTCTGTTTACTCCACCCAGCTAAGGGTTGGCCTATCAAGGGGCCTAGGCAGTTTCTTTATTAATAAGAAATCACTCCCACATCAGGGCTGAGAAGCTGGGAGAAAAATAAGTGACCTCATACAACAAATAATTTTACTATGTTAAAGTTTAAACCTTCTTTTAAATTAGACAGAAAGGGGAGGTAATGTGGGATTCCCCTCTGTAGGCTGTGAATAACATTTTTGATTTTTTAATAAAGAAGCTGTTTGGGGCCTATCATAGAGTAAAATAGAGCTAGGCAGGGAAGACTAAACCGAATGCTGGGAGAATGAAGGTAGAGTCAGGGAGACACAATCGAGCTGCAACAGGAGAAAGATGCAAGCTGCCAGCTAAAACCTTGTTGTAGGCCACGAGCCTCATGGTAAAATATAAAAGAATATAAATTGGTTTATTTAATATGTAAGAGCTTGCTAGGAATATGCTAGAGTCATTGGCCAAGCAGTGATTTAAATAATATAGTTTCAGTGTGATTATATCCGGGCTGAGCTCACCCTTAGGGTCAGGAAATGAACTAGCAGTCTCCTACAACAAACCCTCATTGCAGAGTTGCTTCAGTTGATTACAGTGGTCAGAGACACACAGAGAATATGTTTTTTGGCCATAAATTGGTACAGCTCTCCATTCAATGCTCAGAGATCTATGCAAAGGAGGTGGGAAGATTATAACAGTCAGAGGTGGTGGGTAACTCTAAGAAAACAGCATTTTTTTTCAGGCACAGTAGAACGAATAACCAATTAACTCAGAGAACATGACAGGAATCACAGTATCTGCATAAGCTAAAACTGGACAAAACACCATGGATAAGGTGAAATGAGTACATATTCTCACTGATGGATGAGTAGTTTGACATTTGATTCCTTCTGCCTGCTTGAGTGATGTGATACCTGGCATATGAAACACACTTCAGAGCAGGCCCTATGCCCAGGAGAGTTAGCCCATATAAACCAAACTTGTGTGTGTGTGTGTGTGTGTGTGTGTGTGTGTGTGTGTGTGTGTGTGTGAAAGAGAGAGAGAGAGAGAGAGAGAGAGAGAGAGAGAGAGAGAGAGAGAGNAGAGAGAGAGAGAGAGAGAGAGAGAGAGAGAGAGAGAGAGAGAGAGAGAGAGAGAGAGAGAGAAACAGAGAAACAGAGAAACAGAGAAACAGAGAGATAGAGAGAGCAGTTTGCAGGGGGAGAAATTGGATCTGTTGTGACCAGGTTATGATCCCCCAGAGAGACCACCAGAAACCAGAGAAGTCCAGACTGCAACAAACAAGGTTTATTATTATTGTAAGCGTAAATACTAGCTAGCTATCATGAAACTCGAAATTCTTCTCCAACACTGGCACTGTTGTAGTGAGGTAGGGAGGAGTTAGTCTCTGAATGCAGTAAAGGTAAAAGCTACAATCCCTTCAGGGCCATTGGGGGGAGGGGAGTGGTTGGCATAGGTGAAAAGTCTCTGCTCTTTTCCATCCTGTTTTGTCAGCTTGTTTTTGTCTAAAGAGCAAGGTCAACCTGTCCCTGAGACAGGACATCTTTACCAGTCTCCACCAGGTGGCCTGGTGCCCTAACTCTGTGCTTTGGAATTTCCAGAGTTGGGTGCGGGGAGCAATGTCTTTTCTGGGAACATGAAGGTAGTCTGGGAATTTTGATTTTAAAACACTCTGCTAAGAAATTCCTTCTCGTTCCTTTGAGTATAAGGGATGAGGGTCTTACAGATCAAAACACTAAAACACTGTTATGTGACACTTTTTCTGGGGAAACACAACACACTAGCATCTATTCACTGAGATGGAGAGCCCATGACAGGCCAAATTATAGGTACTGCTGAAGTCCAACTTGGTGAACCAATGAGTTTTACCGAGGTGAGCTATAGAAATTTGGGTGAGAGATTACTGATAGAAGTAGAAGTGACTGTATCACCAAAGCTCACCTCACCATGGATGACAGTCACAATAGTTGGGATCCGGAAACATGCTGCCCAGTCCACAGGCAGCTCAGCAGGTTGGAAAGTGACTCTGTTGATCTAAAACTCTGGCACACAGTTGGGCTGATGACTGTTTCATCCAGGAGGTGGTGTCAGCAATCTTTACTGTGTACTCTTGGAAGAGACTGACCAAGTGAATTTGGTCAGTTTTGGGGATTTCCTGAAGAAGTTTCAAATTATTTGCTTTCTCTCTTAAGGCATTTACAAGGAGGAAAGAATGTATCAATCTAGGAAAAGCTGCTAAACAATAAGCACATTGTTTAAAATTCTC
Source organism: Alexandromys fortis (assembly GCF_014885135.2). Taxonomy (NCBI): domain Eukaryota; kingdom Metazoa; phylum Chordata; class Mammalia; order Rodentia; family Cricetidae; genus Alexandromys; species Alexandromys fortis. The sequence goes on from NW_026068008.1 coordinate 5,952,914, forward strand.
AAGAATTTATAAAAACATTATTAAAAGATCAAATAAATTTTAAAATGTTTCTAAAGTATGAATGATATTAAAAGTCATATAATAATTTTAAACATTCTTTTACAGAAATTATTGTGTATGAGTTAGATGACAATTCATATAATAAGAAATAAATCAGCAGTTCAAATATATCTTTATCTACTTTGCTTCTGCCTTTAATATGTTCTGATTTTGAATTTTACCCCTTAGGATATATATATATACTCTTAAGTAAGTTGTCAAATAACAAGTGATTTTTTTTTAATGTTCATTATCAGTTTTATTAAATGATTAAGTTCCTAAGTACAGCTGGTGATAGGTGGAAGCCTGAAGACTAATTACAGGACCTGTATGGCAGGTGGATCTTGTTATCAGTGAGAGACTGTATATAGGTACAAATTGTACCCACTCATGTACACACCACATCCTCATTTCTTTCTCGAAAAAAATAGTACAACATTCATTAACTTTAGAGGGGTATAAAACAGAGCATTTTTTTTCCAACATAGCTCTTTTGATCCAATGCCAAAAAATTTTCCCATCTTTCCTGATTTACTTTTTTCTACTAAAAAATATTTACACGTGTTGACGGTGGTTTTAAATTGACCATTTGTTTCCTTAGTAGTCTGTGAATCAACGTTCATCTTCAACTCTTCATTTCAGTTTCTTCTCCACACTCATCAGTGTTTCCATGTTTTCAAGCAGCAACAGTTGATCCTGCAGGCAGCAGCTGTCTGCTTTGATACTGTGGATTCTTTCTTAGGAGATTTCTTCTGGTTTGTTTTCTGTGATTCATTCCTTCTCTTCTACTGTCACTACAAAGACAAGTGTCTTTTCTGAATTATTCTCTCTCACATGCGTTTTGTCTTTTGCTTCTTAGTTTTTAACGCTCACATACTGTAGAATTACTTGTGGCAATACAACATTTTGAAAATACCCCTTACATTCTAAGAAACTGGAACTGTCATTGTACTTTAGAGCCAAAGTTAATAACACATATAAAGTCACTTAAAAATTCAGACTGCTGTCCTACTGTGCACTCAGCCTGTGTGTTTAAACTACCTTTACAAGAACAATGTCATCACCAACCTTACTTGCTTTAGATTCTCCATGTAATCAGTGTTTACAACATAAGTTAATACATAGTTGCCATCACAATTATGTACTCATACTATAATATGAGAGTAATGCATGTGTGTTAAGGTAATTAGTTGATGGACACAGAAGTGTCTACACAGACTGAAAATTTGCCATAAATGGTGAAAGCAACATTCAGACATTGTTAAATATTTTTTTTTTTAGCTGGGTCTACTGGCTTTAGTTTTAATGACTTAAGTCCATGTAAAAATCCCTTAAAGATTCCTTTAAAGTACCCTTCATTCCTTCCCCCATATGGACCTTTATGTGTTACTTAAGAGAGCATAGTTCAGAATGCTATGTTCATAGCAGACATACTGGGACAGACATACAAGACAGTCTTTAGATAGACAAAGATTCACACTCATAAGCAGACAGACAAGAATAACATAAGACACAGGAAGAGAAAACAAGAGAATTCAAAACCGCGTTTTCTATTTGTTATATTACATCAAGGAGAAAGTGATTTGATTTCTTTCCGAATATGACACCAAGACACTATTGGTGACTTATGTGTTCAAACCATTCACACATAATAACATGAGGCATTTCTCTTATTTTTATGATTTGCATATCCAGATAACCAACTTCACTATGACTCTCTGTATCTCTCTTTTGTTCCTTTTCCAGTCCACACTACTTAACATGTCTTGCTGCAGACTTTTGATTTCTAAAGCCACATTTGTTCTTGAAAACTCTCTTTGCCTATATTACTTCAATGATTTTACTAAAATGTCACCCAGTTCAAGACTTACATGACATTGAAGTTGTAAATTGTGTTTCTCTGACATTACTTTCTCTTACCTGTCACCAGTCATTCCCCATATTTTGAACGATTCAGTTTCAGACTCCTAGGGTCCTTTATCCATCATGTTTACTCTTCTGAAATGCATCTAAAACTCTTTTCTTCTAGGGGTATTTTGAAATTGTAGATAAATTAGCCAATTCATACTACCATACATAAAAGTACTTTGTGTATCACAATATCACATGCTAGGAGTGTTATTTTTATGACACACTGTATTTTCATTTTTATAATAGTGGTAACATTATATTATCACCTTCATTGAAGTTTACTTTCCTCTTGTATCTCTTTTGTCTTCCTTTCAGTTAAAACTGCTTAATATCATACATATTCTATTACACATAGCCATCTGACTATTACAACAATGAAAAATTTCATAGGGACCTAATTCATAAAATTGTGCCTTAATAAATAGCAGCGACCGAATACTTTTGAACTCAAAAATAACAGTTGATTCCCAAGTTTGCTAAGTAATATTGAATAAATCTTGAGAAATCATATTAATATAAATCTGAAGAAACACTGTGATACCTACCTAGGCTTATGGTTATTTAAATTTGTATGGTTAATAAAGTAGTTAGATTTTAGTTACAGAAGCACAAACTCCAGGTTAGAGTGATTTAAGCATGCTCATTTTATGAAAACCTTTTTCATATTCTTTATTTGAAAAAAGAAAATTTTTCTAACTTTCATATACAGAAATGAGGCCTTAATGTTTGAAATTTATGTCACATCCTAGGTTCAGAAACAGTAGCTGTACATGAGTTTTCTCTATATTAGCAGTTAGTTCAGGCACTCTTTTTGTGGTTAAACACAGGTAGTATTAGAGTGAAGTGTTTTTTTTTTTTTTCTCAGTGTTGAACATATAAGTTCAGCTTGATCAGAACAAGAGAAACCAGCCATTCAATGACCAAATTAAGTCTCTAGGAGAATTCTCTTTAATTAATAGGCTAGACTGCGTAATATAAATTTAGTTAAAATTCTAGTGGGGATACAGGAGAGGCTTATGAAGCCCATCCTTAGCTGAAAAACAATACTGACAGTCCCTGCTGTGGTAATGTCACTTTTTCTTCTAGGTGTGACCTGTGACAGGTTGTCCATGTTCCAGTGGACAGTCTTACATCATGTATATACCAGCAGCACTATGAGTGCTCAATAGGTTATATACAAAAGAAGAAAGGGCATGGAATTAATTGGGAATCCTCGGTTGAATTGGGGATGGATATGATCAAAATATATTATGAAATATTCAAATAATTAATTAAAACCAAAATGAAGTGGGATCAACATCTACAGAATTAGTTCATTAAGTACATTTGCCTTCACATTCACTTGGGTTTAATTCAATACTAAATACCAAAAGAGAGATGGTAGATACTAAATGTTGTTGCAAATATATTTTCTATTTTCCAATTTTGTCTAATTCTATCACTCTACTAAATATAT